>NC_139329.1:16583813-17183813 GCF_056507025.1 Lutjanus erythropterus | reverse complement strand
AGTGAAGCCTGTTATCCTGTAAACAAAGGCCCACTGTTCCTAAAATACACACTCTGGAGTTGGAGTTCAGTCACTGCCTGCCTTCTGTCTGCAAGACAGACATTTTGATTTTGATATTTTGCAGCTGTAGCGTTGTTGTCAGAGAAGCCAGTATTTCAACTTTACATGTTTCCATGATCTCTGACAACATATCGTGGTCATTTTATGATTTATCACAGTAAATATATTATAGATTTCCCCTTTAAATCTCATCCTCTTTATGTTTTTTCCACTATGCCTTGGGAGGTGGAGGGTGGGGGTTCTGTTTTTTGTTTTGGAAACTGAAAATTTATAAATGAAGTATCTAAAGAATGGTTTGAAACAGGAGAAAGCTTGCCTCGTCAAAGTTGGCTCTGATAACAGTGTCCAGTATCCTCTGACAGTGCGTTCTGTACATCATGATGAAGGTTGACACCTGTGGGCAACAACACAATATTAATCTCATTGCATCACAAACTTAAGAGCTCCTTTCTCTCTTTTTTGGGGGGGAAACCTTAAAAAAAAGTAGTACAAAAACAAGAAAATAAATCTCGTACAAAGCATGTGAAGCAATAAATACATGTTACAGGTCTAGGCTGGAGCGGAGTAATATAAAACGAGCTTTAGAGATCAGCAAAACACAAACCATTTAAAATCATGGCCCCTCTTTAAAAGCCGGACAGCTAGTGCCTGTCCTTTGTCCATTGCTAGATCTTATTATCTCCCCCAAAAGATTAAGAGTTAGTGAGAAGCCAGCATATAAATCCTCAAGGTCCTCTCTAAATGCAAACCCAGTGAAGGTCCCGGGGCAGATAAAAGGCTGGAGCCAGAGGGGGCGCAGAGATGGTGAGATGGCAGGGAGAGGTGGGAGGAGGAGGAGGAGGAGGAGGAGGAGGAAGAGGAGGAGGAGGTGGGGGGAGAGCTGTAAGGATGGACTTTTAAAACTCCTGTTTACCCTCTCCTCTGGCAGGCTGGCAGGCAAATTTAGGTCTTTGACATTTGGAAACTCTGGCAGGAGCGTCCCCAGTTTGGAGCGCGGTGAATACGCCACTGTCTGCTTCGTGACCTCTTTCTTCCCCGTCTCGTTCACCCACGCCGCTCCCTTCTTGGAGTACATCACGTCATAATACTGAGAGGTCTCCTTCACCGCAATGCCATAGTAGTGGTACCTGAAGAGAACAGAGGGGGAAAGGGAGAATAACATCTTTTATGGTCAAGTAGGATCATTATAGGCCACAGGAAATTGTGGAAAAAATTATATATATATAAAAAAAAGTATTTTTAAAAAATCATACATATAAATATATATGTCTTTAGAACTACAGGCATATATTCATTAGAATTTGTTGCAAATTTGTTTAGAGGCACAATATTCAACATTTTCCTAAAAAACAGTACATAGACAGAAACATGATTCCTTTCAGTCACCATTTATGACCCTCTAGAAGTATGTGGTGGTGTCGGCTGTATCTGTGGAGACTCTGCCTGTATTTCTTTGTTTCCACATAATTTTGCTGTGTTTGGGACAACAAACAATCTCTCTGGTGCATTTATGTACAGATGAAAACCCTCCTTATTCTATCTTTAAAAATCCTGCTTTATATGTTTTTCTCTGAGTTTAATCTTATCAAAATGTACACAGTCTATAATGTCAGATCTTTTTTTAATATCAAACGCAATCAATTAGGGATCTAGCGATACCCAAAACTCAAGGTACAATAATACCACGATAAACGATCATGATACAAAAAATGACAGCCTGAAAAAATGTTCTGTTTGTTCATATAAAATTTGTTTTTCTTCTGAACTTAAAGTACTTCTGGTTTCCGTCTTTAATAAAATAAAACAAAAGTAGCCCGCCATGACCTAAACATGTGCAAAAAATAGCATGAATTGGCTTTGGCAATCCAGCCAATTTATAAAAAATAATAATAAAACTGATAAAATAAAATAATTACAGTCACAGTCCGGTACAGTATTGAGACACTGATTTATCGTGACATTGTGAGCTTCGATATACTGTTATATTATATTGCAATTTTTTAACTCTTTTGATAAAAAACTTAAACCAAGGAGTACAATGAAATTCAGTTATTTTAGCTTTAACTGTTGTTCTTCTGTGTCATGCTTCTGTTTTAGGCTTAACACCTTTTTTGTGTTATTTATTCAAAATTTACTGGCTCAAGTAAAAATAAAGTTAGGACAAAATCTCATTTTAACGGTGACCTGGCCAAGAAGGCAGCAAATTACACATCAACTGCACCATTACACACATTCAAAATACAAAACAAGACATTACAAGCGATACAGAGAAAAAAATGTACACAGATCAACAAAGGAGTATAAATGAACGTGTATGACCAAATTAATTGTACACTGTAAAACTGTTATTTGCCGTTTATAGTTTGTTTCATGTCCACGCTATTTCCTTCTTTTTTGTTGCTGTTAATTTTGTGTCTTTTGTTTGGTGTTTTTTTTGGGGGGGGGGGTGAAATGTTGTGTGTATGTGCGTGTGTAACATGTAGGTAATTAAACCAACTCACTTCGACTGGCCTCTTGTCCCCAGTCTTCTGGTAGTTAACGCTGGAAACTGTTGCCTTATGATCTGTTCATTGCAGCAAAGAAACACTTGTCAGTGGGCTTTAACTACACAGGGGTTTAATATCAAATTCATCTCAGTCTTTCACAGTAGTTCATACAACAGGGTTTCCGCAGGTTTCAACAAGTTAAAGGCTTCTTCAGACCCTTATGAATGCAATTTAAGACCCATTTCATGTCCATAAGGCAAAAAGTACATGCACAGTTTGCATTAGTGGTTACTGGTTCCATGCTGGTTTTATTTTGTAGTTGTTACAGCGTGATCAATGCAATGTTTTTCCTAAAAAGACACATTTAAAAGCACTACTGTGATTTACAAAGCTTTATAAAAGTTACATTAAAGGTGGAGTTAGGAGGATTATTCCGAGCTGTTGTAAATGCATCTGGACGTCAAATATTAATGTTTGGGGTTGGCCAAACATCCCGAGCAAAGCAAAACAAAACAGAAATAACGAAGAAGTACAGGCAGATACAGCTACTAACACACACTGCTAGTGGGTCATAAGTGAAGATTGAAAATGATTATTTACGAGTCTGTACGTTGTATTTTTTAGAAAAATGCTGCAGATTATTTTTTGACTTCATAATTCAGGCAATTTGTAAGACCTGCCTAATTGCACAACCAGACCTAAAAATTAGATTACATGGATTTTAGGCTTTTTAAAAACCTGCAGAAACCCTGTAAAAGTAAAGAGGAAAAAAAAGCAGGTGCACAAGGAACCAAATGAGATCTTTATAAAACATCCACTTGAAAAAAAGGTAGGGGTTTTATTTCAGCTCTTTACTTAGCCATAAATCCTGCGCTTGTACAGTATCGTCAGCTCTTTATGAGTAAGTGTTTAATAAAGTTTGTCAGGAGAACGACATGAAAGTCTCATAGCTGTGTCCACAGGGAGGTCTGTGAGGGGAAAAAAAGCTTTGAGAGCCATCCATTTATGACATCCAGGGGTATTACTTTTTTTTTTCCTATATCAACAGTCTCCCCTCATCTATCCTCCCACCCATCCTCTCTCCTTCTCACTCTCTTTCGCTCCTCCACTCCCTCCTTCTTCTTCTTCTTCTTCCTTTCCTCTCTTTTTGTCCAAAAGAGATTGGCTCCTTGGTCCAGCTCCTGGTGCAGAAACTTTAGCAAACAGTGTAGCTCTCCATTGTGTGGGATGAAAAAAGAGGCCAAGCTGTGAAGTTTCTGTCAGGCCCCGCTTGATAAATGAGCAGACAGGGAGGCAGTCCGGGCCCTCTCTCGTTTTTTTGTCCTGAATCAATGAAGCCTTCCTAAAGGACACCCCACACTGCTCCAGCCACTGATCTAACATTCCGCAACATCTCACCCTTCCAAATTTCCTTTAATTACACATTAATCCAGGCCCCTTCTCTTTTTCAATATCTTCCGACAGGAGCTGCAGAGGGGCGGGGGTGGGCCGGGTTGGGGGTTGGGGCCGGAGTCCAGAGTACAGGGGATGGCTGGGGGTAGCAAGGCTGAGGAACTTCTTGGGGTTGTGGGAACAGACGAAAGCACATCTCCTTTGGCTCTAGATTATGTGTTCAGTGAGCGACCGCAGAGCTTAGCTCGCTTCACACTGAGCTGCAGTTGATATTACTTCAACAGCAGCCAGAGCTGCAACACCAAACCAACCCAGGCATGAAATGGTCAGACTAATGTTTATGGCTGATTTAGTGTGTGAGATTACAGCTTTCATAGGGGTAATAATATCCAAATGTTGGTTTGTATCTTGTTCTGTTCAGTCATTTTGTTCTGCTTACTTTAAATGTACAATGCGGGTATAAATGTGTATTAAAACCCTAAAAAGCTGAGAAAATTCACTGTATCACCTTATTTTTTAAAGACACACCCAAGTGCACATTATCTGCATCATTAATCAAACATTTTAAATAGAGATATCAACTACAGATGTTACAGAATTAATGGATTACATGTGTTTTCAAGACACAACGGTGAGTTTGTGTTCAACTGGACGTGGGTGGACATGAGTGCGAGACTGTTTGACTTGAGTTTGAATCTCACCTTTCCGAAGCTGGCTGCGTTCACAGGCTGCGTGTCGTGCTTTTCACTGAAGTCTAGGTAATGCATGTAGAGGGCACTTCGGGGGATACACACGCCTTCGGCTATTTCATAGTTCTCCTCTAGCCTGTGAATGACCATGGGAGTTATCAGTGTACAAAAAAATGAATATACGGAAGTTTGGACATTGTTAATATGAATGAGATGAAATTAGAGAAACAGGCCTCTTGTGATCATGGCATTTTGGAGAGAATGGTGAAAAATGTGCAGCGGTATAATTTGTAGATGTTTAGGAAGCCCGATGATATTCATGTCAGGACAACGAATCAATGTAGTTAAATAAAACTATTTGATGATATAATGTTAAAGTTTACATTTGATTTACTTATGAGGGGAAATTAATAAACAGAATATAAATGTACCAGATTTGACAGTACGACTGCATGGTATGGTAAAAACAAACAAAAAGAAAAGGATATGACAATTTTCTGGACTGATTGTGATTGAAGTATGATTCACAATTAGTGACACCCGGGAATGATCATTTACACACGACAATTCATGAAAACATTCATGAAAACATCATTTTCACTGAATAAAAAAAATTTAATTGTGATGATTTGACATTTTTCAGTCTTTTACATCTGGAGAACAAGAGTTAATGTCCAGGGCATCTCTGCAGCACTACAGTACTTTATTATAGTTCTGCTTTTTCACACATTTCACCATAACAAAATATGGCAGCATCTGCAATTTGGAAATAGCACTTAACCATATTGGGATTTTTGCTAATTTTCAATAAATTCTGCAGACCTAATCATCAGGTTTATCTGTAGTCCCTGGATAGGTTAAATGTAACACACAACAGCCCATGAAAAACAACAGTTAAAACTGAATAGGAGCAAAGTGATATAATATGAAACAACAGCAGCTCCACACTAATTAAAGTAGCATTAAATCCATTAAATCACAACACAGACTCACATCAGTTCACATGCAGCATAAAGCATCCACTCAGACATTGAACACTACAGGTAGCAGCAAACAGCAACTGTCTCAGTCTCATACACCACAACAGCAGTCAGCAGATGAGCTGCAGCGCACAAGTTTACATGGATCATATTTTGCAGCATGACAACACATATATCACTAATCTCACAATTATGCAGACATCAACACTTCGCTCCTGAGTGATCACACGTGTAATGGACAGGTCCAAATGATGATTTCCCTGATGATGGTAAGTGACCTCGTCTTATTGACAGCTGTAGTGGACAAATTCTGATACAGTTGTACGTACAGTTTTTGGAGAAACACATGCTGCCATCCAGATGACTTCTTTTTCAACAACGTCCCTTCTTATTTACAACAGCATCGTTTCGTGTTAAGAGAGTGTGGGGTGCGAGACAGACCTGCCTGCAGTCCGGGGCTTACTGGAGATTACTGCAACAATTAGTCAACTAATCAATCTCTGATTTCAGCTTCTCAAA
The DNA here is from genome assembly GCF_056507025.1 of Lutjanus erythropterus. Taxonomy (NCBI): domain Eukaryota; kingdom Metazoa; phylum Chordata; class Actinopteri; order Lutjaniformes; family Lutjanidae; genus Lutjanus; species Lutjanus erythropterus. The sequence continues at coordinate 17,177,687 of NC_139329.1, read as the reverse complement.
TGTGAATATGTTCTATTTATTGTCCCCTATGACAGTAAACTGAATATTTCTCGGTGGCGGACAAAACAAGATATTTGAGGACGTCTTCTTGGGCATTAGGAAACAGTGATCAGCATTTTTTCTGCAATTTTATGGACCAAACAACTTACTGATTTATCAAGAAACTGATCGACATATTAATCCATAATGAAAATAATTGTTGGTTGAAGACATTCCCTGGAGTGTTGAGCAACTGAAGTTGCAATATCATATCATCTCAAGTTTTTGGGAGAGTGTTTCCGGAGTCAAACTCAGAATGACTGTATATTTACAAAAAAGTTAATACGTTTGAACATTAGATAGGTTGTCTTTCTACTGTATTCAGTTGAATATGGGTCAGAAAGGGTTTTGTTTAATTCTGTTTTGTTCTACTTAACTTTCAGGCATTTTCTCTTTTTGGAATCGAGTTTGCATTTGATGAAAAGGTTTCTGGTACTTCAGACCCCAATGAGAAGCAAAACACAACTCTACAGTTTTCTGCAGCTGTGTCTGTAAACTGCATTTGTACGTAAGAAACTGTTTGCTAACACATTAGCTGTAAGAGTGATGTGGCTCTGGACTGGTTCATCTCTTATCTGTCCAACAGGTCCCTCTCTGTTTGTTATGCCTCCTCCTCCCGTGCTTGTCTCTTTTGTGGTGTCCCCCAGGGGTCTATTCTGGGTCCCCTTTAATTTACCATCTGCATGTTGCCCCTGGGGCAGATCATGCAAGGACATAATATTGATTTTCATTGCTAAGTGGAGGTTTTTAATTATTTTATTGTGTTTTATCCTTAATGTTTTGGGTTTTATAGTTCTTTATTTTGACTGTAAAGCACTTTGTAACTTTGTTTTTGAAAGGCTACATAAATTAAGTTATTATTGTTATTATAAACACTTAATATCCATTAGCATGTCACTGCTATGAGGGTTTGAGTATGTTTTGGAGTCTTTCTGCCCCCTAATGGTCCAACAAATTAAATCACTCAATGCAGCTTTAACGCCTCTTCACTGATAATAAAATTCTGAACGTGTATTGCAGTTTGCTGATATAAACAAGCTGACATATTTGTCAAAAAAAAAAAATGTTTTAGCCCTTGAGCATTCAACAGAGGAAATTTCTCTGATGGCTGAAACTGATGTTTAGAGGAGCAACAGATTGATTACAAAGAGGCAGAACCTCCACAGAGTTAACAAACTACACATCCTGCCACCTCTAAACCAACATCTTGACTTATATTTTCTGCGCCTTTCTGAGCTTTTGTGACCATATTTTTCAGTCCTGTATAAATGTCTCTTGTATTGCACTTTCTGGAATATATATGGGTACTGTAAGACCCTGGTCCTGTTGTTTTATGAGCTTGGACTGTATTGTTTCATTAAGCCGAGACAGATCTCTTTGACATGACTTAACAATTCTTTTCAATCAGAAAAAATGTTAACTGTCCTCTGAAATACAGTCATAAAAGAATTACAGTTGATGTTAATCTTTTAGGTGCAATAACATTCATTCAACTTTATTTATAACTTATTACTTTTTGACTAAATTCAGTAACAAGTATTCTGTACTATTGTGATATAAATTTATAAAAGCTAATTTTGATGACTTTGTCCTCCTGATTCAACAATGAAAACCAAATAATCAAGCCAAGACTCATCATTATGGTTGTAAACATAGACGTATTGTTCACTTTTACTGCAACAACAACAAATTTGTAGTAAATAATACCTGCACAAAAAAATGCTCCCAATGTCCAGGACAATTACATCAGCATTTATGTCCATAATGCTTAAAACAGTACAATTATCCATCTGTTCCTCACACTGGTTTTCAGCCCCTCCACTGTACAGCTTAAATCACTATAAATATTAATTTACACTCATGTGTATTTCTGAATGCTATTAAGTAAAGGGTGTGACTGGTCATGGAGCTGTGCAACAGGCAGGCGCAGAGGCATGAGTCGGCACATGCAGATATGAAAAATGCATTGCACGTCAAAGCTGCTCTCTCAAACAGTCCAACAAACGCAAAAAAAAAATCCTTCTGGTGGAAAACATCATGATCAGATGCAAAATTAAGATTTGAGAAAATAAATTCATTCACTTTTTCTTGTTGATTAAAATGCTAAATCTTTTCAACATGTATAAAGGAAAAACAAAAAGAAAAAAAAATTCAAAAGCAGGACATCAGTTGAATCTGTGTTTGCAGTTTAATGGCACATGATGTAAATCTTAACTATGTAATAAGGCCAGAGAAGAAACCAGTATGTAGACAAACTGGCGTTCGTAGCGTCATCTATGAGCATCATTTAAGAAAACATTCAAACGAATGCAATTTTCTACTGACTGAAGATTTTACAGTCCTATCTTAATGACCAGGATTAAGACAACAACAACAAAAACTTATGTGTGTATTATTTTAAACCTTGCTAAATACTTTTAGACTTGATATTTAACATTAATGTGTCATGTTGGTAAGTGGACGCTTTAGCTAAAATAATAATTTATTAAAAACACTGTTTTTACATTAATTCACAATATTTGCATTTTACTGCTGAGTTTTTTTCCCCTCTCACTTATCTTTCATTTATTTTTAAATATGACTGAACATACATACAGATATACAAATTCATTTTTATTAACTTACCATTCCAGAGTAGCCGGTGTCGAATGTGGTTTAGAGGCTCTGTTGTTTTCTTTTTCTTCATCTGTAAAACACATTTTGGATTTGAAGGCAAAACTTAAGTTATTCTGGTAAATGATTTATGTAACTGACACAATGATGTGCAAAACATTAACTTTAAAAACAGTATTTCTGTGTAAACAGTTAAACGACAATTATTGTGATAGACTCTAAAAAACTATAATAAATGAGGCATCAGAAACACAAGAACAGTTAACAGGATTCAGTCAGTAGTTTTAATGTTTTAGTGTCAGTGTTTGTGCTGCTTACGTTCATCGTTGGACATGTTCCCCAGAGACGTGTGACTGGAGTATCGCTTGCTCTCACTCTCATTGAGGCATCTTTCAATCCAACTCTCTAAAAAGACACACGATGGACCACAAATTACCGAGCTGGACAAGCTGTGATGCTACTGTGACACCTCTCAGGACAAAACAGTTTTATGTTGTCATTTAGACTTAAATGATTCTGTAATTATATATCTGGTCAAAACAATGTGATTTTTAAAGATGAAACAGAGGGCCTTTAATTGTCATTTGACTAAAACATCAGTTTTTTTCAGTTTTGGTGTATTTTCTGCATTAATTTTCATTGAAACTTCAACTGTCAGTTTAAAAACTCCCTCTCTGGAGTGATCTCATTTTGTCCTGCAGAATAGAGCCAAAGCTGTATTTACATAAACAGTGCAAATCACTGCCTATACAGGACTTTTTAAATGTCACTAATGTGACAGGGCGAGCTGACAACAATCGATTGTATGGGCAGTGGTGCAGCCATGGCTCTATTTGAGATGTTTTCACCAGGACGGCAGGAATCCAGCATTGTTCCCAGGAGACTACGAGCGTACACACTCGCTTAAAAGAGCCTGTGCACATTACTGACGCAGTCTGCTGGAATAGAGGCCATTGTCCTGTTTTAATTTCTACTTAGAAATAGCTCGACTGGTGTGCTTTCTGTGAGCGAGCAGCAGCAAAACACCAGAGCTTTCATGTTGAAACAGCCTGATAAGTAGAGTGAAAATCCATTTTAAATTCTTGCTTTTTTTCCAGAAATGTATTCAGTATTTGATAAATGTAATTAAGAAGGAAATCATACATGAGTAATGCTCTTTTTATTTGAGTGCGACAAAGCATTTTCTGAGTTTATTTTTCCTATTAAAATAATAAACTACACCTATTTCTTCACTTGACTCAATGTCCTAAAACAGCAATAAAAGTACTATATTTTCCACTTAATCTAGTGAAAAAAAAATATTATGTGACCTAAAATGGAAAGGTAGTGTGCACTTTAACTTTAATCCATACAGTGTTAAAGTAAAAGTATTTAATAATTTTCTTTTGAGCTCTATCACAAAAATAAAAACTCCAAATAATTTTTTGTCAAACTTGTGTTAATCTTTTTTATCTGCATGTGAACTGACAACAATCACCATAGCATCTGTTGCTAGGACAGACTGCTGGCAGGACGACCTGTTGGTGCAGCCCGTGGGGGGATTCAGAGGAGGTCACAGATATTCAAAAGTTTTAGAAGTTTACACTTGATGAGGAACCTACACCTCGATGTTTGGCACGTGCTGACAGAAAAGGTCAGACTGCAGAAACTGAAAACTCACGGCCCTGTGAACACAAGGTTTTACTTTCTATCCTAGAGAAATATATTCATTAGAACTTAAACTTTAATGCTCTAATTACTTTGTTTATGCTTATCGACACTGTTAACACTACTAACTGATTAATAGCACTCTACATGCCAATTATAATGCCTGTTACAGCTAAAGAATTTTAAAAAACCTCCTGTGGATTTGCATTTTTTAACTTTGAATAAAACACCATCAGTGTCACTGACATGTCTCGTCATTTACTGACAGTATTTACTTATTTCTACCTAAAACACAACAAAACAACACAGAAAAACAACAACAACGAAACGCACCCTGGAAATGAAAAAGTGAACCCACTGAAGTGAAGCTAATTCCCCACAGAGGCTCAGACCTCAAGCTTCATTTGCCACAGGAACAGATAAGTTGGGGATCTAAATAATTGGATTAAATTTGATCAACAAGTGAAACAGATGCTCACTCATTTAATAGCACACATTCAGGGCTAAACTTCTCCACACTGCACCAGCATACTACAAATGTAAATTATTAACAACATCTTTTAACCAAATTCCATTAATAACATTTAGTAATTTAAAGTACATTTAAAACATTTCAATTAATTTAATTTAGTAAAGTAACCAATTATCTGCAGATTAGAAACCGCTCCACAATTTGTTTCTTTTAATTGAATTTGACATTAATCATTAATGCTTCTGAAAACCCAACGACGTACTCACTTTTGCCTTATGAGATACAAAACTATTTTACTGATAGAGTCTCAGAAAAATTCAGTTATAAAGTTGAATAAATGCTTTAGTTTTCCCATTTTAGACTAAAACACATCCAGTAAAAATAATCCAGAAATAGCAGGTGCATAAACATGTTAAAGTGCACTATGACATGCACTTGCTGTGTTTTATTTCTCCACTCCTTAAGATAAAGATTTTTTAAATTGGTTAAACTGAAAGAAAAAAAACAAAAACAGCAAGAAGCCACTTGTCCAAGCGAATGCTGGAGATTAAAGGGCTATTTCCCTACTTTCTGCAACTTTTCTTTAATCAGAGGACAACTGCGTCTAATAACAAAAACAGTATTTCTCATAAATGTGCGTCACCGAAAACACTCTTTCTTAAATAACTGCATAAAAAAAGAGATCGAAAAAAGGTCAAAAATCAGCAGCCGATCATTCGGACACTTGCTCTGAGTGACTGCAGAGAAAGTTTGAGACGTCCAGAAGAGCAGCAGCGGCTCGCACAGTGTTTCTGAACAGAAGCTAGTTTTTCTCAACACCATCCACACAGAGTTGAACAGGACTGACCTGTGGAATCCATATCAGGCTCCTCCAGCAGCCCGCAATGCATCCTCTTCCCATCAACGACACTGGCTCCTCCAAGAAAATGGCTTAGTGCACACGTTTCCCCCTCCTCAGTGGCTCTCCCCTTGTCTCGCTCTGTGTTTCCGTGACCACTGCCCGTCACAGGAGATGTTGAGGATCTGAGGTTCGCCCAGAGAGGGGTGGTGTTGGCGGAGGAGAGGAGGGGGGGAGAGGTGGGAATAAGGGAGGAAAGGGGGGTAGAGACTCCAGAAATCCAGCGGGGGGAAAGCCAGACCCGTCAAAATGTTTGCTGATGTTTCATGGGAAAGGGGCTGATTTTATAGGAGCCCTGATGGGGACATGTCATTGATAGGCTTGGAAGGCTGATGAATGGCCCCAAGTCAGATGGGGATGTGGCAAGGCTCACTGGAAGTCTTTTGTGGGGCTGTTTTGAATAAGAAAAGCTCCCTCCCAACGAAAAAAAAAGAGGCTTAGATCTACGCAGTCCTAACACTGTGGCCTCCCCGTCCTCCATTATGGCATTTAATACGTTTTTATACACCCCAGAGCTCCATATAAACATACATCCCTACACAACCGCTGCTCCTGCCTCTCCATCGCATTTTAACTACCGTTTCACATCCCACGGACACTTGTTGCCACATTTCTCACCTCATCCCACCATTAAACCATCTTTGTGACAACTTTTCCACAGAGTCTTCAAATCATGTGCTCAGACACTCATCCAAACATGCTAAAAAAGTGCACCAGTGTGAAATTTCTGGTGTGAGTTGTCAGCCCCTTTTTCGCTCACTCTTTCGCTGTGGCAACCTTATTTTTGGTGTGCCTCTGAGAAGAGGGAACGGTCACAAAGGGGGGGAAGTAAAAGTGCAAAGCCCGAGGCTGGGAGGGCTCTGATGGAGTGCCTGAGAGCTGGAGAAGGGAAAGCTGTGATTAGAATATGAATGGAACCACAGGAGAGGGGGAGAGGAGAGGGGAAAGAAGAGGGGAGAGGAGAAAGGCGGATTATGGCTGAATTACTCACCACACCATGGATAGCAAAGGAGGACTTTCTCCACCAATGCGCAGGCGTGGGCATCAACGCTGCTGCTGCTGCTGGTGCTGCTGCTGCTGGTGCTGCTACTCTCTGACACACACCGTGCAGCCACCTGGGAGCACGTGTGGGACAGAGTGGCAGCAACATCACAGGGTCATACTTGGTGGTGTATCCATTCAGACTCACACAGGAAGGAAAAAGTGATCACACTTTATTTTGCACTACACTAATAAGATGTAACAAGCCAATTTGATACTTTGTATCAAATTAGTACAAATTTGATGTTCTTCATTAGATACTTTGTATCAAATTAGTACAAAGTTGATGTTCTCTATTAGCCATTATTAGAATCCTTATTAGACTTTCTTACAGGGTACTTAGAGACATATTACAACAGAACTGTACTATAAACTAAAATGCTATATCTCCTACTGTTAGGCCTTTATTACTCTTTTTTTAGAGGGTGATGAAGTACATATTATTCTAGGATTTGTCTAATTTAATACAAAGTACAGCTTCTTATGTCTTACTGATATGCAACCAAAAGTTTTGAAACGAGTGACAGGTCAAAGAGACTTTTTTTTGTCTGAAAAGATGCTTGATGCTGAGGAGAGGATTATAGAAGAAATATGCTTTGAGGGTCATGTGGGACGTACCACAACAGAAACACGATAATCTGAACAACCAAGTAAAGGTCAAAATTACAGAGGTAGAGGAATATGTTGTTGGTGACTGTACAGACTTATTGTAAAAATGTAGGCACAAAATTTAATTTGCATCCCCAATTACCCTCTAATAAAGTCTAATAAAGTGTCCAACAGTGGGAAATAATACACTTTAGTTTACAGTTCAGTTCTGTTATGTGTTTTTAATACAAAGCACAGCTTGTTATGTCTTATTAGTGTACTGTGAAATAAACTGCAACTGAAAAAGCTGCTGGAGGGAGTGACAGGTCAAAAGGACTTTAAAAAAATAAATAAATCAAAATTAAGACTTGTCTGCAAAGATTCTTGGTGTTAAAGAGAAGATTAAAGACGAAATATACTCTAACAACCCTTTAATGACAGAATAATCAAAGGCGTAAATGGTGGCTGGTGCAAAGCTGTGACCTCAAAGGAGGATCTAATTAATTTCAGTCAAATAAGAAGGAGGTGGAGTCTGCATCTCCCTCCGTGGACGTCCTTTTTTCCATCCTGTTATCTGCTTATTAGAGCCTCATAAAATAGGACAGGTGCAGCCACCAAAAGAGCCTCTTCCACCCTTCCTATTCTCACACAGACTGCCGGCACAAACGGATGTGTACTGCTTTTGTTCACTGAAAAGGCCCCAATTGAGTTGTGTGTGTATGTGCGAGTGGGGGGTATGGTTACGCTACATACGACATGTTGGTGGTATTAAGGCTTCGGTTTAAAAGAGGAAACCATAAAGCAAATTTCTCCGCTTATTGACATGAACAAGGGGGTATATTTCTATACGCTGTCGCACAACATTATCACCGGATGAGTCTACTTTTATCTACTAAGACTTCAATCATTGACCTTCATCTCAGGTCGTAAATAAAAACAAGAAAAAATAATCACCCCAAACAAAACTCTTTTTGATGGTTTTATGAGCAGCCAATTAGCTCCTAATGCACTCACATTTAAATGGAATCATGTGGAAACCCAAATTTTACCTGACTGGATAACAGGACCTGAACGATAACTCAATAATATTGCTCATCAGTTTTCTTAAGAATCATACATGTAATTGTGGTGATTTTATGCAAGAGCTGTAAAAAACTAGAAAGCTGTAATGATTAGTCCATTAATTGATTAGTCAATTGAGAGCATTAATTGGCAACAATTTTGACACTCGTTTTAAGAAGAAATTTCAACTTGCTCTGGTTCAAGCTTCTAAAATGTGAATATTTGCAGTTTTCCTTCGTCTTGTATGACTGTGAAATGAATATCTTTGGGTTTAGGACTGCTGGTTGCACAAAATAAGACATGTACTATAAGACATGTAATATAAAACTACAGTTTTTAATAATTAACTGCTTTAAGAATTTTTTTTTTAAGAAGAAAGTTCCAGCTTCATATATGTGAATATTTCCTGGTTTCTTTACTTCATATATATATATATATGTATGTATATATAATTTATATTTAATATTTTTTGTCAAAATTATTTAATACAAAATATTATTAAATAAAATAAGAATAAAATATTATTCTATTAACCACTAATGGAAATAATTGTCATTTGGAGAAGCAATTAAGGTTTAGTTTTACACATATGAAGATTTTAGTGCAATGTGAAGCATTGCAGTGAATCACAATCATTTCACTTTTTTCTAAATGATTATGATCATATATTTTTGCTAAGTCCTGACATGTATGTGTCAGAAAATATTTATTCTTTTATTTTTTTTTTAACAGACAGTTTTCACAGCAGCCAGACTGATATGAAATAGTTGAGTAAACACAGGTGTTACCAGTGATAATAATCAAGGTCCTGTTCCATTTAGTGTAGCAGAGCCTTTCTACTGAGCTAACATACAATTGCAGCATGACAACTCTGTTTGTTCCGACTGTAACTGAACCTTAATAAGTATCATTGGTACAATCGGTGTTTACTCTACTATATTTTGTGTCAAAGTGGCTGCTGTGAAAAAGGTGTGTACTGTAGTGCTGTTGCCTGATTGTATTGTAACATTTTACTTCTGATAAATGTAAATTATTTCTCAGTCTTTGTTGACTGTAACTATGAGTTGTGCATTTCAGTGTATATGTGAACTTTAAATCTCTTCCTGATCTCCCAGAGAGGTGAATTCAGACTTTTCAGGACCAGCAGACACAGGAAATTATTAGGTTTTCAATATTTAGTGAGGCTGATTTATATTTTATTTGCTATGACTACATAAAAAAAAAATTTGTTTTATTCTGTTGGTGATGATATTCTCAGTCCTGTTGGGATGTTGATGCACTGATCTTCACACCTCCATCGACTCTGAGCAAGTAGATTTCTGACCCCATTTTTTTTAACACTGAACCCTGCCAAGATAGATTTTTGATTGTTTTATGAGGTTGAATTTCTTTACAAAAATGACTAGACCCCATGGACATGGACTTGTGCATTGAGTTTGTACTTTTGAATTTTGTCTTTATTAAGTAAAGCACAGTATAGAAACAGATAGGGGAAGAGAGAGGTGGGGCGTGCAACAAAGGTCAGGGCTGGATTTGATACCTGAACACTGCAAAACGAAGATATCCTTGACAAAAATAATACAGATACAACTACTGGAATGGGTTACCTGTAGCTCAAGAACGCTTCAGGTCTCTGATTTTAAAACTGGAGGCTGTCTGAAAAGTAGGAAAAGAAATATTTAACCTTATCTAAAAGTTTTGATTTGAAAATCATTCATCATAAACATAAAGAATAAAGCCCAAGATTTGCAAAAGCAAATATTCTGCAAAGGACTGCTGCTATTTGTTTCCTCATGTTGTTATCAATGCTGGATCAAATGTATTTAGATTTGGGAGCATTTTTATAAAGTACCTATTTTGATATTTAAGTTAAAAGTGATCAAACAGTACCACACACAGCAGCAGATTACGAAATCATCGTTTTGTGTTTATTATGTACACATATAAAGAGTGAAAGTATCAACATAAACAAGAAACTTTACAAAAAAATGTCTCATTTTTAAAGCTTTAGCCTGTTTCTTTCTGCTCTCTCTGCTTTTACAAATTAATCTGCTTCAGACTTTGTAAATTTTTATCTATCTTACTCTAAACCTTTCACTCACACAGACTGTCTCTCTGTCCCTGTCCTGGTCACTCGTTGTAGCGTGACAGTTTGAGTCGGGGGATGATGTTCATGGACTGCAGCTCCTGGAACAGCAACTTGCAGGCGTATGGGATACGCAGGGAAGAAACATGGCACGAAGACTTACAGTAGTGACACCTGGAAGGTAAAAAAGTGAGAATCAGACTGGAGATAAATCAAGAGATTAATGACTGTGCTTTGTTCTGTGTCCTGTGTTCTGGCTGGTGTCATCCAGGAGACAGTTTTTATTCTGCTAAGATCTGCTAAAACATGTTTTATAAAGAAGAGCTCTTGAAGAGCACCTGAAAAATCCAGAACCACAAAATTTGATCTATCCTTATTAGGGATGAAACAGTTACTGGTTTCATGATAGTAAAACACAGTAAAATTTCTGATGGTTCATATTAACATCTTAAATTTTAACCATCATCACAACCATGTTTCATTACTGTGCTTTGAAAAACAACAGACTCCCAGACGCAGGTGGAGCAGGTGCAGCAAGCAAGGTGGGTTTGTTATTCATCAATAAAAACATGGGAAAAGGCAGCGACAGCGCTCCAGAGATAGACAGAGCAGGAAGTGTTGTTGGATTCTGGTTTTTATACGAGTATGGAGGAAAACTTGATCGAAGATAGTCCTCCTGTCTGCAGAACATGCAGAAAGAAAATCACTGCAAGTCATCTTTGTACAGTGATACAATGCAATGTTTACTTTTAGTTCAACGGATGATTTGGGAATTTCAGAATGGAGGAAAATGTCATGGTTTGTCTGTCTAACCTGCTGTAGCTCTTGTAAAAACACGACACATTGTTCTGCTGCAGGAGGAATTATGTGTCTGCTGCAGACCACTCGCACACGACAACACGTTAAGTAGTTTAATCACCCAACTAACGTATCTTGTTCATTTAAAATCCAGCAGTCGTTGAACTGGATGTAAAAAGTGGTGTAACAGGAGACAAACTATTGACTCCTGTACAAAACTCCTACACATTTATGTCAGTTGTTGTGGTCAGTTATTGTGAGGTGATGTAGAAATGATAAACCCTAAAGATACAGATGTCAATCTTTTAAGAAAGTTAATATTCAAATTACCGATCTTGCTAACAAACGTTCTCCTGAGAAAGACAATGCTACATTAAATTTCTCGTTCATTAACACACTGGACTTAGAGTTATGTTAGCTTGTACGCTGGTCTCCGGCAAAACCAGAACAACTGTTGACAGCAGTGTTCAACTTACCACCCAGAGTATCCCAGCAGGCCGCACTGTCCACACACGTCCACCTCAAAGGCATCACTGGAGATCATGAGACGCTCCAGCAGTAACATACTCGCTCCATAGCCGATCAGACAGTCGCGTTCCATCTCTCCCAGACGCAGACCTCCGTCTCTGGAACGACCCTCTGTCGGCTGCCTGGTGGCGGGAGACAGACGACATTGGTTTGTTACTTGACCTTTCTTTCTTTTCTTTTCTTTTTTTTTTTACAAAAACATAGACTGTTTCTCAAATGCAATCACTGATGCAAAGTTACAAATTATAACATTTGAGGCACAAACTGCAGAGAGGTCATCAGAAAAAATCATAAGCAGAATAATGTCATCAGAGACACTGATATAAGAGAGCAACACTATTTTTTTTTTATATTTCTATATAATTACCGTTCAATAAGACTATTGATTTTACCTGGTGAGAACAGCTCTGGGGCCGCGGGCTCTGGCATGCATTTTGTCGAGGACCATGTGCTTCAGTTTCTGATAATACACTGGTCCAAAGTAGATATAAGCTTCCAGAGGCTCCCTGAGGAAAATACAGATATAGAAAACATAGATGTGCATCAAAGATCTAGACAACAACAAAATACAAAAAACTGTAGAATATAATTTAATAACATAAACATATGTCACTTGTACATTTAAGAAGTTTTTTAACTGCTGGTCAAACAATTTGATTTCATCATCTCATGCTGATAATGCCAACTTAAAGTTGCATTACGGTCATGTGGTAATGCAGGAGAGAGCAGGGGTGCTTTCAAAACACTTGATGCTGAAAACATCATGAGGCCATTGCTGCATTCAGGAGTACCAACATTGAAGCTAAGCAACAGGGTTCGCAAAACATTTTAGTCACCTTAAAAAAACATCATTATCAGTTTAGGGTGTGCTATATTGACAATATTTTTAACCTTGCTGTCATGGCAAACCGCTGTTCTATGAGCCAAGTATCGCTCTCTTTCACTCAATCAGACTCCTTTGACAAAATCAGTAACTCACAGAACACAGGGGTTGCAGGTCTACCACTGCCTTTGTTTTAGTTATTGTGTGATTTCAGAGAATACAAACTAACCTTTCTAAACACTGAAGTTACACACAACACAAACAAACCAGCTGATCGAAGCAGCGACAGACCAGCACCTCCCATGTTCTGCAAGGTAAAATTACTGATTTTGCCTACGGAGGCTAGTTGGTTTGGAGAGAGAGATATTTTGCTTATTTAATAGCAGTTTCCTGTCAGAAAAGACTGTCTCGCAGCAAAGTAGTGAAATTATTATAAATTTAGCATCATCTTAAACTGATATAGATTTTATGAGGTGGCTAAAATATGTTCTGTTGCTGACTGTCCGCAGCAGAACACTGCTTTGCCTCCATGCTGGTACTTGTGTTGACCGCCATCTACTGTAGGTAATACACTGTAAGTATATAACTATTCCTTAAATGTGGACATTGTGTAGAAATAAAACTAGCTTGTGTGAATTGATAAAGGACTGTAACAATTATGTTTCTCACAACCTGTTTTTCTTGTGCAAAGAAATAAAACTGTCTGAAAACAGCCAACAAGAAAACCTCTTATAATGAAGTGCTTTGTAAAATGGTAAAAATGTGAGGTGTGCTTAGTGGGATAAGACGTGATCTCTTTATTACCCAGTGATTCCTGAGGTGACGTAGTCTTTTCCCTGGTAGTTGTATCCATAACGGATGAGATCCTCACACACATCCTTCACCTTGCTGCCTCCGAAGGCTGTACCGTAGTGAAACCGTCCGTCCAGGACTCCCGCCTTCCCAGCCAGCAGCTCAATCAACTTTCCCACCTGACAGAATCAGAAAAACTCTTTAAAAGAAAAGAAACAATGGTTCTGTTCATTATCATAATTCTTTAGTGGTTTACACTCTCTCCTGACACCAAATGTTGATATTGTGGGTGAGATTAGATTACACATGTACCCATCGGGGTGGGACCAACAGTCTAAGGATGACTGATTTCAACAATTCCACTGAGGTCGCACCCAGGGGACCCCTGACCCCACCACATAAAAGGAAACACCTACTCTCATTTTACTCTCAGGCCACAGAAACATCCTCCCGAGCCAAACATTTCTGAGTCTTTTCCATGACAACCACAGCGAGCAAACACACTGGCACTGACAACTTCAGCAGTAAAGATCACTCTGTTTTTTTTTTTTTACAGTGTACGGCACAAAAAGCCAGCAGAAACGGGGCCAAAGCTTCATGTCATTCACATTCAGCACCATCCTACAGTTCAGATGTACTGTGCATGTTTGATAAAACTTCCACACACACTGCTACAAGCGGCGTCTTCGCTGGCAGCCGTCTCCGCAGCAACAAATATCTGTTTGTGAACAGTAAGATTGCTGCTTAGCGGCATCAATGGACGTGTGCTCTGGAAGCCAATGATAACCCAGAGAGGAGAGGAGCGGGGATAATGAGGGTTTTGTTTCAGGAGAGCTGACACAAACTTATGAAGAGCGACGGTCAACACAGAGACAGAGGTGATTCAGACCGAAGTCCCAGCCAAAAACCACTAACAACAACCAACTGTATACAGGTTTTAGATTAGGTGTCAAATTTTCACCAAAACAAAAGTCGATTAGATTTACCTGACAAATTTCACACAGAATATTAGAGCTGAATGAGTAGCCAATGAATTTATTAACTGCCAGAAAATTATGTGGCAACTATTTTGATAATCAATTAAGCATCTGAGTTACTTTTTTTTTAATGAATTTCTGAATTTACTGAATTTCTTTGGATCTTGAACTGTTGATCAGACAAAACAAGACAACTGAAGATGTCATCTTGGGCTGTGGGGAAGCATAACAGGCATTTTTGACTATTACAGACAAAATGCATCAAACAATTATTTAATTAATAAACAATAAAAATAAAATTATTTGCAGCCCCAACTTGAATATAAAAGCCTGGGCTGTTTTCAGGGTTTGTACAGCGTTTCAAGAGAAACATTTAAGCACTTTTCGAGCACTTTCAAGCTACCAAAATCAAAGATTTCACAGCCAAGGTGTTACTGTAAAAGCAAATTCAAAAAATAAAATTCACAGAATATACTTACAGCAATGTATGACGTCACTTTATTTATGTTACCAGCTGTTTTGATCATGATTATTTAATGTTATTATTAATATTTCCAGAGTAAAGGATCAATAGAGGACTTCTCTTGCTATGAACGACACATGATGAAGGGATTGATTGATTTCCAATATTAAAACATTTTTGCTTTATATGAGCACCTGTGTAAAATGAAACACCAGATTATGTGAAAATTAAGCATTTTTAGTGAGTATATTCAAAATCAAGCACATTCCGAACCTTGAAAACACAAATGTTAAAATTTTCCAAACTTTCAAGATTTTGTACGGACCCTGACATTTCATATACAAAACAATGAAAATGACTTTCAGCCCTATAACATATGTTCTTCTGCAGTAGTGAGGAGTCGTACCGTCATTCTGGAGGGATATCCGTGAGGGTTCATGATAATATCTGGACAGATGCCCGTGTCACAGAACGGCATGTCCTCCTGCGGAACAATAAGGCCACAAACACCTGATACGAAGACATACACACAAACACAGAAAAAAAGACATATTAAAGTCAATGCAAACACCAGTACACACAGGAGGATGACTACTTTAAGACAAACTGCAGAACAAGCACAACAAGCACTTTTATGTGATTTATCTTCAATTAATGTTGCAAAAATTAGCTAATTAAGTAATCGGTCTGAAGCTACAACAATTACATTTTACACACTAACTGAAAACAAGTGATCAAAGTACAGAGAATAATTATTTGCAGTTCTTCTTTTTCCACTAACCTAATGGACCACACAGTTCTGACTAATTTTAACCTTCGATACAACAGGCTGTCAAAAAAAAAACTCGACACCTCTTTCGATTCCATGGAAAAAGGGGAAAAACAAGTCCAAGGCCAGGGGTCTGCAACCTTTACTCTCAAAAGAGCCATTTTTGGCCAGCGCTAAAATTTAAAGAAAAAGAGCAAAGTTGTACATTTTAGTTAACTTTTTTTGCAAATTCGGTGTAGAGGCCACATATTCTTAATAGTTGGAGAATTCACTTTAGAAGTCACTTTAGGCCTTAGGATAGGATTTTTTTTCTCCTTTTTTTAAGTTAACAACCTGCACACAGTGCTGTTACAGCAAAAGTCACTGAATTCTGCCTAGTTTTCCTACTGCAAGCTAATTTCTGGCAGGACAATAAAGACTGAACTGAGGTCTTGAATGAGCACTGAGATAATATTTTTTATTGTAGGGCAGCAACTTCAATGATTATTTTCATTATCAATTAATCTGTCAATTATTTTTGCAAATATTTTTTTAAGCCTATAAAATGTCAAAAAATTGGAAAAATGCTCATCACAATTTCTCAAATCCCCAAGTGGCATCTTATTGCTTCTTTTCCCCAACCAACAGTTCAAAACTCTTCATTTAGTCACATAAATGACAATAAAAAGTAGCAAAAAGCTTGAGCAAGCAAATGTTTGAAATTTTTGCTTGAAATCAACTGATTGGCAACCTTACTTCTGACATTAGCAAACTTCTAGTAAAACTTTTTGGTATGTGTATTGCTGCTACTAGGAGGTTTGGTGTGGACCTTGGCAGAGCATGACATTTCCATACTCATGTGGACAGACAGGGTCATCTTTTGATTCACATGATGTGGGGGGACGAGCGCCCCGGTAGCCAGGAGTTTAAGTGTGAGTGCAAATGTTTGCCGAGGGGCCGAAGCACTCTTCCCTGGCCAGGGTAAACAGATTGTAGACCCATTTGCAAATGAAAAAAAGAGAAAGAGGAGAGAAGAAGGAGAGCAGGAAGTGGAGAAAGGTGCTTAGCTTGACAGGGAGACCGGGATTACACATCCATGACTTTCAGTTCAACTCAGAGGAAGTGGAGGGGGATCAACTGGAGAGGAGAAATTGAATCCGTGCACGTGGGAAAAATTCACTATTAGCCGACCGGTCTGCGGCACAGCGGACTTGTTGATGCCTTACAGGATGTAGTAACAGGATGTTGACTGGGAACAAGTGCAGCGATTTACTGGAAAGTCATCCAACAGCAGGAAGAAAGTGAAAAGAAAAGAGAAAAGGCAAGGGCCAGAAGAAAAGGTAAAAGGGGAAAATAAGAAGAAAGAAAAGGCAGTAATAAAAAAAAAAAAAAAAAAGCTTGAATATCGGGGTAAAAGTAAGATGAAAGAGAGGAAGAGGAAAGAGAGTAGAAAATGGAGAAGCTGAACAGAAAGATTCAGAAACAGAGAGAGAGACACTAGTTCCCATAGCAGACATCCTCGGTGTTGTTTGTTTTGTGTGAAAGTGAATGATAAAAGAGGCATGAAATCAGCAGAGAAAGGCAAGACAACAGCAAGGGTCCAGAGCCCTCCATCACAGCTCATACAGCTCCATGCTGGCGGCTCACACAATAGGCCCCTACTACTGACAACCCCTCCACCTCCTCCCACCTCCACAGCTGTGTGTGTGTGTGTGTGTGTGTGTGTGACCGGTAAATAATTAACTTATTCTGCTCTGCTGACCAGGACTTATGAGACTAGTCATGAGTAGCTGGGGGATCTATCACTGCAGCCAAATTCACTTATAAAAATAAAAGATTGAAACAAATTAAACTTAAAATTAAAACAAATTAAAATTAGTGTAAAATAAGAAACTGGGATTATTCGTACATTCAAAAACATTACAGGCTTTATGAGCATTTCTTAAAGGGACAGAACCACGACCATACATACATACTTTTCCTCTTACCTGTTTGTCCGTCTAGATCGTTTTTGTGTGAGCTACCTGAGTTTTGCAGATATCGGCGCACTCTACTACTCACAGTCTACTGAAACACTCAGCTGTGGTGCGCAAAGTTTTCTTTCTGTCTACAGAAGAATCTACAAGAAGTATTTTCTTTTTACAGTAAGATCTACTAGAAGTACTTTCTCTCTAAGGTAGAATCCATTGGAACTTCTTTCTTTCTATGGTAGAATGAATTGGACCTATTTTCTTCCTACTTGAAATAAACTTTTTTTGTGCTTGGAACAAACACAAGCCCAGTGCCATTTCATCTCATTGTATTTAAAAGAAGCAGAGAACTCTACAGCAGATATCTCCAAAACTTGTCAACTCACCCCAGAACAATCTAGATGGAAAACAGCACTACAGGCCAGAGGAAAACATGCATTTTTTGATTTTCGGGTGAACTTTTCCTTTTAAGTAGCAGTAAACACCTCAACATGACTTCAAAGAGCTCTGATTAAAAACCTTGCGTCCATCAGCTGCACATCTGGGACTTTCCATCCAGATCTCTTCAAGCTAACCCCCCAGCGACCCCTCTCTCTTCGTCACAATCCGAGACAGAAGACATTGTCCCATCCTGAGCTGACCGCCCAGCGGCCACAGCGTTAATGAGGAGAGTAAATTATGCATGGCGCCAGTTAGCTTTTTGATTAAAACATCATACAAGCCCTCTATAGGGGAGGTGCTGCGAAACAATGGAGGTTGTAAACACTTTTTCCCCAGTAGCAGCAGAATACTGCTGGGGTGTAATAAATTTGCATAGTCTGGCACAGGACAAAGAGCCAATTAATTGAAAAGAGCTCTTGAAAGATGAGGACAGGGGGGCAGTGACAGAGCAGCAGCCACTGGGACTTGACTCAACAAATGCTGCAGCACAGAGACGACCAAAGTTTTTCTTTTTTTTCCCCAGTCATTTACAATCGTTCACGACAGGCAATCCTCTGTGTTGTGCACATTTAGGTTTGAACATGCTAGTGTGACAGTGCTGAGGCTGGCACCTTTCTGTCCATGCCGACTGCTGAACTTGTCTCCTATCTCTGGTCTCCTGGTCTGCCTCAGGAGGATCTTGATGAGGAAAGCATCCTCAGCGTTGGATGAGATCATGACCTTTTCGATGTATGAGTCCGTTGAGCCCTTATAGCTGCAAAAAGAGAAAATAGTCATTCTGATTTTCTTTACAACAGGATTTGTAAGATGGTCTACATACAGGAGCTGAACAGGTGGCTCAGCAGTGAGATGACAGTGGACATGTCGGGGTGGGTGTGGTGGTGTTGGGAGCTCTCACCTGATGGGCACGTCTCTGTACTGGGGCTGGCCTGGCTGGGTACTGCCCTCCAGTGGTGTCTGGGTGACTGTTGGCATGGACTTGTTCACCAACACCTGCTTGTTTTCCACTCTCTCACCTGTACCACGCACACAAGAGTGTTAGGACGCCCTGCATGTGAAGTGACACTTATTCGGTCTTCCTTTGCAGAGGGAGTTGTCCAAGCTGAATAATTTTGTAAAATCTGGATGCAGTTCTGAATAACAAGCAGAACAGATATGAACAGAAAGATGGCCTCTCCCTTCATCTCCAGGCCAGTATTTTTGAGTTTGACATGATTATTTTGTTCAAAACACACACCTGGATGCACGGCTATCTCTGTATTATCTGTCAATAAAATATTTGAATTCTTTGTAGCCTGTTTATTCATCTCCTATAGCAATGAAAACAAAAACAATGTGTACATTGAGAATAAAGAATGACATCTATCATGTGCAGTGCGCATACATTACAACACTTCACAAGTCTCACTAAACCAGCTAATCTGACAGTTGCCAAATCATTATCTCTTGAAAAAATGCTTTCACTGAGTGAAAAATTCACCATTATCTCTCATTATCTTAACATCTAATTTACTGAAAAATTTACTGGTAAGACCAACTACTAATGTGCGCTACACAGACAAAATGCTAACAGTAGAGGTAATACAAAAGTAACGGAAAGTAATCAAGCCATATTAATTTAATATTGTGATACTTGGATTAAGTTACTTGTTACAATTTTCCACAGATGACTAGTAATTACATAGGAAAATATTTTTTAAGTAACCATCCCAACCCTGACTATATGAATGTGTGTGTGCTCGTGCTCAGCTGAGACGTTTTGTCCTGCAGAATAAAGAGTGAGGATTTGTTTTTATTAGCCGTTTACATTTTTGGTTATCCTGTCATTGAGTCATTTTCTCCTGCTTTGTTAGTGTGTGTGTGTGAATGTTCAGTTTTTTAAGTTGTACCTGCTTACTGCTCATTGGCAAACTTAAAATACACAATTAGGATGAGTCCTAACAGGGGCATTAGTATTTGCAAGAGACCACCAAAATTCTTCTACAGACTCCCCTGGAGCCCCACTTATCTAACTTAATGCCAGTTTTTAACTTCTTATGAAACAGTATCAGTTTAATACTGATGAGTCTATATGACCCACATAAGTTAACAAGATCATCTGTGAGAAGACCGACTATTTCTATATGATTCTTAATGCCTGCCATCAAATCAGATTCTCCATGAAATCAGATGAAACAAGCGTGTGTTTGCATTCCCCAGGCAAAGTTATGGTGAGCCAAACATTCAACAGTTCAAAGGAGGAAGGAGGAGATTTTTATTTATCTATTTATTTATCTTATTTAATTTTAATGTGATATTTTGTGGTTATTACAATGGAAATACTACCCCCTTTGTCCACTGGGGTCTCTAAAACAACAAAATGTGAAAATTCCTTATAGCTTTAACTGACGAATTCACGTCTATTTTTAAATCATTTCGGATGCCGTCAGTATCTGGTGAAGAGCCTTTAAAAGAATTATATATATAGAAGAACATTAAGTGTGCTAAATAACTCAGTGCGTGGTGAATACTGGCCTTCATTGAGTTGTGGTCTGTGTTTATGCCAACACAAAATGAAGCTGTAATAAAGAAAGCTGGATACTATGTTACTGTTGTATTGTCATCAGTCAGAGCAAGACAGAGATTTTAAAGGACCCAATAAATCTAGACTTGAGGCTCCTTTCTTTTTCTGTGATACACTGAACCTTTAATTGTGATCTGCAGTAATTCTCTACAAGCAGGCTTATACAGAATTAACCAATAAAACCATAACTGAATTTTAAGAAATCTTACTACTCTGACTTTGTTTCAAATTGAACCTTTCTTTCCTACAACCCAAGCAGTGCGGAGTTGAATACCAGCAAATTAAACAACCTTAAAACACTGCACATCAAATTATCCCTCAAATCAATGTATGTTATAGATGAATCCTGTGGTATTATTAATGATGAAGTCATTCACACTGATTGAGCTGTTTCAGGTAAGCAGCAGCAAAGCATGCTGGGTCTCTTCCTGTCCTGCTGTTACTCACCGGGGGAGCAGATGCCGTCAGCGTCCAGGATGCTGTGCCTCCAGATGGGTTTTCGTGTGGCAGCATCCAGCATGGGTCCCATCACCTTGTCAAAGGTCTGGTTGGTGTAACGCCGCAGTGTGCATTTGGCGTTTTTATAAACGAGGCACCGGCCAAATCCTGTGGGAAAACAAAGAGAGTAGGTTTTTTAACTGTCAGCTACCTCAGCAGATTGTTGATACATAAATATGTTGTAATAGAGGCCTTTTTTACATAAAATCCTATTTAAAATTTTGATCAAAATGTTAAAATCCCATAAGACTGGCAACACTGTCGCCGTCACCTCTCACCTCTGTCGAGTGAGGCTTTGTTGAGGACCAGAGCGTCCTCAATGTCGTAGCCACTGTAGCTCATCACAGCCACCGTGGCGTTCTGACCAGCAGGCAGCTTCTCAAAGTCGATCAACTCGATGGTTTTTGTTTTGACCATCGGCCTCTGAGGATACGCCAGCAGGTACATCAGGGTGTCAATACGATTCCTCTGGTTGTAGCCAATTGTACCTGGAGAGAGGCGACATGGAGAGTACATGAATGGCTTCTGCAAAACGCGAAAAAAAAAAAATCTGTAACTAACTCTTTGGTATGGATCCATCTTGTTAATGTGTACTGTATATGTGTATTACTTGGCTGTATTAGGTACTTATATCCATATTCAGTGTATTTCTATGGTAGACAGTGGTCTGCACATTCCCAGTTTGGAGAAGTAGAGAGGAGTGCCAGCATGGAAGCTAAGCAATGAACTGCTGCGGACAGAGTTATCAACAAAAGGTAGTTAAACCTCTTAAAAATGTCTACCTAAAGAAATGTATCAGTTTAAGTGTATTTAGAATATTTTCACTGCTTTACTTTAATGTCAGATCGCTTTTTCTGACAGGAAACTGCTGTTGTAGAAGCCAAATATTGCTCTCCCCAAACTCCATAGTGCATTGTACCTTGTACAATACAGGAGTTGCTGATCTACCGCCATGTCAATCTGTTAGGTTGTTTGTGTTTTTGTGTGACTTTGGTATTTTAAAAGGATAGTTCAGAGTCACCAAATTCGCACAATAACAGAAACAAACTAAACAATCGATGCAGCGGCAGACCAGCAACTCCTATGTTCTGCAAGGTAAAAAAATTACAGATTCTGCCTATGGAATTTGGTTGGTTGGGAGAGTGAGATAATTGGCTTCTATAACGGTGGTTTTCCAATAAAGCAGTGAACACATTCTAAATATAGCATACACTGAAACTGATTTTTTTTTTTTTTAAGTTGACCTTTTTAAGTGGCTAAAGTATCTTTGATTGCTGACCCTGTCCACAGAAGTTCAATGCTTAGCTCCTGTGCTGGTACTCACGGTCATCTACTGTAGTTAATATACTTAATACCAGTAATTACCTCACACAACCCTGCATCAAATAATCCATACTATCCCTTTAAATTCCAGTGTCTGTACAGATTATAGGTGTTAAACGTGTTGGGGCCGGCCTGGTTAGCACAATCTCCGAGGAGCGGATCGGAGATACGGAGAGAATTATGGCATAAAGCCCGGCCTCCCTGGAAGCCTTGACATTTGTCAGATGCTATTACTTCACAATCAGGCTACAAGCACAGAGTCTGTGATAATAGGCCCGAGCCACACAACCAGATTTGCACATGTATAGGGCTGTCCACACAAAACAGACAAGGCAGAGGATATTGGGCCAAATATAGTTCCAGTCTGTGTTTTTGTAATAATGGGGGGAGGGGAGGAAGGGACGGACGGAGGTAAAGCGGTGGGGTGGGGGTGACCGTGGCTCTTACGAATGTTAGCAGGGCCGTTTGGGGAAGTTTTGGTTACCAAGGAGCTGCGGGTGCGCACTCTGTGGTCTTTCGCAGCTGAGCACACTGACCCTCTGAGCACAGCCAGAGCAGACACAATGAATTGCTAATGACACTCTGGGTGACTGGCAGGGAAAGGGCCTCCGCACACACACAGCACAATAGAGAACCTACGCAAGCGCCCCATGTTTGATGTCCATGCGCATACACACACTGACACACACATAAGAAAAACACTCAATCACACATACAAATGTATTCTGACAAGAAGTAGAGCAGGAGCAGAGTTTTGGGGGAGACGAACCAGCGGGCTGCTTGTATCTATAGTGTTTGTTATTCTAATGTCCTTTTGTATGATTTTAACTTGTGCAAATACAACTCTAAACTCTGAACCAGCAGATTTAGGGGGCTTAAGAATAGTGTGGATGCAGATTAAATTACTGTCAGTATCTGTATTTGTGTGTATGCCTGCACACTGCAGCTGTGTGTTTGAGGAAGGATTTGAGATCTTCACAGTTTAATGACTTGCCAGCTGACTGAAGCTACCTGCTCAGCTGAGTCTTACCCATTGCCTGCTTGCCCATAGCGCACTGGTATGTGTTCCTGGGTGACTGGTTGTGGTGGGGGTAGGGAATGAGGCCAGCACACACCCCAAGCAGCGTGAAAGGCTCGATCTCCAAGTGTGTTGTGTCTCTACAAAAAAAAGAAAGAGCATTGAGGATGACATAAAGAGATCAGAATGTTTTTTTTTAAATTTCCTAAATACGTCAAGCGAACCATGTGTCACTCACTTGTTAATCATGTGTTCATAAAGAGCGATCTGACAGTCATTCTCCTCATTGACATCCAGGTACTCCACCAAGCCCTCGTGCAGAAAGTCTTCAAAGTTTCTGGAGTCAAGATGAAAAGTTAGACAAAAAACTAAATCCTGACAATCAGCTCCTTAATATAAAAAGATTATCTGCAAAAAAATATGCTTTTAAAATCTCCTCCAACAAGTGGTTCTCCTAACTCCCAGCCTCACCTGTACCCCTGTGACAGAGCTTCAATGTGTTTGTTTTTCACCATCGGCTGTCCTTTCTTCACAATGATGTACGGCCTGGTGAAGAACAACGACATAGACCAAAACAGAACAAAGTACTAATGAGTCATTTTTTCCTTTTATTAAAAAGTATCGGAACAATTGTTTCAGGACAGAATTCAAATTTCCTGCATGAGAAAATCTGAAAAAAGTAGCTTACAATGAACGATCTTAACGATAACAAAATGTGTCCTAAGGCATTTATTTTTAATGCCTTGTGTAAAGTTCCTGCAGCCCACCTGCACAGACGACCTCCATCAGAAGAGATGTAGACACAGCGGTCGGTCAAGTTGGTGGAGATAGACACAAACTCGTTGATAAAACCTGCCCTGCGCATCAGTCTGAAGGTGTTGACCAGCTTATGATGATCTCGAATCACACCAAGAATATTACCTGTTGACCAAGATACAGATGATCAGAGATAGACACTGCACATATTTGACATTTAAATAACTACAGAAACACGCAAGTGCTGTTATCCAACATCACCTCTCAATACCTAATGGTCTTACATGAAGAAATATTTTGTCCTGCAACCTCTGAGTGACTCAGTCGGTCCTGTACAGGAGTAACTGTCTTTAAAAGGATAAAGGGACACTTTGGGAGATTTGCTTTCTTATCAGGAGTTAGATGAGAAGATGAATGTGTCTGGCTACTGATTCTGTTTGTTAAAGTGAACATTTTTGCTTTATCTTATCATTATGATGTAAATGTTGATTGCACAGTGTAACAGCTATGAAACAATGTCAACATCGATGCTTTGATTGGCCTCACTTTCTCTTGGGTTTCAGTACTTGATTCCTTAAGGTATCAGCTGAATTAACCCAGAACCGAACAATATTGCAACTCCTTCACTCAAATGATACCTGCATTTGATCCTTTTTGCACCCAGATCTAGAAAACTAATTCTATGTTTTTGTTATGTTTCCACAGCCAATCACTGCAGGTGTTCTTTGAGTTAATGCAAAGTGCGACTGATGGGCTACTACAGCAGCTAAAACCCATACTGGCTATAGTGTCAATTGCAGTGTATTTGATGGAGTTGGCAATTCAGTGTACTCTGGTATTGGTATCACTTTAAGGGAACTGGTGTCTTGTTTTCAGTGATACCCAGAACTTGCTTTTACTAAACAAATTTGTGTCACCGGTCCTGATTTTTCCTGGGGAAATGACTTCTCCATTATAAACTAAATTAATGAACAAATGCATGTCTTTTTTCTCTGTTTTCTTCTAACATTACTCCCCCCTCGCTACCCATATGCCAACACCTGCTGTAGTTACTTGTTTGAGTTAAGCAATAAAAAAAAAAAAACATTACTATGTTGTTAATATGCTTCTTTCTTCTCTCTTATTTCCAAAGTGGTGTTGATCATTTCTCAACAAAGCTAGGCTCTGAGAAAGTGATTTGGTGTTGTGTAGAAGGGTACAGGTGTGGGGTAGAGATCAAATTTGTCTACTTCCACTTTAAGAATATTGTCATTGATTTCAGTAATTAGTTAGTGTGACTAATTAGCCACATCTTTGAGAGTGAACAAACATGTATGTAATTTATTAATTTTGTGTATGAACTGTAAGATGTATTTTTTTCTGCATTTGTTTCCCATTCAGTTAGGTTGCAACTACTGATTCGTCTTAATCAATTAATCTGTCAATTACTTTCTTAACACAATTTATTAGATCCCAGTGTGACGTCTTCAAATTATGACCAACAGTCTGTGTTTGCTGCTTTTTCTGTGTTTTATATGATAGTAAATTTTGATATTTCAGAAGCAGGAACATGGAAATGTTTGCCATTTTTTCTTGGGAGACATGATTTATTGGCAATAAAAAACGCAGCTAATTTATTTTCTGTCAATCGGTCTACTTGCCTCAGCTGTAGTCTAAAGAAAAATCCATGATTGATCAAAATGTTATAGCACATAATTGAAGTTACTATGAGAGGAGCAAACACTGAGCAGATTCTACTTTTGGGTTAAAGTGTGACTCAAAGACTCACATCCACAAACTTTAAAAGGAAAGAAAAAGAGGAACAGCATGCGTATACAGTAGTGTACTCTGAACATCCATGACTGGTGAAAGCGGAGCTCAAACTGCCTGCAGGGGTTTGTTCATATCAAGTCTGACAGACAAACGACTTGAGAACAGAGGAGACACTGTGCTCTGCCTCTGTGTGAGGGCACATTTGCAGCGAACACACTCTGAAGGGCTTTGACACCTGCTGCTACCAACTAATTAAATGGTATGGCAGCTAATATAATTTGACAGTTATCAGTGGCGAGACAAACATATACAGTAATTAAGGGGCCAAGTTCTGACTCAAGAATAATACCTACTGCTGCCATGAAATTAATGACTTATCAGCCTCCCTGCAAAATACAAAATTGCCTTCTGTAAACTAAACAGAATATTTTCCCTTCATGTTCATAAGCAATGCATTCAAAACAGGGAGGATTAGACTTTCTTTTCAAGTGATCTAAAGCAACAGCAGCATCCAGTGTTAATTCCCCGTGTTTATTTATTTATTAGGCTCGACTGCTGCGGAGGAGTTTTACCATTGAGGAAGACGAGGAAGACACTCGGGTAGGAGAGCTCCTCGCCGCACAGCAGGTTGACGTCTTCCACGCCCAGGTTGAAGGCCAGTTTGATGATCGGACCGTCTTCCATGTCGGTGGTGATGTGGGTCATAAGAGCCAAGTTCTTCACCAAACCGCACGCCTACAAACCAAAACAATGACATAATTAACTGTGTGCAGATATTGTAAAAGGCTGTTTCTTTGTATTTACCCATGACATAAGCATACAGCATGACAGGTCTTTATGAAAAACACTTCACACCAATCCAGGACAATATTTAATGGGCATGTTGTGACATTTAGATAAAAATTAGCAGTGCACACAACTCCAAATCTGATAAATGTATTGGATGCATGGTCAAAGTGAGGATCAAAAATGAATATATTAATCATGTCCTTGCCCTTAATGCCTAATAGGGCTGAAAAATGAATTGATTAGTTGATCAAAAAAAAAAAACTTGCAAAAATTCTGATAATCAGTTAATAATTCAAGTTATTTATCATACAAAAATGTAAAATGACTTAACAAATATGAGGAGGTGCTGCTATTATTTGTTCAATTTTACTGTACATGGAACAGTTTTTAGGTTTTAGACTGTTAGTCGGACAACATGAAGATGTCGCATTGATCTCTGGGAAACTGTCATTTTGATGATCAACAAACCAACAAAATAGCAATTTGTTTAATGAATCATGAAAGAAATCATGAGCATCAATATGGTGCTGACTGCACACTCAAACTCAGGACAGAAATGATCATCACAGCGGCAGATATTCAACATTGATCCCCGTTTGCCTGCTGTAGGTGAGCAGGGGTTGGTCAGGTCTGGCTGCAGCTCACTCACCTCTCCCTCCGGAGTGTCAGATGGACACAGCATGCCCCACTGTGACGGCTGCAGGGAGCGCGGCCCGCTGACCTTCCTGGTCTTCTCAAACTGGGAGGAGATCCTGGTCATCATGCCAAGAGCCGAGATAAAGGAAAGACGAGAGAGGACCTGTGTGACGCCCTGACGGTCCATCTTGAATCTCTTCAGAGACCAGTTGCCCTGTGGACAGAAAATTAAGTTTTTTCCCACCCATTGGGAATAATAATAATAATAATTTAAAAAAAGTGTTGTCTTCCAACCATTCATAAAGACACAACTAAAGAAAGAAGCTGGCAGGGACCTCTGCAGGCCAGATATTTGCTGAAGCAGGTTCCTACAAGGAAGACGTGTGTCCTGTCTATTGAATCATTTCTTTATATTTATGGTCTGTGCACACTCACCGTGGAGATGGCATTGACCATGCCATTGGTAATCTGATCCTGCCGCATGTGCTTCACCACATCAAACTGAGCTGCTCTTTGCTTGGGGATGATCTGGTCAGCAATTTTCTTCAGCTCAGAGTTGAATTTCTTGAACAGATCTTCAAACAGCAAAGACAGGAGCTGGAAAATACAGAGAGAGACCTCCTCAGTAAAAACATTTTCGACTAATATCATTCACTTGGCAAGTCTTCAACAACTTATGCTACGTTCACACAACATGATTTTTGCAAAAATTTCCACTCTGACAGTTTTTGGAGGACACTGACAAAAGGACCAAAAGGCCGGACGTCATCATTACTATTTTACTACATTTTCAGCTCTGCAAGAACTACCGCTGCCTGCACCTGTTGCCAAAGGAGACTCTCAGGGTGTCTTGTTTATTTATTTTTCATGAGCTTTCAAGGCCCACCAGTGGGCCATAGCCCACACTTTGGGAATCACTGCTGTATGCTATATGAGCGGTTTTATTATTTTTATAGAGGTAGCTGTGTAAGTTCACTTTCAGATCATCCAGACAACATAACCGACATGAGTAAGGAATCACAAAAGAACTCTAACAAGCTACTTTTCTCAGTAGGTAACTTTAACTTTGACGTAAAAAGTTACTTTTTAATGGATGCTCCCCTGCACCATTTATAGTGTAGTAATAGTTATAAAGTAGTTCAAACCAACTTCACCTCTCCAGCAGCTACAACAGTAACATGCTGCAACATGAGTGCAAACCACAAAGACTTCAAGATTCCTGATCGCAAGACACAAAGCCGTGTAGTGTGAACAGAAGAGCAATGTGACGACTTTGAAAGTCATGTAGTGTGACGGAGGCATTTGATGCTGCGTGAGAACATTTCAGAGATAGAGTCGTCATTGTGTCTTCACACAGTCTGACTCTCGGTCCTGGCACCCGACACCTGTTCCAGTCTCTAATCAGTGCTGAGGTGCGTTTACAGTCAGATTTAATAACCAGGTGTGCCGGCTCACTGATAAGCCTGACCTGGCCTCCGTCCCAGGTCCCTGTCCTCCTCCACTGGCCTACGGGAGGCAACCTCTCTCACAACCCCCGCCCACCCTGTGCATTAGCATACATCAAAACAAACAGGCAGCACTGCTTAAAATTAATAAAGAAATTAAGCTTCCGTTGCGCAGCCAGGCCAATTAGTTGAATGTCAGGGAACCATAATTGGAGAGTGAGGAGATTGCTGGCGGTGTTAGTGTGTAAGCCCCCTATTGAAAGAGGGCTCTGTGCCCCCCCCCCCCCCCCCCCCCCCTCCCATCTCCTGCTCCTTATACAGAGCAGGTTGGGGGGGAAATTAAAGGCCTTAAGACAGCAGTAATTACATTATCAGAGCCGGGCCTGCGGATTAGCTCAATCGCTCCCGTCAAGGCAGCAATTCTATTGTCACGGTGCTGAAAAATCCCCATGCTTCCACAGCCTCTGGATTTTGGTGCCACCGCATATCTCCCTCCTGACAAAGCCAGGCTGAAATACAGGGGGAGGGGGAGGTTGAGGTGGGGGGGTGAAAACAAAACAGGGAAAAACAAAGCTGAGGGAAAATAATGAGAGTCTTATTAAAAGAAGGAGGCAGGAACAAAGATGCAGGTGAGAGATCAGGGCTGGAGCAGCCACTGTCCTCTGGTCCAATGCTGTGATCCTTTTGCACCAAAGCATGTCAGCGTTACTGGTGCTTTTCTATACATGTATTATTACTATGAATAAAGCCTGTTTTGTATGTATTAGTAAAGAAAAGGTAGTAAACACCTTTCAGTTGACAGAAATTAATAAACACGCAGTTCAACAGGGTGCCTTTCAATGTCGCACCTGAATTCTGGCTCATTAAATTTCTTGTTGCTCAGTTGACAAATAAACTGAACTTAATGGACCTTCACGTTGTTACATTATGTCTGAATGGTTGATTAAATGTGGTATAAATGAGACCATGGGTGCAGGTGCACAGAGGCTTACCTGTCCAGCCAACTCAAGACGTTTGTTGCCATAGTAATCTCTGTCGTCCACCTTGTTGTCCCCTTGAGCCAAGATCACCCTACGCACCATCACAGCCAGGTAAATGCACTTAGCCCGAAAGTTAAACTCTTTGACCTACAGACAAAATTCAAAATGACTGTTACTTTGCGGAATATACCAAGTATGATCCATGATTCTTGTCCGTCAGTTAACATACAGGAACATGTGTGAGGATGAGAGACGCCAAGAGCTCTCTGGCCTCCTCCATCTTGGTCTTCTTGGGGCCTCCCCACATACGCTGTCTCCGCACTTTATTCCCGAGGTACCTCAGAGCCTGAAACACACATATGGCAGATACAGGTCAGACAGAGCAGTCAACAGGAGAGTGGAGTGCTGACTAAAAATCTTTAAATATCGGTGTCAATCAGAGCCTTTATTACATAATCTTATTCTCTCCAGCTCGACACAGTTCAGTACCTCTGTGGGACAGGTACTGTTAGGATTTCATTGATACCAATATACCAATACTGATACTCTTGTTTATACTTTTCACCATAAGCGTGCAAAAAATTAAGACATGGCTTGAAATGATGCGAAAAGATTCAACAGTTATTTTATTAATTTTTTGCAGAAGCATTGTTTCCAGAGTCATTACATTCAGTTGTAGTTTTCGATTAAATTTAGTAAAGTGCGCCCACACTTTTGAACATTTTGCTCCATCCGTTGTTTCCATAACACTGCATAAATATCAATAGCAGTATTGTTTGTCCAGGAGCAACTGACATTATTTGTACCCAAGAGTGATGATTCTCAATATCCCTTCTTTCCCTTGATCCAACTTTCAAGTTATGTCTAATATAGTGGTAGAAGCCAAGACATAGAGATGGCCAACATTACTGTAAACAGAACAAATTGTTATGTTATTGGCATTTTGGTTACTCCGATACTAAGTGGCAGAGGTGCAGATATTTTACTCCAATACTAATAATTGGGCACAAAACCAGAGGATAAAAATGTTTTAACCCTTTTTTACATTAAATATAATACATCAAACGACATGATGCATCAGTGTTAAAAAAAACTTTTTAAAATATTGTTCTTATTTTTCTGTATCCGTCCATATTTACTGGCCAATATGATCTCAAGTTAGATTTAGTTGAGGAGACACTGGTTCAAAGAAAGAATAAGTAAACTTCTGACCAGACATGTTCTAATTTTAAATATCTGTGTATATGTTATGTGCGTAGCATGAGGGGATTTAAACTTTTGTTTTGTTGGGCAACCCTGTGAATTTGTTGATACATTTGATGCAAACTTTCTGCCCTGGAATTTTTTAACCCCAGGCAGTGGGAAAGTGAGAGATAATATGGAGAAAGACAAGAGGGAGTAAATCCAGTCTCTGGCTGCAGCCAAACCAGCGATGCTGCAATAACATGCTCACAGTCTTAGACCCATCAACCAGCCACTATGGTGCACTACAACGTTTGAAATTTTACAATACTCTATGCTACGGACAAACTTGATTTAGTGTTAAAAAATTATTTAGGTTCAGAGCCCAGCTCTGATCAGTGGTTAGCAATATGTTAATCAAATAAGCATTAAAATCTGGCATTTGGTGTGTGTGCGTGTGTTTGAAGCCACTGTCATTGTAAAATGATTCGTGTGTGTGGAATTTTCAAGAGAACGGGCACAGAAAATGCATATATCCGGTTGTGGGAGGTCAAGTGAATCACAAAGGGCATGACGCACACACAAACACACACATGCACACACACACACACACACCTGACTCAGTGTGCCTGTGGAGCCCACTACACATCTACAGAAAGGTCAAAGGTTAATGAGGCTGAAGACTTTTAGCAAGACCACCCACTCTGTCTGCCATGATGCACAAAATACATAGAAAATATATATATGTAAATACCCTGAGGATAACTGTGTCGAAAAACAAGTTTACTATCCAATTCAGAGAAATTAAAAATATATTATTTGTTGAAATTCTGAGTCTTAAAAGCTGGTGTGTCAGTATATATCACCAAGAAAAAAGATGACAGTCAAATTTGGTTTAGGCAGATTACTTATCATAATCTGATAACAATGTTTCTTAAGCCTTATCTGCCTTTAATTATATAGATTTAGGCGTCATTGTGCACAATACAATGACCCAATGAATACCATGAAAAGACATCAGGGAGGCTGGCAGACAGAGGAACATGAGAGCTGTGGTGAGCGGTTGCTAGGAAGCAAATATGGCCTCATCAATGCATCAGTGGTTCCTCTAACAACATAATCTTTATGAAAAACAAATTGGCCGATTGCATTCATCTGTAGATGTCAAAGAAAACACGCGGGCCTCCTGAATAACCCGTGAAAAGCATTACTTAACTGGCTGGTAAGACAAAACCTTAGTCATCTGATCACAGAGAGACAAAGAGAATACCTTCTGTCAACAGGCAGCAACAGCATCCTGCTCCTCCTCAGACAGACCTAATGGGCTTATTAAGGCTGACCGATAATTCACTCTCAGTGTTCATTGACTTTTAATAAACAGGAAGCTGAATCATACTGTAATGACATGTTTTCATGTTATCATTCTACAAATATCTGTTGTTTAAATAAATTATTCGGAACATGCTGCAGATCTCAAAAGAGTTTTTGTTCCACAGGAAAAATTCCAGTAGCTAGATGGTTTGATTTCATGCAATATATAAAAGAGGAATGGTTATTACTTTCAACATCTTTTTGAACACTTAATTTGTAATTTTGCATTCATTTGTCAAGTAATATTATAAACATTTTTTTAAATTACCCTCACTATTTCAAAATTTGGAGAAATATGATGATAAAATGCCCCCTCTCATGTCTGACACAAAGACTGGAAACAAGGAGAAACAGCTCGCCTGGCTCTGTCCAAAGATAACAAAATCTGCCAACCAGAATCTTTAAAGCTCTCTAATTAATACGCTACATCTTGTTTGTTTAATCTGTACAAAAACTAAAGAGTAAAAACAACAAGTTTTGGTTTTACAGGAAGCTATATGACCTCCTGAGTCTTGTCGTTACAGTGAGGTTGCCAGGGAACCAGCAAAGACTCCAATTAGTGAGATTTAGAGGTGCTGACAGCCAATTTTCTTTGCCTAGGATGGTGAGGGAATGACCTGCCCTACTCTGCCTCTGATTTGCTTGCACTTGTTGCCCTTGTTGGTTTGGTTGGTTAGAGTTCATGATTAGTAGATTTGATTGGTAGGGTTAGGGAAACAATATCAGGATAAGCCAACGAGAACAAGAGTAGGGCAGGTCAATCCTCAGCCATGCTAGGACAAGAAATACTGCATGCTGGTATGCAGATGTTCTTGCTATTTTGCAGTGCCAGGCTAGTTGTTTCCTGGTTTGCAGTCTTTGTGCTAAGTTCAGTGGGAGCTGAATGATTATCAGATCTGATATTCAGCATTTTTTCAATAATTAGACCCTTTTGTTTTTTTTTCAAATGAGACTGCAGATAAGATCTGTCGGTCGTCAACATTCTTTGGTTTGACCCAATGACCCGTCCACAACACTGTCTAGTTGGTTACATGTCACAGGTAATAGCCTATCAACAGTGACAGTGACAGAGAATCACGCACAGACAGTTGCCAGTCGAACGAGCGGACCTTGCAGGTAAGGCAGCAGATATTTCAGAAGTTATAAAAATCACAATCTTATATATAATACTGGTTTCAAACATAGATTATTGATTTCCTTGATTGCAAATAATTTCTTTGTTGTTTCTCATGCTTCTTTTTTGACCCTGAAAAAAAAAGTATCCGTTGACCCCTAAAGCTGAGCCAACTATACAGATATGAGTGATATTATTATTTAACTCAGCAAGAAAGGAGAAGAATATATTCCAAAACGCTGTCCTACTTCTTAAACAATCAGGTTTTTAAAAAATGGACAAAATCAATGTTAAAATATGCTGATATTAAGTACCTGTGTGGGTCAAGTTTAAAAAATGCTTAAGTATTTCTCTAAATGCAACAAAGTGCATCTATTCATTTGGCCACTCCTGCCTGGAAAACACTTCAAACTCCACATTTTGTACCAAAAGGATTGTATGTCTTGTCACAATGACTACATTACGAATTTTGGGGACTTTTCTGCCTTGTTTTTTTAGTAGGACAGCCGTAGAGTGAAAGGAAAGGAGGGAGAGAGGGTGAAGGGATGACACACCGCAAAAGGGCACAGGCTAGAATTGAACCCAGGTACCTGCAGAGGACTGACAGCCTCAGTACAGCCTCTGTGACGTGTTGAATGACTTTTATCGGTAAAATCACCAGCAATTTCTTTCTTTAATTTCACAATAATAACTTTGGCACACATTGATGGCTAAAGTACCTGAGTCTGTGTGAAGATCTGGGCCTTCTGACACTCCTCCAAGCTCGGTGCAAAACTGGCCATGACGTGCTCCTCTGTACCAATCATCTGCACAATCTCTTGGTCACTCTCTACACCCATACCCTGCGAAACCAATGTGGGCGAAACCAAAATAAAGAGTAATTAAAATATTTGTTGTATGTATCCACATAAAGACAATATCAGTGAGGTAAGATGACATTTTGTAGATAGTAACAGAAACAAGAGGTGAGCCAGGAGGCATCAGGAGGAGAAGTGTGTATACAGGGAGGGTGGGAGGTGAACTGGGAGTCATAAGGTTGTCTGACATTTGCTTATGGAAATGTGAAGCTGTGGGAACTGATCCGTCTGTCCCACACTGGCTCTGAGGTTGTTTCTGCAGCCGCTGCCAAACACAGCAAGAGATGGCCGGGGAAGAAGAAGTCACCCAGGATATACAAGTGCACAGCAAACAGAGCGAGCATGTAAACGGTGTCCTGTGGATAATAACTTCAGCTCCAAACACTCGACGCTCACAAGTTGACATGTTTGGAGAGATTTGCCCTCAGAGGGGGGAAAAAGTTAATGATGCCAGCTGGCTGACTGACATTTTATTGAGAGCAAAGGGCGACATGTGAAAATGAATCTGATGAAGAAGTAATGAAAATACTGACCTTCTACTACATACTAACCTGCAACAAAACCTCTCTCTAAATACATGCATTATTTATGTTCTGAGGAATCATCTGGTACAGACAATTTAGGGGGCTTTAGTAAAACAGAGTACAACATAAAGTTCAATTCAATCAGATAACGTTACTGTGGAAACAAACAAAAGTTTATAATTCAGCCTCTGTAACAACAACATAAAAAACAGCTTCATTGAAAAATTATCTAGCTGTCTTGTAGCACCCCCTACTGGACGCATAGTGTCACTTCTCTGTGTCCATGCACATCAGCACCATCAACAACTCTTTTACCTTGAATATGATGGCGATTGGGGCGTCCTCTGACAGTGTGTTGTGCCTCAGGTAGAATCTGCCTTGTTTGACAATCATATTAGTTCTGCTTTTCTTCTCATGAGTAGAGCTGAAATTGACAATATATAGAAATATGTACATTTAAAAAACAGAGCAGAGGAGGAAACAAAAAGTCTGTCAAAGAAAATAAATGGTTTCACAAAAATAGGACTAGAAACTTAACATATTCAAATATCAGTCTGTCTTGCCACTGCAACAAAATGCAGTTTTAGGCATTAAAGGTACTCTAGTAGTA
This sequence comes from Lutjanus erythropterus, assembly GCF_056507025.1. NCBI lineage: Eukaryota > Metazoa > Chordata > Actinopteri > Lutjaniformes > Lutjanidae > Lutjanus > Lutjanus erythropterus. Next base: position 17,142,283 of record NC_139329.1, on the reverse strand, counting down.
CTATAGTGTTTTCATGGTGCGTTATCAATCCAGAGGTCGGCCAAGTTTGCGCTACTGATAGTAGACAACACATCTGAACTAACCACCGCTCCTGATTATTTGCTTCTTTCAAATTGGGTCAACATGTACTGTGTTCAGCTCTCTGGTAATATTCACAACCTTGCATATAAAAACTGTCTGAAAGCGCTGAGTCTATGTACAACACATCCCACAAGTGACATCTGACGTAAGTAATGATGTTCACAACTCCAAAACATGATCAGCAGGGCGGGAACAATAACTGGCATGCGTCCGCTCTCCAAGAAATACTTGAGGAGACAGTGAGGACGCAGAAGGTACAGTTTACCAAACTGTAAGCTGAACAGGTATAAATTCTTGTTCTACTATCAATCAAACTACTTAACAGTTTGGTGCTGGGCATTTGCGCAATAATTTGATGAAGAGCATTTGCTGGGAAATAACCCTGTGCAGGGCATCTGTGCAATCACTATGTGTAGGACATTTCTGTGATAATTTTGTTTAGGACTTTTGCGCAATTACTTTAGGTAGGAGATCTTTGCCACACTTGGATTTCGGGCATCGTGCAATACTCCTGGGGTGTATGCTTTTTCAGGTGTATGGATCTGGTGGTGACACTGTATGTTACTGTAACTGTAGTTTGATTGTACGTGTGTGTGTCACCCGTGTTCTCTCAAATGTCAAAGACAAATTTCTCCTAAGGGGAACAATAAAGGATAAGATAATGTAATCTAACAAAATGGTCAATTTTAGTCAAATATAAGCTTGTCAGAATAATGAACTAGTTTTTCATCAATCTACTTCCTAAATAAATTAGTTTAAGAGGGATATTTTAAATGTTTATATGTTTATGACAGATGAGCATTTTCAAACAAAAAGTTGTACAAGTACACTATCAGGTTTGAAATCCTAAGACTGGATATTTAGTTAAATGTCCCAAATGTAAGATCAGTTGATCACCTACATGTTAGTGATCTACTGTTTACATCCCAGGATAATATCTGAAATGGCCGTGCATCTGGGTTACTGACCAAACTAAGACATCAGTGCAAACACTCTTTTTTAAGTAGCTATGTATCCACAGCAAGGCTATATACCATCTGTTAGGAAAAAAAAAAAAAACAAAACTACTTTTTAAAACTACTGCTGCACTGAAAATAATTAGGGCAGACGTTGTTACATCACCTGGTAACCGAGGCTCCGACTGCACCCTTCCGGTCCTGCTCCACAATGATTCGATTCTTGGAGAGCTGCTCTTGGATCAGAATGACTTTCTCCTGACCTTTTACAATAAAATAGCCTCCTGTGAAGAAATACAAGATGGTGCATGTGAATCACTATCACAGAAAAAACTAATAATAATAAGAATGACTTTATTTTACTTAGAGGAAATTCATCTTTTCATTCTGATTATTAATTTTTACACACACAGAAATCTATACACATGCAGTTAATGTGTAAAGATATCAGAGCACCTGATCTGCTGCAGTACAGTGCCCCAAACTCTCAGGGGTTAGATACCTTGTTCAAGGGCACCTAGGCAGCACTCCAGAGGTGAACTTGCCCCATCTACCACCAGTGCACCTCCACACTGAAGGGTCCATGCTGGCCACCCTATGATTCCCAAGCCAAGTCCCCTTGTACTGAGCTACTGCTGTCCCACCAAACAATTATATTGTCTTATCGCTCTCATTATGGGTTACCCTTTGTGTACCTGGATCCAGAGGACATTCATTGAGTTTTGAAAACTCCATGGGCGTCTTTCCTGTGAGAACACAGTTTGAGCTTCGCAGCATGATCGGCATCCTGAGAAAAGCAGAATTAAATAAATTAAAAATAAGAGCATATGTATGTAATATAATATATAATATAATATAATGTAATTACATTATACTGTGCATGATTGTTGACTGTTTTTAGAGGAGAGCAGCATTTGTTGGTAAGGTGGGAGATGTTAGATTCAAACTGACAAAACAGCTTGTGGGCTTTTGACCACGAACGTCAGAAAAGTAACCACCTGATGTAACACTATGGGACACACTGGGACAAACTATGATACCTTCCAATGGGCAGCGCATTGCGGATGATTCTCTGACTGCCACGAGTGTACTCTATATCCACTGTGATGGGTGCTGAGTAGGTCATGTCTCTGAGACGACACTGCGGAAACAAACACGAACAATGAGCTGCATCTCAACAACAGAGTGAACTGTTTGCATTTTTGGTTATATTTTAGAATGATTTCAAATATCCAAATTAAAGCTTCATCTACTTATTTTTTAAAAATGATCTATTCATTTATGTTTTAGGTTAAATAATCAATTAATCGTTTAGAAATATCAAAGCATAGTGAAAAATATGCATCATACTTTAAGTTTAGAACAGAGAGAACTGTTTTATTGTCTGATCAACAACTCAAACATATAAATGTTAAGTTAACATTAATAACGGCAAACCTCATGAGGAGATACAGGTCTGGTTACGTTGAAGCTTTCTTCAACATCAGGCATGCCAACATAGATATTGAGGTATCTGCAAGAAACACATTTAAATAGTTTTAAGTCAAAACTGAATCTAGAAACTGTTACATGTGTGTCTGGGGACATTTGTGTTAGATTGCTGTTGATTAACGCAAACGACGACAGTTAATGTGACTTACTTGAGGTACCACATGGGATCAGCATCACTTGTGATTTTTTCATTTGCTTTCATTATTTTCTTTATCTGGAAAAGAAGAATTTGATATTTACACGTAGACACAACTGAAACAGCTGTAACACAAACACAATGGGATGGTGTTTTACCTCCACATTGATGAAATAGTTGAACGAGTCAATGTGCTGCTTCACCAGCCCTTTAACCTAGGAGCGAGATTGAACAACAGGTTGCAAAATTACAGCGAAACTATAAGTTACACATGATAAAATAAAATCAGGGTTGGGCAATATATTGTTATTGTAATAAGAGACTAGATTTGGATTTTGGATATTATTATTTATCGTTATACTTTTCCTGGCTGCATTACAATAAAGTGATGTATTTTTCTGTTGTAGCTATTCTACTATTTGCCTTTACTCACTTAGTCATTAAATCTACATTACTGATAATTACTTATAAAAAATATCATTGTGTCTTTTTTTGTGAAAGCACCAATAATGCTATGTATTATATTATTATATTAATAATATATTATTATATATTATTATTGTCAATCATCATGAATCCAGACCCTCATTTGTCCGTTTACCCATCAATCACTTTAATATCACTGGGTGTATGATGCAACTGTAGGAAAGGTTGCAAATCAATGAGATTGTTTTTTACGAGAGTCAGATTTTAGTACAATTTTTGCATGAAGGTTATGAAGTTTCTTGATGTGTAAAGCATTTAATTCACTAAATTAAATGTATCTTCTGATTTGACTAAATCAAACAATTTCTTAGTTGATTTTCCAGAGAATCCATATCAATTATTATCACAAGACACAATTTCATATACTGTAAAAGAGGATTTATAAACTCAATGTAGGGTTAAATTCAGTACAGACGTTTGGGATTAGGGCTGCAATTAACTATTATTTTCATTATTGATTAACCAGTCAATAATTTTCTCAATCAAGCTTTTAGTTCTTTGGTACATAAAACTGTCAAAAAAATCATAAAAAATGTTGATCAGTGTTTCCCGAAAACCCAAAAAGACGATGCCCTCAAATGTCTTTTTTTTTACTGTCATAGAGGACTTAAATATTCACATTTAAGAAAATGGAATCAGCGAATTTGGACTTTTTTTCTTTTTCAAAAACATGACTCAGAACGATTAATTGATTACCAAGTTGGTTGGCGATAATGTAATAGTTGTCAAATAACCAATCGATCAACCAACTAATCATTGCAGCTCTATTTGGGATACACAGCAGGTGGATGAAGGTGTGTTCTGTTACCTTCAAGAAGGCTGGTAAAAGTTTCCATTTTTCCTGTCAATGAGAAAAAAAAACACGTCAGTTTGTGTTTAAGACTGTGTTGTACTGCAACTTGCTCGACATGCACTTGATCCAGCAACTTGCTCGACATGCACTTGATCCTGCAACTTGCTGATTCAAGTCAACGAGTTTAACAACTGTCTTCAACCTGACAAGTCCTCCCTCAAGACGTAAATAAATGTGACTGTTTGAAACACTCAAACTACAACAAACGGACACACTGTCTGTAGCTCAGGTTCATGTTCCCCTTCACATTGTACCTGAAGCCTGTCGTGTTATTCTGTGTGCTGCTGTTAGCCACCATGCTAAGCTAGCTCCTGTGTAACGTGGTGTGAGACTTTGAGAGTTTAAACTCACCTCCACAGTGTTGACAGGAGCCGCCAGCTCCTGAGGAGTCAGGTCACAAAACTCTCCTCCCAGCACCTCCATTTTTATCTCTGCTCTTCAGCAGTAAACACATTCAACTCTGTTCACGCTGTCACTGTTGATATACGGCATCGGAAGTCGCTCCAACATGCGTCCTTATCGCGTGTGTCACTGTAAAACGTCCGTGCGGGCGGAACGAAAGAAAGGGTTCCGCTTTTCCCTCTGGTGCTGAAAATTTGTTTTCTATCGGTGTCTGTGAAAATAGCAACTAGTAGTAAGTACATTTACAAGTGATTTGGAAGTACTGGTATTTTACTTGTGTACTTCAAGCTTTTGAGAATGTACGAATTTACTGCATTTATTTATTAGCTGTCAGCAGCTTTACTACACACTGATAAAGGACCAATCCATGCCAAAGTTATTTATATATTTGTATTATAATTAACTAAAAAAATATCTAAAAACTAAAATTAGGAGTGAAAAAAGTTTTAGTTACCTGAAATAAAAATAAATAGTTTATAACAAAACTAAATGAAAGAGTATTTTCTACAACTTACCAAACTAACTAAGATAAAATAAAAAAAATATACAGGAATTGTCTTCGTGTCTTTGTCTTTCATGTTTGGCAATTTGGTCAAATTTGTAATCAGAAGCATGAGGAGGCATTGGTGTTTATAGACTGGGATGTCAGTTTCCCTCACAAAGTGTTGTTTGTATTGTAATACCCATATTATATTCTGATCTTCTTAAACCTTGCAAATACCAACATACTATAATTGAATAACTAAAACTAACTCAGAAAATGAAACAAAACTAAACATTTAAAACCTAAACTGAACAGAGCAAACCCACTCTAGAAACAGATTAAAAATAAAATAAAAATAAAAAGTACTCAATACAAAACTGTGATAACTCTGGTTTATCAAACTACAAAACAAAAGCATTAAAATAAAAATAATAATAATAACTTAGGTAACTTCAGCCACCACCCCTGTATGAGGTGGGTTGCAGCAGAAATGGACTCTAAATTAGAGCTGTAGTCTTGAGACTGGGGATTGGGTCAAAAAAGGACTTCAGGCTTAACTTGGACTTAAAGGAATAGTCCACCCAAAAACTAAAAATCTGTCATTATCTACTCACCCTTATGCCGACTGATGGTCTGATTTAGTTTTCACTCCACAAAACACTGCTGGAGTTTCACAGGAATACAGTGTTGCAGAATCTCCCAAACCATCTAAGTGAATCATTACCAGTTTTCAAATGTAAACAACAACTAAAAAAATAAATAAAATGCCTCCATACTGCTCATCTGGTGTAATCCAAGTCTTCTAAAGTCCTAACATGCCGCTTGCACACCTTCACACCACACACACCCAGTTCAGACAGTGTGCAAGTGCACATGAGCGTGGCACCAAGCTGAGGATATACAGTGAGGATTTAAGCTTAAAACATGATGTAAATTAACACAGTAATACAGTTTTAAGTAAAATTTTCAAGTAAATATTTGGCTAGTGGCCAGCATTCACAGACCTGAAGGACCTGCAGCTTCTCTTGCAATCTGTGTGTATGGAGCAAATCACCACACAACTCTGAACCATCCACAGACCAATGGCACTGGTTATATTAAATTACTGCACATATGTTAATAAATCAATAATCTGACACTCTTGGAGGAAACATTCCTCCCAATTAACACTTTTTTGATACCTGAGAACATTTAGGGCCAGTTAAATAATAAAATGTAATGGAGTATTTCATCATTGTTATTGGTACTTGCACTGACGTAAAGTATTTATTCCACATACCCACAACTTAATTAATTACATCACTGCAAAGAAGTGGTTGAAATGTTAAATGTTCATTTTATTTTCTGTAGACATCAAATATTTATTTTAAAAAGTATCAAAAACCGTCATTAAAAAAGCTTTTCATGACAAGTTAAAAGTTTACAATCATCCTGATGAAAATGACAGACGTGTACACGTCGATGTCTGCACACTATGTAGGTCCGTGCTGCTTTAACCAAACCACAGTACATTTTGTGCCTAAGATTCTTGGACGTGGACGTTATGAGGATGTATCACAGGATCCTCCACATCAGTGTGAGTGCTGCTGCCTCAGGTGTCTGCTGTTGCTGCTGATCAGTTTGGGGTACGCTGTCCCGAGGGAGCGTCCATGTCTGATGACCACCAGCTCCATCTGACACTGGTCGATGTTGACCACCACTGTCGTGCTCCTCTCTGTGTTCATGAGGAAGATGACAGTGAAGACTGCCATCTCAAACTCAGGGCTAGTCCCGATGAAGGCGCTGGCGACGGGCTTCACCAAACCGTGCCAGCTGAACTGGAGGTTCAGAACGTGGTCGTCTTGATCGGGCTGTGGACAGAAACACATGTTACAGAGTTAGATATTTTTTAAAAGATATTTTCATTGAAGCAGAATAACATTTTTTATGTAACCAATATGGTAAAAAAAAAAAAGACAAAAACCAAACAATACTCACACTGAAGTATTTATTACTATAGTTCACAGTCCTTCTATGTCTCCAAAGATCCAAACCTGGGGTCCGGTGGGATTTCAGTTTTTATAGTATCTGAAGTTATTCTAACAACATATTTCTAAATTTCTCCCAGATAAAGAGCATTTCCAGAGGGTCGCTCAAGTTGCTTGGTTAATGGAGTGTATGGCACATGTACAGAGGCTCAATTTCAGCCTCCCCTCTCCCCTCTCTCTCCCATTTCCTGTCTGCTTACAGGCTGTCCTGTCAAATCAGGGCTTCTGTGCATTTCTGTGCATTTCAAGAATATTAAAGCAATCAGCTTCACTGTAATAATATTCAATTTTTGATTCCCTTTTATTTTTAATCTCAATCTTATCATGGATCGGCAAATTTCCTGTTTAAAATAAGTCCGACCCTTAAAGCTTCCCGAATTAGATACTTCAAATGGAGATTCTGGGGGAAATTTGTCTTTATAGCTTTTGCAGACCCAGTTTCTGGTCTGAAAATATTTAAATAAACAATTATTTGATTGTTTAAACTTAAGACAGATATACTTGTGATTGGATATCAAAGACAACAGTTCATGTTATTACAGAAAGAAAAGCATCTATTTTTCTGATAAACTGTTATACTTACTAAGTCATGGTAACCAGCCTTGTATCCTTTGTAGTCCAGGTGTGTATTTTTTTCTTGCAGGTAAAACTGGACCCAGTTGTGAAAACCGATGATCTCTGTTCCAGATTTTGTCTCTCCAACAAAGACATGCTCGAATCCACAGGAGTCCAGGCTGAAAATCCACAGAAAATCAAACATTTAAAATAACTGGATCATGTTTTACTCAGTTGCAGTAAATCCCTTGGTTGCTTTGTGTAATGACACGATCATCTGCTGGTGTTTGGCAGGATGTTTCGGTGTCTCACCCTGTGTTTCTCTGTCTGTAGTAGAGGTTGAACCAGATCAACTGCAGCTGATTCTTAAAGAGCCTCAGGTTGGAGCTGGACTTCCCTTTGCTCACCAGGTACTTATGAGCCCGCTGTGGAGAAATCACGTTATGACGCATCAATGCAAACCAGACTCTGGTGCAAGACAACTCTACTCTACTGTGACTCAATACTATAACAAACTGTAAAGACAAAAACATAATTCATATTCAGATGGATTTAACTTCATATATGAAGACACCTTTTTAACTTGACACTTGACAAGTTTGTGTTCTCAGACTTTCAGCATTTTACTGAGACATGTTTTAAAAGTGTATTATTAGTCTTTAATATTTGTTGAAAAAGCTATTTCATGTCTGAGAAATACATATTTATTGACACTGAGGAAATACTCAAAACAATATTCAGATACACTATTATTCACACTTAATATATTCCCAGAGCTACTTTACTTTTTCCTTTTTACTTAAAATATGATTGTTAAATTTAAAAATAATGAAAAAGGCACAGTTATTTAATGTAGCTGACTGGTTCTCAACCTGGAGGTCACAACCCCCACTAGGAGCTGCCAAAGCCTCATCAGGGAAAACTTTTAGACTTGTAAAAGTATAGAGAAGGCCTGTCTCTCAGCATTTTGTTTATTTCTGTGAAGAAAACTAAACAAAAATGTTGTTTTTAAAGATTAAATCAGAATTAAACGAGAGAACCACTCAGTTAAAACAACCAAAGAGCTAACTGAGCAAAGATCAGGGACAAAGAAATTTGTATTTGCATTTGCCAAAAAAAAGCCTATTAAATATGTGATTGTTAAAATATAGAAAATACATAATACAGACACTAAATACTAAAATGCATAATTGTTCTCTGAGGAAGAACACTGAAGTCCTGATGTCAACTGCAGCCATCAGGTCCATCGAACAAACGTGATATTCTTCCAAATACAACAAGTACTTCATGTCCACATTTTTCCGCTGGTCCTCTTCAGGGAGACCACCGAAGCCAACGCAGCATTCCACAGCTGCACACAGATGTTTTTTTTTAAGCTCTCTAACATCATGAAATAATGTGTTCAGCGAGGCCGGAAGAGACTGAACTCCCTCTGGAGTTCAGCTGCAGCCTCAAAACCACGAAATGTAGGAAAACAACCACCGGAAACAGTCAGTGGGGAAACAAAACAACTTCTAATATCTATTATATAATTTATCTCGTTACTCTGACGCAACCAGACTGAAAACTAACAGGTGTAAGAAATGAGGTGTTGTGCAATAGAAACTAGTGACGGAGCTGTTTAAGTCTGTGTGGCTTTTTAGGTGCAACTGGTCGGAACATGTCAGATTTACCTTCATGACTTCTGTCTGTAAGACAGCATCCAGGAAGAGATTCATCTCTGTCAGCTCCTCTGTCGTGACTCGCTCGGCCACACCTGTGGACCGCTCATAGTTGTCCAGGAGTCTCATGAACCCTGCAGGCACAGAAATGCAGTTTTATTTATTACAGTGAAGACTGAATAGAAACAAACTGTCTGTCTGTTGTCGAGACACTTACGGTAGAAGGTGGTCATGTTGTTGAGTTTGTTCTCATTAACGTTGGAGAACAGAGGCAGTGAGGCGTGATCCTGCACAACATGGCTGCCCTGGGTTACATAACTGGCTCTGCCCTGGACAGTCCAAACAGAATATATAACTTTATAAAAACAGAGGATGAATGCTTACTTTTTTATTTAAAAAATACATATGGAGGGATATATGTTGTAACAAAAACGTGTCCCATTACATTTTTTTTTTATTTTACTCTAACCCCTCCACATTTTTTCTCTTCTTCCTCCTTTCTCTTAATTTATTTAATGCTGTTTAACATTATTAGTGTACTGTACATATGCACGCATGTATCCCAGACATTACTATGTACTGTTATTGTACAGTCAAAAAGACAACATATCTACAGTTTGAAAAAAAAAAAAAAACAGAGTGTTTGAATAAGAATGTGCTGTGTACCTGAACAGAGAGTGTGTAGTCTACTCCAGGCGTCAGGCGATTCACATCCAGCCTCCACAGCTCATTGAAAATGTTGGAGAGTTCCTGGTTTACAGCTGGTCTGTTAACAAAGTCAGCCAGGAGAGAAATACAGACAACTGACAAATACAGCAAACACAGTAACTCATGAGAAAAGTTGTTTCTGGCTGCTGTACCTTGATGCATTCAGTCCAGTGAGAAACACAGTAAGAAGGACAAGAACTCCACAGAACCTGTACAACACACATTCACACATTTTATATAAATACATCAAAACTGGAAAAATTTTAACTTAATGTTGTCAATTGTCTAACATTAAGAAAATAAGTCACAAAAGTTTTATAAAGTGCAATAACGCAGCCAAACTCAACTACAAAATCAAATGAGTTTCTCCAATAATTAAAGGACACACCTTGCAGCCATGATACTTCTTGCAGGCTCCTCCAGCTCGGACCACAATGAAATCCTCACTGGTCTGTTTCAGTCTCCACCCGATCTGAAGATCCTGCAGACGTCGGGGATTGTCGACCGACTGCGCATGCTCAAAGTGTTGAGCGGAGCGGCCAGCAGAGGGCGCTTTGTCTCACTGATTTGATGCACTTTGATGCAAAGCGTGTTTTTCATCTGTTCATCTTTATTTACTAAAGATCCCAGCTGTTATTTCCTGTTTGTCTGTATTGTTTGTTTTTTGCAGAGACAAAGAATAGAGGGACATAAGGAGGATTTACTTCAACAAGTTATATTTAGTGTAAAACATTTAATGTAAAGGTGAATATCAACTCATTTAATGTTACTGTCAGAACTTAAGTGATGAACATGTTAGGTGTCCAATCAAGTAAACACATTATACCTGCCAAACTACAGCTACCAAATAAAATGACTGAATGTGTGTGCAGAATGATTTTTAGCAGCAATGCCAAAAGGTATTTAAAATAAAAAGTAAAAACAATAGTTAATAACTGTTAGGTTTCTAAGGCTTACATACTTTAATTAAGATCATATGTTGGAAAATCAAAAGGATCTGCAAAAAGAAATCAGCAATGCAAACTATTTCCTGCTTCAGAAAATGATTGTATGGCATCAGATAGATTATGTGACCCTAAAAAAAAACTCCAAGCCCTTCTGGTGCAGTAAAAATGTGTAGCAAGTGAAACTAATAAGATTTCTTGTTGTCTCTCCTCTCAACATATTTTGGAAAGAGTGGTGTTAGTTTCTTTGTATTATTCCGACCTATAGTGTTCGGCTTGGGCCCCATTCCCCTGTTTAATTAGAGGGTCCTTCACTGAATACTGGATGTCGATTCTTCGTTTGTTGTGCCTCTTACACATTTTTTCAATAAACACACTGGCAACAAAGTCTCAGTTTCTGAAAACGCTGGTTGCCTACAGGAGCTGTGAAATCTGAAATTGTAATTACAATGTAGTCACCTCACAGTTGTTTGCATGTGGTGCTTCATTTCTCTCTCCTCCCTGCAGGACAAGTATATGTCCTGCAGGTCGCACAGCACAAGCAGTCAACATGATCACAGCTGAACTACAATGTAAATACAGAAGAATGAAGTTGATATAAGGTCTTTAATTTACTGCTTTTATCCGTAGTAAAGAATTCACAATATACAGACTCTTTAAAGACCAGGTTTTTATGACACATGAAATTTACTTTTCACCATTCAGCAGCAAAATCCCATCAAATCTTCTGACTTCAGTTTGTATTAAAGACTTGACTGTGTCCATCCAAGCTGATTTAAATTACTTTATTGATCTTAGAAATGGATAAACATAAAAAACAACAACATGTCTATCTTCTCAGGTATGGTTGAGGGTTGCATTACAACATTATTATTTTGAAATAAAAACCTGACATTATCTCACAAATATGTCACAATGCTTTCCCAAAAAATAACTCTGTGTCAGCCAACATGGTTCCATTAAAAATCAATTTATAGTAAAAATAAAATAAACAACAAACTCTTATATTAATGTGTTGAATGTCAAGACCATGCAATGATATCCATTAGACTGTATGATATGTATTGGTGCAAATGCATGTAGAATATTACTATTAAGTAAAAAACTGTAAAATGTCCAGAATAGGATAAAATATATGACAACTTCCATTTAATTAGCAAGGTTTAGTTCTGTAGAAAACATAGCAGCTGCTTTGGAGTTATTACTTTAAACTAACTTACAAAAATGGGGAAAATCTACTCAACAAATCACTTCTGAATGAACTCCATCTATTTTTTTTCAATATTTCTACAGTCAGAAGGCAATTTCAAAGACATATATTAAAATCTATTTTGGCATATTTTAGATTTTTTTTTTTACCTGCTGGTTGACACTCAATGCCAAAGATGTCAGTACACAATGTGAGTTCAAAATATGTCTCCAGAAACCAGCTGGCAGCGAAGCAGTGGTGTTGCCCTAAACGTTCCCTCTGTCATCAGACGACAGTAACGGACACAAAGTTCAGGAGTAATAGTGGCTACTGGACTGCTTTCTTAACACCATCGATTCAAGCTGAAAAGAAAAAGAAAGACACTAACACTTTTGGCTCATCTTTGAATGTAACACTAAAAGGAAATGTGGGAGCATTCTTGGGGTTTGTTGAGACAAGTCTGTGTGCGAGTGGAGAGGGTTGGCACAGAGTTTCATTCACAGCAGGACCAGGTCTCATGGCGCTGACAGTCTCATGCATTTGAGTCGTCATCTGTTACGCTGGGGTTCGGTGAATTTGAAGATTCTTTGAAGAATTCATCATCTTTCAGCATGCTCTGGTAAAAAGGAACAACACAGGTAAAAAAAAAAGTTGATTTACAACCAAAAGCTCCTGGGGCAGTGTTACAGAAACTTCCTAACTTGCAGATTATATACAGTTTGGTACCATGGTAATTAGGGTTAGGAAAAAAGCCATTACAGATGAACAGTTCCTGAGTCAGTGTTCCCATCCCGACTTCAGATGGGAAAACTGTATTACACAAGCATCCTCGCTTCCAAAAATCTTAAAGAAACTCTCTTACTTTTAGTCTTACTTTCACTTTTTCACCAAGTAGTTTGTTTAATCTGTATGCCTGCTCTTTTATTGGTGAATACGGCAAAGTTTGTGTCTGCTATCTAAATCATCTCTGTTTTAGTTAGCAGGGTTAGCATTGCTCTAAGTTTCCCAAAAGAAACACTTTTTGTATGTCTGAATCTATGTTTCAGTTTCTATGAGGAAAAAACTTACAGTTATTAAATTGTCTAGCTTGATGACAAGAGAAAATAAGTGTTGGTTGCTAGGTAACAGACAAGTCGATAAGCAAAGCTGAATTGAGTATTCAAGATTTCCTCACCTAAGATAAGATGAATTAAGTTAAGGTAGGATTTGCTTCTATGATACGAAATTGAGAAAAATCCTGCCTTAGACTCTTCCTGTCAGTCTGTTACTGTCAGTGGAGTATAATGTGCCATATGTCCTGATCATTGTTTATATTCTTACCGTCAGGTTTTGAATACCCTCAGAGAAAGCTCCGATCTGTCTAACAGTCCCCTCAGAGTCCTCCATCTGTGAAACAAGAAGCAGCTTTCAAACTCAATAAACTGAGACCCACAATATCTTAGAAAAAAGGTCACCTTCCAAGCAACACTGGTAAGAATATACACACAATGCCATTCACCGATTCCCATATGGTGAAGAAAAAGTCTCTAATAAAAGTAGATTTCTGATATTCTTCACAAGCAGTTAGATACTAAATTGTTCATGTTTTCGGTGACATAAAATCATCATTGGACAGACCTCTTGAAGCGCAAGCTCACCTGTTCTAGCCTGTCAAGGTCATCCTCATAGATTTGGAGCTCGAACCCTTTCTGAAAGCTTCGTCCCTTTGGCATCTCCACGTCCATCGGACACACGTACTCCTCGCTCTCATCCTGCTTCTTCTTCCTCAGACTGCCAAAGTTACCAAATGACAGTTTCCTTGGCTGGGATGAAGGAGGAGACAGAGAACAGCAAATTATACAAGGTTTTTTTTTTTTAATTAACACTTTTTAATCTTTTCAATGACAAAATAGAAGTTTTTGTGACTACACAAATACAGTGTAATATAAATAAACTCTTAAGGATCTTTGAATCAAAAATTATTTGGTTAGGTAGGGTTTAAAAAGTTGGCATAGTTGCATTTTAGATGTAGTCTTTTTATTTGAAATTACTCCTATAAGAATGTGAAATTTCAAGTGAAAAATGCTGGAATCACTGCCTTACCTTGACTTTAGTGGTGGCAGTAAGCAGAGTGTAGTCTGGGTTTTCAAGACACTCCTGTTTGAGCTGCTGGGCCTCTGAGCCAATGAGCAGGTTGAAATGTGTGGCGAGGTGGCGGCGCAGCAGCGTCTTGTTGGGGGGGATGTTCAGCAGCAGAGCCATCGTCTCCACATTGAACCGTGGCTCCAGCACCTGAGGACAGAGGAGACATTTCAGAAGAGGATTCTTTTCGGAGAGAATATCTGTTTCCCAGAAAGACCGAACAGCGGGGCGTCTCACCATCAGGCCTCCGTGTACACCGCTGCCTCTCAGGTTGGGAGCGTATTCAGCGAGGTCCACAGACCGCAGCCACTCCATCACCCTGTGGTTGGTCCACTGGGAAATCTCTGCTGGGGAAATATTGTTCTACGGGCACAAACACAGAATGTTAACATAGAGCCGTGCCTCATAAAATGAGCGTGTCAAAAAGTAGAATAGGCTGCTTATCCTTGTCAAATCATTTCTCAAGATACTGTCAAAGTGAACACACCTCGTCAGATGGCCTACGACGCAAGCAGTTGGGCTCATAGCTGTTGAGTCGGAGCACTTGGATAGCTCTCTTGATACTGAGGTGATGCAGGACACTCCCCACTTTCAGAGAAAGCAGGTCATCCTGGGGGACAAAGTTAGACATCAATGACTTACTGTAAAATTCAAAAACCCATAAACAAATCCAGCTGACAATCTGACAAAGCATAAATTCTGAAAACAAAGATTAACATTCTCTGGCAAACCACACACCAAAATTAGCATCTACATGCAGGTTTTTAAATGTGGGTAAACCAGGTGATTGACTCTTTTTCCATTGCCAGCAGGCGAGTTTTTCTTATTTGTTTGTTTTTTTGCTTTTTCCTGTGAGACTTCAGCACTGTCCCAAACACAGAGGGTGAAATCAGGACATCTTCAGTGGGGTTCATCAGACTCTACAATAATCCTAATGTGAGATGGCACTGGAATCATCAGACCTATTTATCCGTAGGGTCTGTGGAAGGAGCGGATGTGTCTCGCCAACAACAACTCACCACTGTCATGTAGTGCAGCATGCGACCATCCACCCTCCCCTCATCAAACTGGGTTTTATACTGAGGCAGACCGATGTCATCCAGCCATCCTGAGAGGACAGGGAAAAGTGTCATAAGATGGGAGTTATAATTCAAGGTAAAACCTTGTCAAGAAGAGAAAGAAGAATCACAAGATCGGCAAATTATTGGTAACTTGATTTAATGTCTTGTACTGGCAGCTGTTACTCACTTGTCACCCAGTTGTAGTCCAGCTTTCCCTTATTATCCTCCTCCTCTGAGCCGAGGGCCTGCAGGGCCAGCTGCAGCTTCTTTCTGTGCAGTGGGTGTTTGATGCCCAGCTCCTGAAAGTCAAGAGGAAGACAGGCAAGGATTACACACAACATCCCGGAGGTACTATGCAGAATATGTTGCTTGTTTGCTGGCTTATTAAATTCTTCTGCTTCGTCTCACCCTCTCCAGGTCCTGTTGTGAGGCCTGTAGAAGTGTCTGACCAGAGGAGATCCACACACGAGCCATGTTCACATAAAGCCCGAGACCCTGCTCCTGCAGCCAGTCACACACCTGATCCTTTGACCAGCGTGCAAAGGGAGCATCAACGTCACTGACAAACAGAAATGAGAATAAAGAAGGCAAACCTTTCAAAAGGTACACTCTTGCAGGCGTATAAAAAGGAAACTATGAGTATCTGATTTCTTTGTTATCCCAGACACTGTCACATGATCTCTGAATTTCACTGTCCAACAGATTCCAAACAAGGAAACCACATTCTGAGTCTCATTATTCAGGCTGAATGCTCAGACTTACTTGTTGACTCTCTGGAGATCACGAGACCAACCTAGTCTGGGTCCCGCTGTGGCTCGCACTCCACCCCGCTTGAACTCACCCTCAGGTAGGTTGTCATCCAGGTTAAAGGTGGTAGACTGACTCCTTTTTAGCCTTAAAAACATTAGACATTTAACTATGAAAAACCTGATCACAGTCACACAAAATATGGCCATAGTGATCACTGGAAAATGTTTTCCTCTTTGCTTATACAAACAGAAGTATGCTGTAATACACTGAGAAGAACCTCATAAAAACACAAATCAAATTATCCTAAATCAGAAGCTAAAGATTCCCATGTAATTTTCTACTCACTTCCCAAAGAGTTTCTTTATCCCTTTGGATTTCTTCTTGCTCTCTGGGGTTGTCGGGAGTGTGTGAGTGCTGTCGCTGTTAGTTGACCTCTGTGGCAGCCCGGCCAGATCCAGATGGTCAGTGCCCTGTCGCTCTGTTTCGGCTGTACAAACAAATGCCCACAGAACATCATCAGCATCATGATCAGCAGCATGGTAGACATGCACAGGTCGGCGGAGACAGAGTCGCTGCACAGGGGCCAGGGTAGAGACCCGGAAAACACGGAAGACAGACACATGACGTCTCCTAGACCTTGATGGACTGGAAGGTCATGGCGGTGTGCATTAAAAGCAGTACCCTCTCTAGTATGCATGCATTATGTCTGATGTCTGACTAAGACTGAAATAAATGTGTTGTATTAGATAAAAAGGAAGTTCATTAGTTGTTTTCTTTTTTTAGTGGGAGGCTTTCAAGATCCAAATAAATCGTTGAGCTGATGATCTGGATCTCAACATAGATTTCTGTCTGGGGACAGGGTTTGACAGAAACATAAGAGTGTAAACAAATACATGCAGGCACACAGGCAAATCAACATACACAACAGACTGGCTGTATGTTGGACATTTGTGCAACAGTGGGTAGTGACAAGGGTGTGGCTGTTTAAGCGCTGCAGTTACTGAGACAAAATGTGATAAAAAAAGATGTCAGCTGAATGGATGAGTTTAGAAAAGGCATAGTTGTACACTGATGTAGGAGATATTCAGTAGTTTCCTTTGTGTCTTCAGAGAACTACTGCAACCCTACCATGACCTGTGGTCTATACTGTACCTAGCATAGGCGCACTTGCACTCCGGCTGCGGTCTTCATGTGCAACAAACCACACAACACACGACAGGGTCCAACAGCAAAAGAACAAGACAAAGGGCAGAAATTATAATTGAAATAACATCAGGATTGGAGAGGTGGAACAAACACTGACACACACACAAAAAAGCACATACACAGAACGCAGGTCATTCAACGGCACAGAAATGGACTTCCATAATTAAATGGGGACCACAGTTTGTGTGGGTTGCAAATTATGGTCTTGGTCCATATAGTATATTCCATGGGTGTGGCTTGGGAAAATAAAAAGTGGCCCATGTTTGGAAAAATCTCACTCTCTAGTGAACAGCCAGGGATTCCACAGCTAGCTTAATGCCAAAACAGCATCAAGTACAGACTGATTCACCTTGTAGACTTATCCAGTTCTTATCCAGCTGCTAACTCATCTGGTTTGCTCTTACCGAGGTTAGGGGTACTGGATGTCTTCTTGCCACCACGGATCTTGAAGAAGCCCTTTCCAAAAGATGAGCGAGCCTTTCTCGAGCCAAAGCTGTCGTCCTCCAGGGTGGCAGGCAAAGTGGCGGAGGGACTGATGGGTGGCTTTTCACTGATCTTACTGATCTCTTCGCTTGTATTCTGAAAGAACAAAAAGAAATGCACTAAAGGTGTTTGGAAAGTTGAAAGACTCCATGTAATTGTTAAAAATCAAGTTTTGATAAGCAATGCCATGCATTAATGGTTTTGGCAAAGTGCACTGAAACAGGACATTTCCCCCATTATCAAACATGTTTCCCCGACTCCTCTACCTTTTCATTATTGCTCTTATCCAGCTGGTCCTGGCTGCCAGTCTTTGTGGTGTCTTGGGTGCTGAAATGACAAACCATAACAATGCACACTTGACTCACAGCAGTAAAGTGAACTGTAGTGAAGTATCTCCACTAGAGCTCGTCTCACATGGTCATGAGAAGCAGCAGTGAGGGGCAACAGGATATGAACTTAAGTTACTCATGTAACTTAATGAGACACTTCCTCACACTCTGTTTTTGTAAGCAGGCTGACAACTGTTTTGTCCATTAGCTGCAGTCATACAGAGTACACTACAACTCTGCTCTCAGCAGCACTCAGTAAACAGCAATTAAAGTACATGGTCTATGGACAAAATATTGCAATCATGGCATTATCAATATATTACAATATTAACTATGACTATCAAAACAATACAGTAAAAGTGAAACCCCTGTTTGCTCTATTATGTCAAAAAATTGTTTTCATTCAAACAGGACCGAACTATAACTTCCAAAATCCTGTATGATTTCTAGCACTTAAGTTGTCATGCTAGGCCTGATTCTATTAAAATCTGACTTCAAATTGATTAGAAGAATAACTACATAGAAATACAGATGTCTCTTTCTAAGGTGACAAAAACACGGTGATTCTTATTTTCAGGTGAATATACACTAATAAAAACAAACTATTGAATTTTATATTTAATTTCTGCCATATTCTGCCAGTAAACCCCGTAAATCTCACACACTGAGACTTTAAGTGGTCTGATTGCTTGTCACTTAGGTGCACACTACCATGCCTTACAAAGATGAAAAGACAGCACTATACTCATTTTAGCAGTGGAGTGTGAGAGGAAACTATATGAGAGAGAGGGGGGTTGATCTTGTGACACAACACCACATGTACATGTTACTCGCCCCAACTAAGTACATGAATGTGTCAGTCAGTGTCATCGCTTAATACTGAAAAGCTGTCAAATCATGCACATCAGTTACTTAAAACCAGACAGTATAACCTGCAATAATTTATTTATTCATATTTGTTCATGGACAAAATGAGTACTGTCGCAAAAATTATGACTTAAGTAAAATATGTCTACTTAAAAACATCTACATTAACCGAACTCCACATTGAATTAAATCAGTGCATGTGAAAGGAGAAGCGTCTTCACATTTTACCTTTCTAAATCTGTCGGTGCAGACTCTGATATTCGTTCTGGATCTGAAGCGCTCGGTGTGGGTGAAGGCTCTTCACTCAGTCCATTGAGGCTCTCCAACTAAGCAAAGATCAGAATGAGAAAAGACAGAAAAACACTGTTTAAAAAAAAAAATCAAGTACTGTCTTAAGATGTTAACTTGCATATTCTCCTGGGGCCTTGAGAACACAGTGGTCTAATTCTGCACACAGGCTCAGAGAACTGACAGGAGATGTTATTTGATTAATTGGATGTCGGGCCCTTCAACACTTATTTCACAAGTGTGAAATTTCTGTGAGCTATTAGTGTTTTATTGAGCGCATTAGAGATGAATGAGATTTGAAGTTGCTTGAGGGAAAAAGGGAAAAGGGTAAAAACCTTGGGTATGAGATAATTTACTTTGTTTCCAATAAACTCTTTGTTAAACTACTCTACATATTTGACACTACAATTTCTCAAACACGTTTTAATATATGATTTGCTAAATTTTTATTTTTTCACTGTTTTTTTTTTTTTACTGTATATTGTTTGTATTTACAGTTCCAATAAAGTCCCCCAACGAGTGACTGTGAGATTGATTTTTCAATGCAATAGTGACACCACTTCATATTACTCCACACAAACCTCATCCGGGCTCTTCCTTCTCAGTTGTTCAGCCTCACTCACTTCATGATTTTCCGACTGCACAGACACAGAGTTGCTAGACGAGACTGCGCCATCACCATGACTCTCAACATGCTCATTATCTTTACTTTTCTCTGTAGAAGACAATGAATAAAACACGTTAAAGAGTTAAATGGAAGTTAAATGGAAGAATTGATGAGGCCATCTCAAAGCTCTGACCAACAAAATAAAAAGTTCATCTGACAAAACTAAATTAATCTATTGCCTTTAAACAGAACAGCCTAAATTAAAGAAGAATAAAAGCTATAGAACAGAGTTGTGTAACCAAACGTATCAACAAACAGCATCCTCAGGGCAATACAAATACATCCATGGAAGACAAATAGAAAAAAGCTATCCTTTCGGCAGCCAACTCAAGTTTCAAATGTAAGAGCATCATTTAACACACCAATAGGAGAAGTTTTCAAAGCAGCCTTTGCTCTCAATCAAATAGTTTTGAGGAAAAAAAAGCTGACTTATGGTTCCCCCTCTGGTTCCAGTTTCAAATCTCTGGATTTATTTTCATATGAAAAGAAAGTCACCTTGCTGAGTCTGCATGGAAAATTGGAAATCATAATAAAAACTATGCTGTGATGTGAAAACATTACTGTAAAGAACAGTAGAGTTGTCTGACCTTTCTTCCCTTGCACTGACATCACCATGTCTTGAACTTTCTTATACCGAAGCAGTGACTGTTTCAGTTCCTCAATCTTACGATCCTGCAGAAGAAAAGGAAACACCAAGGTTTTTCAGGGAGAGAGAAGAATCACTTGGTAAGATACAGAGCGAATCACAACTCGTCGTGCGTACCTTCTCTTCATTGGCGGCCATCAACGATTCAACTGCCTTTTTCATTCTTTGCACTTCCACATCTAGTGAGGAAAGACAAATGATTATACACAAAAAACTGTAGTGTCCGCGTGGGGTTGGATGATAGGCCTGAACACACAGGGTACGACTGGAGAATTTAAGACATTCAGACCTTACAGGCTGTGACACTGCTGACTGTCATAGTGACTGTCCAGTAACATCACAGCCATAGTCTGTTTTTAAGAGCCCTTCAAATAGATTCACCATACCCTTGTGTGAGCAGGTGTTATATATTTCACTTTGGTAGAACATTTTCACATTTTCATAACACTCACTCTGCTACAAGGCTCTGTGAGCAACAGATGTGATCAACCCTCAACATCAGCAGTCCTAGGAATCTTCTGTTATTCAAGCCTTTTCCAAAAGGTCTCTTATCCAAAATAAATGTGGTACGTCAATGTGATCTCTAACAAGAAACTAGAAGACAGTGATCAAGGCTGTTGAGGGTCAAATGTTGAGGGCGTCTAAGCACTGAATGAAAAATGAAATTGTTCTACAAAAGCAAGGGATCGCTGATGGGGGAAGGCACAGGTATAAAGACAGCACTCACAACAAAGATACTGTCACGCAACACTGAACATGACAACGACATTACAGGTTAGCAGGGCACACACTGGTCGTTGGTGTGAGGAGGTGAAGGTTTAGAGGAGTTTGAGGGGAGATACTGAGAGGAACAGGAGGTGATTATTGTTGGAGGACACGAGGCAGGAGGATGAGTGAGCAGCCTGAATGGTTATGACAAACAACACAATTCATTCCTCATTCCTGTTGAGAACATAAAGCAGACATTCCTCGCTGCCGTTTTTGGTTTGGACATTAAAAACACAGATACTCAGCTTCGGGATGACCTTGGTTTTGCTCAGCTCAAAGTCCTTACAAGGTTGACATCAGTCTGACAGATTGGTGATGAGGTGCTCTGTGGTCAGGTATTAGCACTCCAATGGGTTATAATGGACAAGCAGAGTTCAGATGGCTCATGCTCGTTCATGCAAACAGGGGTTGGGATGGGTGCAGTAATAAAGTGCAATAATAAACACAAGCATAAAAACCCCCCTTACGTTTTTCTTTCAGCCTCTTTCTAAGAGTTTCATCTGGATGAGAGACTAAACAGGACAAAGAATTATGAAACAGAAACTGGTTGGCAGCAGATTCTGACTTCTTGAAGAACTAATCCTAGTGCTTTGCTAATTATACATAGATAGGGCTGCAGTTAATGATTATTTTGATCATCTGTTGATTATTTCATGATTAATCGTTAAGTCTATAAAATGTCAAAAATATTCATCACAATTTCACAGAGACCAAACTGATGTATCAAACTGCTTCTTTAGTCCAAACAAAATTTCAAATCCCAAAGACTCTTCATTCATGATCATAAACGATCAAGAAAAGCAGAATTGTGACATGATTAATCAATTAAAAAATTAGTTGGCAACTAATTTTCTTTTGAACAACTAATCCATTAATTGACTCATTGTAGCAGCTCTAAGTCACAGATTAGTTGTCAGCTATGTTGATAATAATTGGTTCAACTATTTTTTTAAGAAAAAAAAGTCAAAATGATATAATTTCAGTTTCAGTTTCCTAAATGTCAATATTCTCTTAGTTTAATGTCATAGAGGAGTAAATGACTGACTATACTTGTGCTGTGGACATTCCAGGATGTCATACTGGACTTTGGGTAAAACCGTGGCACATTTTATGACATTTTATAGAGTAAATAATATAGATTAACCAGTGGTTCACAAACTTTTTCTGGCATGCCCCCCTTTTCAAAGCTGAAAAAAAAATTCACACACACCCACCCCACAATTATTATCACCGATTAACAAAAACTGGGGAAGAAAGTGATAAAAAGGAGTTTTAATTTTAATTTTTATTATTATTATTATTTTTTTTTTCATTATTAAATTTTAATGAAATAAAGGTCAGCAGACTTCAGCAGTTTTTTTCATTTCCCCTACATAATTCATATTAATGTAGCTTTGTTTCACTCTATATTTCTCCTCTGGTCATCCACACACCTCCTGCAGTTGCTCTACAGCCTTCAGTTTGGGAACCACTGGACTGAACTATAATTGATCAATTGAAAAACTAATCACTAAATTAATCAACAATGAAAATAATCATTAGTTGCAGCCAAAGATATTAGCATTCAATCATATATGAAACATGAGTGAACATCATGCATGATCATCTTCAGTGAGGCTTGTGATTCGCCTGGCTTTCCCACCTCTCTCTGTGGGATCTGCGCTGCTCGAGGCGATGGCTTTGAAGCCTGCCTCATCCTGTAGCCTCCTCATCTCTCCGTCTTTACCCTCCAGGTGCCTCCTCAGAATGGCTAGCTCCTCCTGCCCAACAGAGGACAACAGTGAGGATATTTCCGCCGCACAGACACATCCTCCCCCCACCCAAACTCCAAACTACAAACAAACCACAACACAAAGGTTCACAGATGCTGACGTGGCGTACAGGCAGGCAGGCCACACCTGCTCTGAAGGGTAACATGTATGAGGTGAGTGTGTGAGCACCGAGATGGTAACAAATACAAGAGTCAACATACAAAAAATACACGATTTAGTGACCAGAATAGGAAGCAGGCACAGAGACAGACAAATTAAATTGCAGAAGTTTTAATTAAGATGATCAGAATAAAGGAAATTGGTGGGACAAGTATAAAGAGGGATCAAGAAAGACACAGAAAAACAGAACTTTTGCCAACTCTTGACAAAACCCCCAAATTAAGATGCACTTGTGGTTTGAAAAACTAATGCAGACTTTAAAAAAAAAAAGTCTACACTTGACTTTTTGCATTTTGCTGAACTACACGGTTCAGTAAGCTACGTGATTTCATTGTTTGCAAAGTGACATCATTTTGCCTAAAATGGTTTAAAAAACAAACTTGGAACACAGCTGTGAACCAGATTTTTCCCTCAAAAATAAAAACAGAAGAGGAGCCAAAGGGAGAGGTCAAAAACCATAATCATACAGCAAGCAAAAGAGTCATCCTGAGAAAAGCCAACCTTCATAGCCTGGAGTTTGTGCTCCTTCCTCTGTTTCTCATACTGCATCTGGCCCATTTTGATTTTCAGGCTAGAAAGCTTGGCCATTACCGACTAGCAGTAGAGAGACAAACCAAGGAAGAGAGAAATAGAGATGCAAGAAGTGAAAGATAAAAGAAGTCAAAGATAAAAGAAGACAAGAAGGTGGGATACCCAATATTCAAGCCAAGATAATTACATGATAAAGGACATTAAAAACCTCAATCTGGCCCTTTGATCACTCATGAATAGAAAAAAAACAAACCAATCCCCCCAATTTAATACTGACGCCTCTATATGACCTCCATAAGTGAACAAGATGATCTACAAGAAGGCTGGTTATTTCTGCATAACTGCTGCTGCTGCCAGCGGATCACATTTTCCGTGAAATCAGATCAAACGAGACTTTGTTTACATATTTACATGCAAAGTTACAGTAAGTAGCATGTTAATGCATGATCATTTTATTTTTGACGTTATATTTTGCGGTAATTATGGTCTCCACAAATTACAGACCTCCCAGGACTCAAAGATCAACAAAATATGAAAAATCCTTGTAGTAGCTTTAAAAAACATCTGCTAATATTCTAGGTTTGACGCTGTATACTCTGTTTATTAGAAAATCATCTGTTTTCAGTTATTATATTAGTAATTAGTCTATTCATGGTTATATCTGTTATTAAGCACAGAGATATATATTTTATTAAAACAACAAGTTACTTCTAATCTAATTACAAAAGTGCAATGTTTTTGTAGATGTTTCTTTTTCATTTGTGAAAACTAACAACATGCAGAAAAAAAAATTGAACATTCTTTGAAATGTTTAAATTCCTTATTTTAAAGATCACATAGAAAATGTATACATTCAACCCCTTGGCACTTTTTTCAAACCTTTCCCTTCTAAAAACGTAAATGAATAGGCCTGACCTACGAGTAAATCATCCAACACCCTCATGATCAATTGGTAAAGTGTCCTTGAGATCAAACGGATTTCTAACAAATAACTCAGTTTAGAATTAATTTGGTGATAAATCAAAAAATAGATGCAGAGAGCTCTTTATAGAAGCAGGATATTTTAACCCGAAAGAAGATGGCATGTTCTAGCAAAACCCACCCCAACGAGTTTTTCACTATTGCGACAGCAAAAGGGGTTCCCTACAAATAAACAATGTGTTAAGCTGGAGGAGACAGCTCCTGAAGACACATAAACAACCAGGGAAGAATAAGATGTTAGTCAAGAAGAGTGTTTCACATAAACAACGGCAGAGTGCAAACTTCCCTCCGACAACTCACCTTTGTGGATTTAAGTTTCTTTTCGTACTGTAGTTTTTCACTTTCCAGCTCTGTCAACCTGTACCGCAGTTCATTCATTTCAAGAATCAAATCCTGAAAGAACAGAGAGTGCATGTCACAGAATAGAAGTGAAAACTCCTAATATACCCTCAATACACAGTATTGTGGGAGAGTGCTGCAGCAGCCAGAAACAAAACTGAAGCAGAATGTAATACCTCCAAGCAACTGCACTTTGTCAAAGTCCAATAGAAATGCTTGTTTTTGCAGCTGACATGCTCAGACTGTCATAAGTGTCTGACATCACAGAAATTCAGAGAAAGACATTCTTTAAAGAGTAAGATCCATTTTGTTCAAAAAGAAACAGCCACTGTATTGCTACCACTTACTTCTGCTCTAGCTAGTCTGTGTCATTGTGTGAGTGTAGATTTCAGACACAAAATAATGATTTGCTATTGAGTGCTGTGTGAATTTAAACATATATCTGTCAGTGGCTTGTAGGTGTTCATATTTTAAAACGTTAATTTCCCACCCAGCCATTCAAAACTGATTTAAGTCAATACACTCTATAAAGCAGCTCAAGATGCATTTGAAGAAACTGAATTCCCTGAAGAGTGGCTGCTTCAAAGCCACAGCAGTGATAAAACGAGAGGAAGCCGCTTGTAGAAGAGAAGTGATTTATGTGCAGTGAGGCGGAACATGGACAGCAGCTTTTTTGTTCCAGTGGGATGGAAGAGACAGCCGCGCTGCGACAACAATAACATGACGTGTTTGAAAGCTTTCCAAGTACTCTGCATGGTTCATCTGGGAGCAGAAATCTCTACATCTCTAGTAAACAAATGATTGACATCTTAATGTTTGTAAAGCATTTGACCAGAATGTAGTAACCTCAAATAAGGTAGAAAACAAAAGTAATCCACTCTGCAGTAAGGTTTTTTTCACAGTCACATCAAACACAGCAGGAATATTTCCCACAGATAGTTCAGTGTTGCTTCCTTGAGGCACTACAACATTTATCTGACTTTTTTTCTTACTCAACACACAGCTGCTTCGAGACTGACCGTAAAATAAGAAGTCCCTCTCCCACACACAGGTGTCAGACAACATGAATGAGTGTTTGTTTGGTGTGTGTGGGCAAGCATGTGTGTGTGTGTTGAGGTGAGAGAGAAAGGACACAGGCAGAGACAAAGAGAATTCCTGTCCTGAGAATTAACCCACATACCTCACTGTCCCTAAATCTGTCAAAGTCATGCCTGTCCTTCTCCATGGTGTTCAGCTTCAGCTTAAGGTTGGACACTTCAGACATCAGTTCTATCTTCTGGGACTCCAGTGCAGTTCTACAGAGAAGCTCCTACAATGATAAATATAGGCTGTTACAAAAAAATGTTCCTATGGTTCCTATGCAGTCAGTTTTGACAGCGCCAACAACATTGACAGTACATGCATTGTTGGTTGTAAATAATTAAAATAACAATAATGAAGATGAAGCTGACAACAACATGTACAAGAATGTCGTCTGTCCAATAATGACATGGAAAAAAAATGTGAAGATTCAATGTTTTGTGCCAAAGGTAGACATGGAGATCTTAACATTAGCTAACAAGCTTAAGGAGAAAGCACTACAGCACCCAACACTTGCACACTCATAAATATGCATTTATTAAACACAGCAGATGTTTGCTGACAGAGGGACATGAAGTCAGATCTTCCAATTACAAGTCTACGTCCCCTCCGCACATGTGAACCATGTGTCGCTTTCACTACAGGGTGGGTCTGGATCTTATGTACAAACAGTTAGTCTAGAGCTATATATTTTTTAGGCCTATTGACAAGAATGTGGTGATACGATACATATCAAAATATAGGGGATACAATTTAATATTGCAGGGTATTGTGACAATGAAAGCAGGGCAATATATTGTAATTTATTAAAATCTAATTTTAGGGAAACTGTCATAGTATAATGAACACACCACCATATGCAAAATATTGAAAAAAAAAACCTTTCCTTTTCTGTACAATCTGAACAGCGGGACCTGCATTTGTATTTATTACAGCCACTGTAACATCCAACATCACAGCACTACCTTTTGTGCAAAAGTGTTTTGAATATCAATACAGTATCACAAAATGTTGTGATACTCAAGTGTTGCAAGATTCCAGACTGAATCACTGTGGTGCCAAGCTAACAACAGCAGCCACCTCTAGGAAGACAGCTGCCAGTCTATTTGAATCACAGAGACTGTAAAATCAATAAACTTTGTTTTTTTCTGTTACATATGCAGATATACAGTTAAAAGTTGCCTTGCTAGTGTATTTGATAAACCACCAAACAGTGACATCTCACCACTAGTAGAACTAACTCAGCCTGAAATACCTCTGGGGTCTGACCAAATGATGGGACTCAGATTATTTTGTGGAACCAGCTTCAGTGTCTGGGCCTGGCTTGCAGTTTATGCTACAAAATAATGTCAGCAAAAATCTTCCTTTGCTTTGTGTCCAGTTGAGAGAGAGCATGCAGTGGTGGTTTAAAACGAAAGACTGAGGAGAGGGAGTGGTGATAGGAGGAAAGCTGGTGAATCAGAGAAATAAAATATTATTTTCTGATTGTTTCATAGTGACTGTGGAAAGCATGAATAAACACCACCTAACCCCCCAATACCTCTCCACAACCCTGCACTAATCACCACAATGCCTGATTTGGTCTGACTACAGCCTAATTGCTGGTTTTGGGTAAATCAAACAGTCATTTTCTGTGGTCTATGGCCTAACAAGTTAATTAGTTCTCCAACCTTACAGTAGTCACAGTAAATCATGCATTTTAGATAAATGAGATGTACACACTTTGAAATAAGGTAATGAAAAAGGGAAACATTCAACATGTTGCTGCTGGGGGCAGGTCGATTATTATTATTTTTCTAGGTTTTTATATTATTCTGTAGCTTTCTAGTCATGTTCCTTTTGTATCTGAGTTTGAACATTCAATTTCTGGTCAAAGTTCATCTGTTTTAGTATCAAACTGCTGTTTTCCCCAGTCTTTCTATAAACACTTTATCATGTGAGCTGACAAAAGTTTCTGCATGATGATTTTGCCACATTTTAACCCCCTAAGTTGAGGAAGTAAGTTAAGGAAGGGGAGAGGACGACATCAGTGCTGTAACCTGTCACAGCTTTCTGCTAAGAGCTGAGTGGGAGTTTCCATTTGACAAACCTGCAAAAGAACACAGATGGAGTCGCCCTTTAAACTGTATGTACATGATACAGGGCTTTTCTACCAGGATTGTGATTCGCTCTATGTGACACACACACCTGTTGCAGCATCTCTTCAGTGGCGTTGAGTTTCTCTCTGTGCTCGTCCAAACACAAATCCAGGTCTCGAATCTTCTCTCCCTGAGCCTCCACCTGGTCTGTCAGCACACTCACCTGCATGAAACCAAGCAGTCACTCCTTTTTTTTAATTCCATGTGACATAAATATACGTTAGAGATTTGAATCTTTGTGAAACTGCTAAGATTATTTAAGCATTGCTGGATGGCTACCTGAAGAACCAGAGACTCCTTATCGCTCTCTAGTCGGGAAAGCCTTTCCTGGTAGTGGTCACCCCCACCCAGAGAGATGTGTCCATTGGACTGCAGCGACAGAAGAAAATATGGATTAGAAAAAGAACCATAAGAAGAGCTTCTCTTTGACCTTTTAAAGTGCACATGACAGGATTACATGCTTCAAGTAAATAATCGATTCTGCTGACATTAACAACTTTATCTCAGATGAAATGCTTCACATCAAAGTGTGACTGGCTGCGCTGCCTTACTCTGCATAAACAAACCCTTACATGGCTGAGAAGAAGGCTCGCATTCAGAGTGCTCTACAGAGTGAGTTACAGCATTACACAAAAGCTCTGGCATTTATCTGGCCTACAGCCCATCACTCTCCCAAACACCCCTCTGGTTCCAAAGAAGTCAGCATGTTTCTTGCAACACACTGACTGTGACATTGACAACACCAGCATTTCATCTTGCATTCCCAGGGAACTCAGCAGAAGAGGACGGTTATGTTTTTTCTTAGCAAACAAGCCAGTTGTCTACGTGCACACAGGACTGTTTGACAGCGATTGTCTGCATTCACAGAGTTTTAATGCAACACAAAGAGTGAGCACAATCAGAAGCAAACCAGATGTGCTAAAGCCTGTTTGCAGCACATTCTGTCCAACGATCACAGACAAAAGCTTTTCTGTGGTTAGACAACTTAAATTGATTCAGACATTGGAAGTGTTCTTGTCTTCAATAACATATCAAGGTTGAAATGGATGGTCACTGCCATGCAGTTGAAAGCAACATGACTCCCATATTTTACATCTTGTATGTCTAGATAAACCAGTTAGTTGACATTGCCAGTGAAACTGATCCCACCTGAGGCTGCACGATTGTGATCAAGAGACAAATACAGACAATGTGACTGTATTTTATGATCTACATTTCCAGTTATTGCGCTTAAAGGTTAACATTGAAAAACACATAATTACTTTTGACTGATGCTGAAGTCTCTAATACAGAGATCTTTCAGTCTAACACAGCATGCAGTCTGCCTTTTTCAACATGTATGCATCTTACCAGGTGACCATGGAGCCATTCGACCAGACTGTCAGCCGTGGAGTCAGGGATCTGGCAGCGCAGACTCTCCCTTTCCTCTGTGTCCATCAGCTCCAGGACGCTCCTCAGGTCCTCCAACAGGTGAAGCGCCCTCAGACTGCCCATGAAAGGAGAGGTTGGTGACTGGCAGTCAAACAGCCCATTGGAGTAGTCCAGAGCCTTGGAGCCTGAGGTATAGAGGCACAACAGGAGTTAGGAAAACATTAATAGAAGTTAGAGTCCAAAGAAAGACAAAGATTTACCATCTCGTACTTCATCAAGTATATTTAGACATATACTACTCTTAATAGTTCAGAGGAAAGGAGAAGGGGACATTTTTGGCTTTGGTTCTTATAGAGAATAAACAACATCTAATTACAATTCACTGTGCCAAATGAGGGACAACACTTTATAGGGATTTTTTATAGGGATAGTTTGGATTATTTGAAATGGACTTATGAGGTGCTTATTGATAGAAAGTGTATTAGCTACAGTAGATGTCACTGGACACACCCCCTATTTGGAGAAGCACTCAAACAACACCACCATCACCAAAATAAATTTAAACAATTGTGTGTGTGTGTGCAAATTTAAGTGTACGCTACAATATTACAACATTTTCACCACTTTATCTTGTCATAAGACAGCCTGTTCTGATGGGAAACCGCTGTTACAGAAGTTAAATGTCATTTTCTCTCTCTCTCTCTCTCTCTCTCTCTCTCTCTCTCTCTCTCAGTGAACCAGACTCAGTTGGTAAAGTAAGTAATTTTACATTGCAATTATTTCAGATGGTCCCTTGATGTAAATACAAACTGGTATTTACACACAAGTTGGTAATTTAACAGCATTCCATCACTGGTGAACATGGTTACAAGCCACAAGCCAAAATGAGTTCAGAATAAATGCTACACCCTCCATCTCCAGGCATCATGTGACATCTATCTAAAATGTCAGCTCTACGACAAACCATAACAAGACACTAGGCACTTATCAATGTTAACTCAACCAGGAAGAGTTTTATATCACAGACTTTGTTATCATAACCACTTTGACACAATTGTAAATAAAAAGGGAACCACAACATGACTGCTTAAACAGTCTAAGTCATGATAAAATATGTTGATGCTGTGGGAGAACTTTACCTGCTATGATGCCGTCCATCTGCTCCAGAGCCGCTGCCAACATGTCACTGGCATCAGACATCATCTTGAGTCACTGATAAACCTGGAAGGAGCAATGAAACAATATAAAGTGGTTGTTAAATGTATATTTTGACTAAGTGCAATGTCTGGATTCTGATGCTGTTCAATAATACACTGAAATACATAATGAATAAAAAATATGTGCAGTTAAACATTTTAATTATTAAAAAAAGCTTAATAAAATGTCTTTCTGCACTTTATTGTGTACCAAGCAGTAACACAAAAGAAAATAAGGAATTTTATATAAAATAGAGAGGAATTTAAAATGAAAACAACCATGATTATTGTGACTACTAACCAAGCAGGCTGATGCACTGATAATCACAGTTTAGTCTACGGACAAATCATGCATAGCAGCTGCTCTGTGCACCTGAGCTGTGAATGTCAACAGTGTAGGAAGAGGACAAATCCAGCAAACAAGTTACAGTGCTTTTCAGTTTTCTAGGCCAAAAAGTGCTGTAACGTTCTATTTAAGCATGTGATTACAAAAGGTTCCCACCCAGGAATTAGGCTGTAACTACATCCTCAACAACCGTCCATGCCTAAAAAAGGACAGTGCCTGGTAAAATAGCATGTTTCTGAGTTGGGTTTGACTGTAGAGAAGCGGATAAGCTAGAAAATCACATCTCAACAGTTAGACAATAACCAGGGATCGTAGCAGCTAAAAAAAAAGAGAGAGACTGAAACAAAAACAGCTGAAAGAAAATGGTACATGCTCTGTTGTTATTGTTGTTCTGCCCTCTTGAGCTCTTATATTGCAGAGATCTACTAGTAAGAGTAAGTAAGACTGATAAATAATGCATTTCAGAATATCAATTAGGTCATTTACCTAAAATATTGGCACAATGAATGTCCCATCAATAGGACACTGGACAGTCTGTTTGGAGAGGAGTGAAGATACATTTTGGTGTCCCAGTCTTGGACATCTGCCCGAGCAGCACAACAGACCCTTTATCTTTGGACGTTTAATCAAAAGGTTCTGCTGTACACTCATGCATGCTTTAACATGCATGCACACACCCTCATCTGCATACACACATCTTCCTTTCATCGGCTGCCTCACATCCTGGGAGTGCCCGACACTGAGTCGTAGCACCGTTTTCAAACTTTATGGAAACCACCCGCAGACCTCACACTGTTATTTCAGCATTCCTGTGGTCGCACTTTCCATTATGTGTAAAATAAGAGTGCCTTAAAACATAAAGATCATCACAACACACAGCAGGCTGAGAGGAGATGAGAGGAACCAGCATGCCATCAGTCAGCTCCATAGTAAACTGCTGAGTGGTTTGAAGCAGTAAAACTCTGACTGTGGATAAAAATGCTCCTTTTAGGCTGCCTAAATTAACTGATTGTCCCACTTGTACAAATGGGACAAGCAGACATAAACCATGACATTTACAATGCTCTAACATTTTAAAGTGTTTTTATACTTAAGGAAAGAAGAAATCAAATTAAATGAAGAATTTAATGATGCCATTCAAATGGGTGTTTTTTTGTCAAAGAGAACCTAAAAATATCACGCGCGATGAAAAACTGTCAATCAAGAAGGAGCTATTATCAGCAGAAACACATCAGTGTCATCTTATCAGACAGACATGCAACATTAGACAGAAATACAGAAGAAGAGTGAGACAATCAGTAGTCCATATTTATGAACACACTGATACTAGCTTTCATTCAAAAAAAATATTCTGCTAAAAGAAAAAAAGACATAATTGGCAAGGCTGAGTATCATTAATTTTTTTTTTCGATTCTGGTAGCAAGGACTTGGCTTAAATACTGGTTCCTGAACAATAATGTTTTCAAACCCAGTTTTATAAAAAACATTTAAATAAAATTATTACAGTGCAAAGCTTTTGCATTATTTTTCAGCTTCTTTATACATACTCAGATCAGTTTCATAACATAAAAATATAAACCTATTTACCACAATGTGGCTGAACTTCAGTTGTCTGTTTCAGCTCTTTGGTTTTATGTTTCAGCACCTTGGCATTTTTCCACCCAAAGCATTTTACAACATAAAAATAAACCACAACTTAAGAGATTCACTTCTAATGTAACCAAATCTGGTATCGAATGGCAAGGCATTTTTCGACAGTACTGAAGCAATTTGGTGCCATAAAAGTATCAAAGTTCGGTGCCCAGCCCTACTAACTGAAATAGACTTACACAGCAGATTCAGGGAGGTGACCTTTGTTAAATGACATCTCAAAAAAACGTGTCCATGCTATAATGGATCTGGGGATGCACAACATTATCGAGAAGTCATCAGTTCCAAATGCTAATAAAGGCTTTAAAATGAAATATCTTATAATTTCTGCCTATATAACAGGCAGATTAAAAATGTCGTTGTAATTACGCAAATGTAATACAAGCATGTCCGTGGTGTGGAGCAACAGCAAAGTTGCTATTTGCAGTGACTACTCAGCTTTGGTCATGTGAGAAGCCAAATCACATTCCTTCAACACTACTAATTTAATTGCCCCTCTTAAGAACTGCCATCCAGATCATTATGACAAATTTGTGAAGAACAAGGGAAACACGCACCAGCAAAAACAACCTGTCAGCAGCAGTTTTCTTCTTTTGCTCACTGAATGTGTACATTTTGAAAAGCATTTTGTTTTGTGGCTCTGGCTTGATAACATATGAATTCCACTAGAGGATAGACTCAGTGTTTTCTGCAATTAGGTGGAAAAAAAATATGTCCATGCATATATTGGTACCAGCATCAGCAATCAGCCAAAATGAGTTGGAAAATATCGGATATTGGCAAAAATCCAGTATTGTGTATCCCTACGTGGATCAATTGGAAAAAATAATGAGAAGAAGCCTAACAAACTCACTACACTGCAGCAGCCAATACGCAGCAGAAACCCAGTCTTTCACAGCAGGTAACGCAGACAGAGTTTGGATCATGATGACTCAAAGTGGAATAAAGGGCCTGCAGGGCATCCCCCTCAAAACCCTGAGTCAGCTCTTTTCTCACAGCAGAAAGGCAAATATGGGTAAGGTTAACACATGGCTTACAGCAAACATACTTCAAACACACCCGGCCAAGACCAGACACGCTGCCCAGAAACCTGCTGTCCATGTGTCAATCAGTGCTAAACAAGTGGAAAGACCCTGTCTGAGCTCTTCCATGGCCTCATCCTGGATTCAGTAGACTGCAGTCCACAAAGATCACAAAGAATGCCTAATTACAGAGAGGTGCACTGAGTCTGTCCTCAAGTCCCAGGATGCTTCCATAGTATGTTAGTCATATGTAAACATAGGAGGATTGTCTAGCAAGCAGACAGGATGACTTTGCCTTTGTTGTCTTCACTAAATAAAGGTGAGTGCTTTAGTGCTGCAACCAGGGATCATTTTTTTCCATTTATTTATTAATTTAAGGCTGCAACAATGAATTATTTTCATTTTTGATTAATCTGTTGATCATTTTCTCATTTATTTGATTAGTTGTTTGGCCGTAAAATGTCAGAAACTTTCAAAACATGTTGATCGCTGTCTTCAAAAGGTCAAATGTGACATCCTCAAATGTCTAGTTTTGTCCGTAACCCAAAGAAATTCAGTTTATTCTCATAGAGGACAAAAGAAACTGAAATCAGAGAATTTGACCATTTAAAGCAAACAAACAAACAAAAAAGAAATGTTGCTGTTCTACATTAGTTTGTCTACTGAATGTCAGAAAATAGTGAAATGCCTAATATGATTTCTAAGAGCCCACAGGGACACCTGCACATTGGTTGTTCTGTTCAACCAAACCAAAAACCTGCTAATCATTAGGCTCAGTGTGTTCACTTTTTAGGATTATGGAGGATATATGTATGTATATATGTATCTATATTAGCCCTTAAGTATATAATGCATATGTACAAGCTTGCTATCAGGGGAGACGTCTCAAAAAGCATGCATCACTCACATAAACAAAGTCTCACTGTCTGCCCTTCTATAAGCACCACTTACACCAACCATAAGATACACAGAGAGGGCTATTGTTCATGTTACTGGGGTATTTTGACTGAGAGGCATGAGAAGACAAAGACAGAAAAAAAAACCAGCAATGCAACGGTACAGTACACATGGCATTTGCAATAACACCTGCCTGCATGCTCTCTTCAGACAAAAAGAGCCTCGAAACAAAACCAAAAGAAAAAAAAATTGCATATAAAAAGCATTCTTGCCCTTTGGTGAAAACAGCCATATAATTCATGGAGACGTGGAGAATAATGAATACAAGGAGGAGAGTGGACCACTATAATGGCTTTTCAAATCCTTCAGCTCTGGTCCCTTCAGGCAGGGAGAACCATCATAACCCATCCACAGTAGACAGCCTACAGAGAGCTTAAGTACTCCTGGGATAAAAAAAAGAGACAATCTTGTAATTCCTTCATCCCGAATGACCAGTTAACTCTGCACTTGCACACACAGGAAATAGAAAGCAAAATAGAAGCCTCAGGGCCACTTGT
This sequence comes from Lutjanus erythropterus, assembly GCF_056507025.1. NCBI lineage: Eukaryota > Metazoa > Chordata > Actinopteri > Lutjaniformes > Lutjanidae > Lutjanus > Lutjanus erythropterus. The sequence goes on along the minus strand of NC_139329.1, from coordinate 17,107,085 downwards.
CTCTGGGGGGAGAAAGTGTTTACAGCAGCCATGCAACTGGCTTTAACAGCTTGTGTTGAGACGAGTTGTGCTGGCGGTAAAAAGACGCGGGAAGAGAGGAATTTACAATCCAGGCATAAATCATACAGCACTTTGCTATAGGCCTACTTGTTCATTTTTATCCAGGTAAAGCTTTTTTGTTGATTTCTGTGGGTATGAGGGGATAAATCCAAGTCTCACCACATAATGACACTTTCCATATTTTGAGTCATGGAGGCCTTGACTCAGTCTTTACCTTCACACAATGTTTCCATGAGAAAAGTTTAATTCTGGCTTGCACACCTCATCCTGTTTTACTCTGAGCTCTGAATACTCTATTCAGCACAGCAACCCTTAGAAAATGATTAAGACTAACAAAGGTAAGCTTTTCTTTAGGCATTAACTATATACTATGTGCCATACACAAGATGCTCTGAATAGTTGCATTATGAGAAAACTGTCTGCTGTGATTTGGTCTCACTTGTGACAGGGCTTCTGTTATTGTCTCCAAGATGAATTTCAGCGGTCCAGTGAGCAGCGGGCTGTGTGTCTGCTGGTTTACAGGGTGTACACACAGTCAGGGCATTCACCAGCCGCCTTCAGGGCGCTGCTCTGGAATAACCTGCAGCTATTTCCAACCTGAGTGAGCGGGCAGAATATACATCATCACTAATTTTATACCACCAAACAACGAGGCCTATATGAAAATGAGAAGCTGAAGGAGGCTTAAGGTTTAGACTGGCTGAAACTAAAAATAAGAAGCCCACAAGGCATCCATGCAATGTGTGATGTAACATAAACAGACTGAACAAAAGATGGAAATTGAGGTTTTGAAATAAAGAGCTTCCATGTGATAAAATCTTCAAGAATTTTTCCTGCCCGTATGTACGCAAGGGATTGGAGCAGGGATTCATTTATGTTGGACAACAGCACACATTCTTTTCATATTACTCACAACTGCACTGCTTGTACCTGAACTTGACTTAGAAGTTACTTATCATTGACATTTATGCAAAAAAGCAATGCAATGCAGAACAGCAGACACGTGGTGCAGAAGATTAGGTTATGTAAATCAAAACAGCTTAAGTTTTACACACAGTTGTTGTTTTGCTGTATACAAGACTATCCAGCATCACTGCATATCCGTAAAACAACTAAAATAGTTGCCTGTTGTAGTTTTACAGGTCAACTTAAACTTTTTTTAGCACTCTTCCGAAAAATAAATTCCTGGAATTTTTTGCTGCAGTGCAGACTAGACAAAGGTGAAATGAAAAGGCCCGGGGGTTTCCTTAAAGGTAGAAAATGCAGGATTTCTCAGTTGTTTTTCATAAATGCACTAGAAAGACCATTGGCTGTTGAGTCTCATACCTTGATCGTCAAATACTTTAGACCCTTTGGGGCGTCCCAAACACAGTAAAATGATGAGAAAATAAGAAAATACAAGCAGATAGCAGGGTCTCTGCAGATATAGACAAGACACATCACAATTATAGTGACCAAAATTATTACAGTTATCATAATTAGCGCATTATTGTTAAAATTTGCTGAAAATGTTCAAAACGTATGCCACACCTTGAAATCATTTCACCACGTTTTATATCAAAAAACCTCTCAGTGATTTGAAATCGTATCATGTCTGCTGGTCGGGTTGTAAGAACATATTAATACACTTGAGTATTGCAATATTTTGTTTGTTACACTGCATCAGTTCTCCAAAATATATTTGTGGCGATATGGTGACACATGCAAAGATCAGTGGCAGTAGATAGCAGTTTTGTTGTCTATCTTCAGTGTTCTTCAATGTATAATTTTAACTCTGATTTCATGCAAAATGATGGTGTGTTTTTTACACAATGACACTTCCCCTAAAATTAGATTAAAACATATATTAAAATTGTAACCCCCGGTATTGTGATACATCTGAGACATATTGCCAGACTCTTTCCTATACACTGTTTTAGCATCTGGGAGGCTATTACTCACTTTTTTGATTATGAACAGTATTTACTGTGGATTTTTGGTTTCAGTCAAAGTGTGTTTTCAAGATAATTGAAATGTAAATTCATTATCACGTTTTTCATAAAAAACAATTAACATTACATCCCTAACAATATGTATTTAATATCTGAACAATGATGAACATTTTGAGGGAAAAACTCCACCTCAAATACCACACTTCAGTTTGACACAATACAACTTCATAAGATGTCCCACACTGCAGAGGTAGGAGTAGGTTAAAACTATTAAATGGTGAATGTGGTGAGCACTGAAGCACAGTCATTGACATTACCACGAGAGCATCTGGTATCTGGTTCACAGACAATTCTGTTGTTTGGGGAAGCAAACAGTTTTAAGAGGTCGACTGGAGGTCAATACAACAGCTGATCAAATTCCATAGCTTTTAAACAATACCCCAGACAGCAAACTCTGGACAACCTCACTTATTTTACAGTCTAGGTCAATTCACTTTGGATAACAACATCATGTACACCGAAGTAAATCTCATCAGTCAGCACCACCTCCTCAGGCAACATCAAACCAAATGAAGTGCAGAAAATGAAGGAAAAAAAAGGTGGCCTCAGGCACTGGGAGTAACTTCACTCACCACAGTGTCTGTCTGTCTGAGTCTGGTGGCAAAGTCATAAACTAACGTTACACTGACTTTCTCACGTCAGGCGTTTTCTCACCGTGTTAATGCGAAAAAAGAGTAACAAAAGTGAAATTTTACTATAGTTGTGAGGATGCCCACATGCCCCTGAATGCAACATTACCCGGGACACCGTGGAACAAGTCCACCGTGGAAAAAGAAACATAAAAAGTGAACATTAACGTTATTCATTTGACAAAAGTGCACATTCCTCTGTGAGAGACACAGCAGCCGTGTGTTTCGTCTCAAGTCAAACATTAGTAACTCCTAAACTTAAGTTGGTGGAAACAATAAATCACAGTCAACACATCTACGGTTTCACTTACCGAAACTCTGCTCGAAGAGATGGTGGGGTTTTCCGTTAGTTTATTCCCTCTGTTGTTATTTGTTAAAAAGTCCTCAGTGCTCGGTTTCTGAACTTCTCCGTACCCACCAGAACTACCCCCCGACCGTCCACATTGCTACGCCATGATGTCGAACTGACAAAATTGCTGGAAAACTTGGGACGTCATGGCTGGAAAAATCCCGCCCTGCCGCTGCCTGGATTGGCTGGACGTTTTACGTGATGGAAGTTCTGGTGCATTCACTGTCGAATGGGAAACATGGGAGAAACGAAGTTGTTCGTGGAGAAAACCTTTCACCGTTAACGTCGGGGCAATGAAATTGCGCGAAAAAGGGAGAATCTTTATTTATCTGTCTATCTGCGGGAAAGCTGACCAGGAGCAACCATAATCAACACTGGCTTCCAGTTGCAAAACGGCTGTCGGCCTTGTGGTGAGAGTGAATTACGCATCAAATCTTTCATGTTTTGCTGAAACTTGAAAGCAGCATATTCCTCAAAATCCGGAAGTTTTAAAAAGCACAGGCGACATCAAGTGGTCTATATGTATAAGTGGTGGGGGAAGTAGGCTGGATCCTTACAAAATAGCAACACTACAATGCAAAAAAAAATTCAATATAATAATAATATAATATATAATATAATATATATAATAATAATATATTATGTTTTCAACGTTTTATTGAAATCAGTGTACAGACACACTACCAGCAAAATGCAACTTAGTAAAAATAAAAGTACTCAATGAGGAGAGTGGCTCTGGTTATAAATAATTTATAACTATATATATCAGACAAATGTAGTGAAGTAAAAATGCAACAAAAAAAAAAAAAAAGAAAGAAAAGAAAAAGAAAACATTGCCATATAAAATTAGTAATCAAATAGTGGAGTTATAAGTGTAGTATTTCAATCTAAAATTAAGTGTAGAAGTGGAGTAAAAAGTGCAGTATTTTCATCCAAAATGAGATGGAGTAGAAAAGTGCAGTATACCCATCTAAAATTATTAGATGATTGGTTGTATAAAAACTGCAATATTTTTTATTTAAAATCAGGATTTCTGTGCGTTTCAGCAAGTTGAATTGAAAACTTTAAAGACCTTTTAAGACCAATATGAATGCAATTTAAAAACCCATTTCACATCTATACTGACAAAAAGGTACATGCACAGTTTTCATTAATGGTTATTGGTTCAATGTTTCGTTTCGTAGTTGTTAAAGTGTGATCAATACAATCACAGTTTTTTGAGAGGGTTCTAAGACTGTTTAAGGACCTGCAGAAACCATGACAATAAAGTGGAGTAAAGGTACTAAGTGGCATAAAATGGAAATACCCATATAAAGTACAAATATCCAATCCAAACATCTACTGCTGAGACTGAGAACCAGACAGGAGACATGGATTGAATACCAGGGGTATCTAGATATTTATTTAGGTGTTAAAAGGTCTCGAGCAGTCAAGAGACAACATCATTGCAAATGTGGTTACAAAATATTTACTATTTATTTTGGGTCTGTTGGCTGATAGTGACAAGCAAGTAAATTAATTTGGCTACAAGTGCAGAATGAGTATTGAATATGAGTGGGACAAGTACAGTTTCATTGTTTATGATAGCCATAATGCAGTCAGACCCTATTTAACAGAAATGATCAACACGACATCAAATTCAGCAGCAAAACAAACACCAACAAAAGAACATGACTCAGCACTGCAAAAAGCAGAAGAAAAATCATACAAAATAAAGCAACATGGCAGAAATGAGTTATTGTGGTAACTTAATAAAACCAATATCTACTTTTTCTAGTGCTCTCTAGTGTCTACCTTGAAGTTACTCAACAGGCCGTGATATAATCTGTCTTGGTGAATGGAAGCTGTGTTGCTGCAACGATTCCTGGAAAATTTTAGTCCAAACATCGCCCGGCTCATTTCTCTGCTCCCAGTGAATAGAATACCCCACTTCAGGTCAACCATGGGTCCCTAAAATGGTGTCCCTCCTCAGGGGCCTCTCCACCTTCACAGTGCTGGGGTCACATTCCAGCATCTCCCTGATCCAATCATCATCCAGCGCTCCCTCTATGAACTCCTCCAGACTGATGATGGCTACAGACACAACAAGGACAGACGATTACAGACAAAAAACACTGCAAGGTTTGATATTAATGAAAGGTTGTCAAACTACTGCCAATATAAGATATATAAAAAACTTAATAGTTTATTTTTTATTAGATGCATGACCTGCATTTTAGGTGTGTACTCGCTTCATCTCTTAAACTGAATAATAATCTCAAATTTTGAGACTTGCTCCAACTGGTAAATGAAATGTGTTTCTTCAGGCTTACATTACAGAACTGACATTTAAGCTTTAAGATTATAGTAACTTTTTTAAAAAAAAGTTAATTTGGGTTCTTTATTAAAAGCTTAAATTTCTCATGATGATTCCACATTGAACCACAGTCTTGAAATACATATAGTAGACTGAGTGGGGTATTTTATATTTACCTTCTTGTAGAAACATAGATTTAACCCTATGACATCCTTTATAGAAGGGAAAATAGAAACACAGTCATTATGGCCTTTTTCACACATGCGTATCATAAATTAATATATAGAATCTAATTTTTTCTAGTTAATTTAATGTACATGCATGTCTAGTTAAATTAATTTAAAATATCAATTTTTTTATTTTCAGACCCTTTTGGAATTTATAAACATGAGCTGTTCTGACTAAAAGTGGATGGAAACTTTGTGTGTCTTTAATACATAATACAAATAATGAAAATGATGATAACCATCATTAACGTTAGTACCAAATTCATACCCCTTTAAATGTAGTTGATTGATCAGTTGATCACTTGTGATTTTCACTATTCACGCATGCAGGTTTGCACCTTAGGCTTACACCTTTTCACACAGGCCATGGCAATGCTGGACTAGATGGGGAGATGGCAGTAATCATGAGGGCCCAAGTTAAGTGTGGGTGCAAGGGCAGGCGAGGGGAGGTGAGGCAGGGAAATTTTCATTTCATTAACTGTTGAAAGTGTTCTGTCACTAAAGCTTCATTTATATTGCACTATTATATATAAAATGTTAGTTTTTCATTGCGTTCTGTACATCAGCAGTCAGAAACAGATAAAATGTTCTTTCAGAGTGCAGATAATGCATGTATTTCTCTGGTCTCTTTCTGTCCTCTCTGCTGCAGTGTCAGATGGATGTAACCCTTTATATGCTTGTCCCTGTAAAGTTACTGCTTTCATTCACAACGCAGCAACACAGGTATTGTCCTTGAAATGTCAGTAGGCCTTGAGGTGGAAAATTGGAGTTACAGATTACCCTGAATATCCCCGTCCTCATTCATTTAGGAAATGTTCCTGAACATTTAAGGGACAGACTGCATGGGTGAAAGTCATTCATGGGTGTAATTTGGTTCCACGCTAAAATAACACCATGATTTCAGACAGAAAGGAAAAATAATTTCCTCACCATTATTGTCTTTATCTAATCGCACAAATATCCTGTTGGTACATTCTTCAGCTGTAAGTGGGTTGGGTTTGGTTAAAGCAGCTGCTACACTCATCTTATAAACGGCCTGTGAACAAAAGAAAACACACACACGTTGGACAGAAAGATGCAATATTTGTAGCTTAAAATGTCCAGACCTTTTCTTTGGACAGAGTTTGTGTATGGCCCAGCAAAGCACACACACACACCTGCATGATCTCCAGCATTTCCTCCCTTGTAATGGCTCCGTCTCTGTCTTTGTCGTAGAGCTTGAATGACCACCGCAACTTCTCCACAGCTGAACCGTCAATGAGCATGCTGATAGCCATGACATACTCCCTGAAATCAACCACCCCATCCTGAAGAGAAACACACACATTAACACCTGTGCGTGCTTGATGCATCATTATGATAGAAGAACATTTGTTACAGTTTTTCTCATTCGCTTTGGCTCAATTCTTGAATGAGAATAATCTTTTTCAAAACAATAAGTTAAAATCTCGAATAGTTAGTTTGTTGTACACAACAGATTTGAATTTGGTACACAACTGTTTTGACATACATGTGTAAAAGAGTCAGTAGGGCCTACATCTACAATTTGAACATGGCTTGCTGATCAAAACTGATGAGCTGATTCTCAGTGAAACTGTCAAATTCCTCACAACCTCTACATGTTCTTTCCTGTGAACGATTAGATGCAAAATTATGTATGTATATTTCATACATATATATAATACATCATAATATGACATGTAATGTTTATGTTGTCTGCTAAATTGGCAAATGAGATCAAGGCAGCAGTACATCAGTAACTCCAGTCTTCTGTTAAGTTAAATAACTATTTTCAGCAATGGAGTTTGGTTGATTTGGAGAAAGCGATATTCGGCTTATATGACAGTGGTTTCCCACCAGAAAAAGCTGCCTGACAGCAGTGTTAAGTAGTGAAAACATTGAAAATATAGCATATGCTTAAACTGATTTTTGTAGGTGGATAAAATACGTTTTGCTGTTGACCCTGTTCACAGCAGTTGCTTTGCTTCTGCACTGGTACTCTTCTCTGCTTTTCTAAACCGGAGGTGTGTCGACCACCATCTACTGTAGGTAATACACTGACTATTGGTAAGTACCTCATACAATCCTTCATCAAAAAATCTGAACTATCCCTTTAAAGTGAGTCCTTTGCTTACCCCGTTACTATCCAATGTTCGAAATATCTGTTCGGCATACTCAGCTGACTCACTGCCCACTGTTCCATTGCAGAAATGCCTTTGAAACTCGTGAAGTGTGATCAACCCACTTGGACATTCATTAATAAACTTTCTATGACAAAAAAAAACAAAGAATAACATTTTTTAATAAACAGAACAATTTCACTTGTAATACAGAAGAACATAGAAGCAGTTTGGAGGAGGGGTCAGATTCGGAGCAGGAGAAACGTGTCCTTTTCATCAAGAGAATTAAGGTCAACCCATCCCCAGTCCATGGAGATTACATGTGTTTGAGAGCTTGTTTGCACCCTGGGACCTGAGTGCTAAGATAATTAGGCCAAATGATTTTCAGCCACAACAAAGAGAAGCTAATTAGTGTGAAGTCATGAAAATAAAATAGAGTTAGACACTATTCCTCTGAATACATAGCTAAATGAAAAGAGATAAAAGAAAAGAAAAAAAGAAAAGAAAAAAAGAGAGACAAAGCCAAGGAAATGCTTTCCAGATTTGTCTGGAAAATGAATATTATTATTATTATTATTAGTAGTAGTAGTAGTAGTGTATAGTAGTAGTATACACTTTTTGAGAGTTACTTCACCAAAAATCGGGATGTGTACAGTAACAGCTATGCATGTGAAAACTCCCCACAGCTCCCATTTGAGCTACCCTTTAATTAACTTAAAGAGGCACCCTCTACCTGAATACACATCGGACATGGAATTACTCAACAGTTTTTTCTGTATAACTGTCAAAAGACAGATGAAAATCTTACCTGTACCATTCATACAGCTCTGTAACATACGACTCCCCTCTCCTGCAAGGCAAGGTAGCAGCTTGACCCATTCTGTGAAGGAGCAACAACAGCTCTGCACTCACCGCTGACTTGATGTACACAACAAATCCCAGCTTATGTCATGCTTCTTTAATTGTACCGTCCACTACCTCATCACATTGGACAAATTACTCAAGGCTAATCTCCTCAGAGGGGTGCAGCACAAAACAAAGGTTGTGAGTGGGTTCACGAGAAGGTAAATGTAATTACTCAAAAAGCAGACTGCTGCCTCTCAGTCTGGCTTGTTGACAACAGACAAATGCAGAATGGAAAGTGGCAAATGTTTCGGGTCATACTTATACTATTAAGATGTAACAAGCTGTACTTTGAATTAAATAAGCCAAAAACCAGAAATAATACATTCTTTATTTGTCAGTAAACAAACACATATACCCTAATTAGACACTATACACCTAATAGAACACAAATAAGATTATTAGAGGGTAATTAGAGACACATTACCACAGAACTGTACCATGAACTAATAAGACGTAATAAGCTGTACTTTATATCAAAAAACATAAATAATATGTCCTTTATTAGACAGTAGTTATATCCTTTATTAGACCCTTTTATAATTTATTAGAGGGTAATTAGTGACACATACGAATAGAACTGTGTGGTTAACCAAATTATATTACTTCCCACATAATAGACCCCTATTAGACTTTCTTAGAGGGTAATCAGGGACACATTACAACATTAGTCTGGTTCTACTGCTGGTCCCATACGATTGGCAGAGTAGCCAAGACAGATGCCTACTTCTTTGATCAAATCACAGTATCCGCCTACAATATCCATCCATCCATCTTCAACCACTTATCCAAAATCGGGTCACGGACGTAACAGTTCCAGCAGGGGACCCCAGACATCCCTATCTCCGGCTACATTAGCCAGCTCTGACTGGGGAATCCCAAGGCGTTCCCAGGCCAGGGCAGAGATATAATCCTTCCACCTATTCCTCGGTCTGCTCCATGGCCTCCTCCCAGCTGAACGTGCCTGGAACACCTCCCTAAGGAGGTGACCAGGTGGCATCCTTGCAAGATGTCTGAACCACCTCAACTGGCTCCTTTCCTCCGAGTTCCTCATGGATGACTGAGCTTCTCACCCTATCACTAAGGGAGATGCCAGCCACCTTCCTGAGAAAACCCATTTCCGCCACTTGTTTCCGCAATCACGACCCACCCTTCATGACCATAGGCCCTCTGGCTAAGCTCTCCTTTTGTCACAACGGTATGGTAAAGTGAATGCAATACTGCTCCCGCTGCTCCGATTCTCCTGCCCATCTCACGCTCCATTGTCCCCTCACTCGAGAACAAGACCTTGAGATACTTGAACTCCCTCACTTGGGGTGAGGACTCAATCCCTACTCGGAGCAGACAAGCCACTGGTTTCCTGCTGAGAACCGTGGCCTCAGACTTAGAGGTGCTGATCCTCATCCCAGCGGCTTCACACTCAAGACGCGAACCGATTCAGTGAGCGCTGGAGGTCACAGATAGATGAGGCCATCAGAACCACATCATGTTCAAAAAGCAGCTTTGCATTCATTCTTCCTTGTATTCTTGTAAATGTGGTAATGTGTCCCAAATTACCCTCTAATAATAATTAACGTAAAGGGGGTAACACTGTCTAATAAATAACATATTTCTAGTTTTTGTCATCTTAGTGTAATAAATAATCTCCCAGAAAGTTTAATAAGGGTCTAACAGTGGGAAGTTCTTTTGTAATGTGCCGTAAATTACCTTGAACAGTTGAGGACATTATTAGCTCTCCTATGAAATTTAAAGTTTGTGTTAAAAATTCCTTGCTCTGTTTAACAGGGAAATACTTAAAAAAAAAAATTAAATATTCATAGGGGGTTAATAATTTCGTCCTCATCTGTAAGAGTTTAACAGTGGGAAATAATACACTTTAGTTTACAGTACACTTCTGTTGTAATGTGTCCCAAATTACCCCCAAGAAAAGTCTAATAAAGGGTATAATACTGCTTAATAAAGTACATTATTTCTATTTCTATTACTTTGTGTCATTAGATATTAAGTACAGCTTGTTATATCTTATTAGTGTACTGTAAAATAAAGTGTGTCCACACTTTAAATCCAACTGTGGCGTCTGTTTGATGCAGATTTTGAAAATATGCCCAAAGTTCCTGTTCCGGCTTTAGTAAACTAATATTTATTAACATGACAACCTGGGAAGACAGCCCAGACATGCTGATAGTAGCAGCAATAATAGACAAATACAGTAAGTTCTTCCTCTGGGGCCCAAAAATCAAACACCGTTATCAAAGAATGAACCTATAAAACGGCAGGATGTGGTACAGTGGAGGCAGTAACAAGCTCCCAACAATCCAATATAAGCCCAAAGGTTAAGGTCCCTCCTCCTGTGCAGTGCCCATCCAAACACCAGTCTGTCTCAATTTCCCAAGTCTAATAATGCAACAAATAAAAAAAAAAACAACAAAAGATGAATAACAATAAATGATACGAACACAGCATGCAACTAGACATAAAGCAGGGCATTAAATCAAAACATTACATTCCCTAGCTTACAAAATCTACTGGTTTATTTCAAACGGAGACAGAAGCAAAATACGTGACCTCTCAGCAAGGTGCATCACCCGTCACCACCACACGAACTGAATTGGGAGCAATGTTTGAGCTTTCTGCAGAAATTACAGCCACAACAGTGCATCGATTGAACCAGAGGAATCGAACAATAAACAAAGCAAACATAAAAACAAAATGGACTTTAAACAAGACCAGCCTGCGTCTATGGCACGACTCCATAGCTCTGGTTGTCAGGTTAGGTAGTAAGTGCTGAAGTACAACTGTGTGAACAAACTTCCACTTCATTCATGATGTGTGGACAGTATGCCATGTTGCGTCAAGTTAATCCAATGATACATTTTAGCCCTCCATTCAGTCTGCAAAGGAGCCAGATGGGGGGGCGGCGTCTCCATTCGCAAAACAGGCTTACTGTGTGTCCGAGCAGACATGTCCAAAGGCACTTCAGACACACGCAGGCGGGTTCTTGTGAGTTCAGCTGCTCCACCCACTGGCTCCTCAATATTAATTCAAGCATTTGAGAGAAAACACGGTTTTCTTCATGATTTACAACAACCTTTTCTATCCTTGAAAACAAAAGTTCTTATTGGAAAATTCTTAACAGTCCTCATGAAATGACTATAACTCCTGGCCCGAGATGCCAACATGAACAACGGCAGGCCATCAATGCAACACAGTTCCATATATTTCATATTTGGGCATCAACAGTCACTGATGTTTTGACTGATTGGTTTCGGTGCTAATGACCCAGTGTGAGGTACACATACACAGTCCAAACACTTTTGACAAATAGTTAAAAATACTTTGCGCCGTATAACTCTAGCAATGTACAACACTCCAAATTATTTTGGTAAAAGAAATGTGATTTAATAAATGTAACATGCACGACCGGGGTATCAAATATGCCCAAAATCAATATGCCAACCAATGTTTTCATTTTTTTTTTACCCAACTTCTCAATAGTTTGCATTCACTATATTTTGAGAAATGTTAACATTTTGGTAACACTTTACAATAAGGGTACAAATCGTATACTTCAGTAATGCTTAGTTAGTGCATGACTCATGAGGATTTAATGCATGAAATCCTGTTGCTCACCACTAACACCACCACCATGAATGAGTGGCATTAGTTCACTCTTATAAAAATATAATAATCAGGATTGTTGTTAATTCATACATTAATCGATATGCAATCAAATTAGCTGGATTTCGGACGCCCCTATAGCTCAGTTGGTAGGGCGTGCGCACCATGTATTTGAAACTGTCAGTCCTCTGCAGCGGCTGCTGGTTCAACTCTGGCCTGTGGCCCATTTGCTGCATGTCTTCCCCTCTCTCTACCCCCTTTCCTGTCATATCTTCAGCTGTGCTATCACAATAAAGGCAAAAGCCCAAAAAATAATCTTAAAAAAAAAAAAAAAAATTAGCTGGATTTCAGTTACAGTTAAAGTTCATTTCAGACCCTGGTCTTTGCTCAGCCACTGTTAACAGTACCTATTCTCATAGAAATATACATATACATATACATATACATATATATATATACACACACGTGTATATATATGTATATATATATATACACACACACACACACACATATATGCTTATTTTTTTCAATCCAACTGGTCGTCACATGCAGACATTTATACAATGACCATAAATACACTTGAATAAATAGACATTTATGTATTTTCATTTTATTTCATTTTCATTTAACCTGAAGTGAAATACTCATTGAGATTAAAAATCTCTTTCTATATAGTTGGGCTGGCCAAGACAGGCAGCAATGCATGTAACACTGTTAAGTGAAATCCAGCTAACCTGATGCATATCAGTTAATGTATGAAATAACTGTGAATTCACACTCCTTAACGGACAATCTATTAAGAGCGAACTAATCACATAGTGACTTGATCATTTGTTAGTGGTGAGTAACAGGATTTCACGATACATCCTGCATTAATTATTAAATCATCATGGGTCATACATCAGTGAAGCATTACTTACATATATCATTTCAAAACATTACCAAATTATTCATAACTTGGAACAGGGGAAGTGTACCAAAACAATAACATGTTTTTTTTAAACAAGCCAATACAATAATTTTCTTAAACCTAATATATCTGTGAAAACATGATTTTGGTATTATTTGGCATCAGCTGGGTTCAAACCACCAATCTTGTTACAAATCACTGTGACAATATTTTGACATACTTTGGTAATTCTAATTTTTACATCACATGACCCATAATTCCATCTGACAGCCACATGATTCTCAGCAGTTGATTACTAACATATAGGTCATCACGTAATGGATATTAATGCTGTGTTAATAAAATCCAAGATATGCACATTTAAGCATGGGGGAAAAAAAATCCACGAGGTAAATCACAACAGGGTCCACACAACTCAGTGACTCATTCAAGTTCTCCCTTAATGTCGTATTACAAGTCAGCAGTATGTCTTATACCTTTTTTTTTAGTTGAGTTATTCATGATATGGGAGCGACAGTTACATGGAAAGAGAAAGGAACACACTTTAAAATATACAAGTTATGGAATGGTAGCTCTGCATAGCTTAATCCCTTAATGAATTTACGCATGACAATGTTGTGCGCCTCTGACAGGCACATAAAACATGAACATGTCTTCTGAAAGACTGTCAGTGCATAATAGTACATGAAAAAAAAAACAGCTGAAGCTATGGCTTACCTGCAAGATTATAAAGCTGACAATAAATGTAAGAACAAGTACAGACTCATTATGAGACATGATGTAGAAAATGTAGGGAAATTGGAGAACAAAATACTGCTACAGTCCCTCAAAACTGTCACTGTATGTTCATATGGGGCGGTTCTGTTTCCGTCACTCCCTGAGTTATCACTTCTACCATCAGACTCGAGAGATCATCCTCAAACATGTTTTGATGAAATATCACAGATGTGAAATGGGTTTGCTGCTCAGCTGCGCTACCAAGCCTCCATTTCAGCACCTCTGAAGTGCTGCTTCACTTTGCATGAAGTCATACTGTAGTGCTCATAAAACCATAAATGGTCAGCCACCAAAACTGACTGTTCTTCAATAAAAATCTATGAAAGTGGATCATTTGTGTGAAGAAAAGTTAAATATTTAGCGCAAGGGCAAATAAAATCCTGGGCAGCCAACAGTGGGGGCTTAAAGGGATAGTTGGGTTATTTGATGTTATCGACAGTTAGTGCATTAACTACAGCAGATGCCGGTCAACATGCCGCCACTTTGGAGGAGCAGAGAGGAGCACCAGCAGGGAAGCTAAGCGATGTGCTGCTGTGAACAGGGTCAGAAACTAAAGGTATTTTAGCCACTTGAAAAAGGTCCAAAGAAAAAAAAATCAATCTGAATATTGCGCTCTCCAAACCAACCAAACTCCATGGGTAAAATCAGCAATTTAACCTCGCAGAGCACAGGAGTTGCTGGTCTATCTTTGCCTTGATGTGTTCATTTGTTTGCGTTATTGTGTGACTTTGGTGTTTTAAAACCATAGTTCGGATTGACCAGAGTCACACAATAACACAAACAAGCTAATAGATCATGGCAACAGTAAATCGGCAACGCTGGTGCTCTGTGAGGTTAAATTACTGATTTCGCCCATGGAGTTTGGTTGGTTTAGAGTGCTTATATAAAGTTGATGGCGAGGTAAATCAGTGAAAATATTCTAAATATACTTAAAATAATATCTGTTTTTTCTTTAATGGCTGAAATACCTTTTGTTGCTGACCCTGCCCACAGCGGTACATGACTTATCTCCCTACAACAGTACTTCTGCTGCTTTTTCATATTAAAGGCCAATGCTGACACTGACTATTGATAAGTACCTCATACAGCCCCACATCAAATGATCTGAACAGTCTCTTTAATGTCTACAGAAGTGTACATACTAAAAAATGAAAATATTCTTCCAGTGCAAACTATCCCTTTAAGACAGGTATGGCCTGACGACATGGTGTTTGCAACCATACTAAATCCACACGTATAAAGTACGTTCAAGTCAGTGTACAGGAGGTTACTGGACTGTTTCCACGGAAAATGTTCAGATACTGACAAGTTATGAGAAAATCTCTGAGTGGCACGTCATTGGGTGACTCTCAAAGAGTTAGAGGTTATGGAAGTGTGGTCTGCCGTGGAACACTGGCTACCTACGGCTTGAATCCTGAGGGGTCACAGAGATGGGCCAGGTTGTCAAGGTGTCTTCCTTGCATTTTAATTAAGCATACAGTACCTAATCAAATTACAACCTTTTAAAAAACATGAAATAAGTTCAGTGCAAATTGGTCTTGTTTTTTTGCATCGTCACTCCCAACCGTTGTTCAAATGTAGGTGTGGGAGAGAAATTTAAGCAGGAATCCCAAGCCATTGTAAATCACGTCACTGTCATTTTGGTTCATGGGTTCTTCAACCTTGTGAGACCTATTTAGTTAAACAGAGGATGACGGTAGATGTGAGGAAAGCAGTGAGGAACAGCGTTTTAGGGCAGGCAGACCGCTGTAAGGCTTTAGAGGCACATCCTCTTTCTGAAGAGGGGAAGCAGGTGTCCCTTATTGTCGTCGATCCCGCTCCCTGTTTAGAGCAGCCACACGAA
Source organism: Lutjanus erythropterus (assembly GCF_056507025.1). Classification (NCBI taxonomy): domain Eukaryota; kingdom Metazoa; phylum Chordata; class Actinopteri; order Lutjaniformes; family Lutjanidae; genus Lutjanus; species Lutjanus erythropterus. Next base: position 17,091,362 of record NC_139329.1, on the reverse strand, counting down.
GACTACACAGCTTATGTGGAAAAGGTTACCAATAAATTAAAAAAGTTCTTAAGAAAAAAAAAAAAAAAAAGGAATGCTGCGTCTTAGAATAAGCATTCAAGCAGTTCTCATCATCAAAAAACTGATGGTCCAAGTGTTTTTTCAGTGTGCTGCCATGTCACACTGTAAGAGCAGATTCTATAAAGACCAGTGCATCTCTTCAAAGTCCACAGTCTCGCCCAAGTTTGTGTCTGTCTCCAGGAGGCTCATAATCACTGCCATGGCTGCTTCATCATTGCTAAGACTACTAAGGCCCGGTCCAACCACACTGTCCAAATCCAGCTGGGAATTGTCCCCTGAGGTGAGAAAAGAAATGCAACTTAGTGGAGTTCTAAGAGAAAAAAAAAGACTAAACAAGGTCCTTATAAACATCAGAGTTCCTTCACATTTTCATTCCAAAATTCCATTACTTGCATTTAATTCTATAGACTCTACTTTTTACTTTACTTTTATTATTATTCAGTAGCTTTTATTTTCCATCTTATATTATGCATTCTATACATTCTCTTCTCATTCTTATTTTTTTTTATCTTACCTTTTCTGGTATTATCCAGTAGGTTTTAATCATGTGAAGATGCATCCTACATATTCTATTCTCATGTTATCTTATTTTTATGTGTGGGTTTTATTTTTCCATCTTATTTTACATTAATTATGGCACTATTTTTGTTTTTATGTTCATTTCATGCTTTTTTTATGTGAAGCATTTGGTGCTTGGCTTGTTCTAAAGGGCTTTGGGAACAAAGTAAACTAACCAGTGCTGCCTATATTTGTATTATTTTCCTTACATACTGAAGAAATAATATTAAATTATTGCTCCCCCCATATTTTTGTCTCTTTAATAAATAATTACTCAAATTGATTTGCTAAAAGTTAATTTAATTTTCATTGTGTCTGCGTGGCCTTGTTGTAACCTTGATGGCTGCCTGTTGTTTCCATGGACTGTGGCCATCAAGGTTTGGTTTCCTTATACAGAAAAGACAGCCTGTTTACTTTTTCTGATAATTACATCACTTCATAACTCATAAATGTTCAGACAAGCTTAATATAACAAGTAATTTGGTCGTGGACGTCTTGATCTCGTTCAGACTCTCCTGACGTGTGTATAGGCAGCTCTGTGCAGGAGTGTGAGTTCAGTCACACACCATACGTCTTGACTTGCTTTCTCTTTCTTGCGCTCTCTCACATATTGGTAAACACTTCAGATGGGCTAGCTGCTCCAAACAGCATGAACAACTCGTAAGATCGATTCATTTTTAGTACTTCTGAATTTTCTTTTTTATAAAACAGATATAGTTGAATATTTTTCCATACTTATCCACATCTGGAGGTTGCTGAAATCAAATTCCATACATTTCCATACTGCGTAGGAACCCTGAAATAAGCTTACTAGCAGGATCAGAGAGAGTACCCATGAGTGTTTCTCCTCCTGAGAATGCAGCTCCCTGCGGCTCGTCCTCTGAGCTGGACTTTCCTGGCATCTCCATGTCTGTTGCCTCTCCGTTTGGCACCTAGAAACCAAAAGAGGAGCAAATTACAGACCTAGCAGCAGCATGGCAGGAGTTAAGTCATGAGGAAAAAGAGAGGAAAGAATCAAATCTGTGCAAGCCCTGATTATGCCTTTCAACCACTGAAAGAAATTCACCATAATTTCCCAGCACATACAGCTGTGATTGCATCACATTATGGTTGTCTTAATCCCTCGCCATTACTGTGCAACGTTTTAACAAAAGAGACGGCAGAACATGAAAAACCAGACGCAGCCTGTATAGTCCAAATGACAGTTTGAAACATATTTCTCTTCTCCCATGTACTTCTCTAACATTTCCCATATTCTGTACCATTTTGTTAAAACAAAACAAAGCAAAACAAAAATTATCACAAATAACCAGGATGGTGAAAGACAGTCCTAATGAACAGCTAGGTGGATGAACAGCTGTTCACCTGTGAGGATTTTTTATTGCATGTCAGGTTATGCAAATTACTCCCCTATTACTGCAAAACTAAATGGTCTGACCCAATTTTCTAGCCATCACAATTTGGCCCTTGTCAAACTTGCTCAAATCCTTCCGCTTGCCCATTTTTCCTGCTTCTAACGCATCAACTTTGAGGGCAAAATGTCCACTTGCTGCTTAATATAGTCCACCCACTAACAGGTGCCATAATGAAGAGATAATCAGTGTTATTCATGTCACCTGTCAGTGGTCATAATGTTATGCCTGATCGGTTTAAGCATCTCGTATAACCCAACTTCAAAAATCCAAACTATCCCTTTAATTAAGATGCAGCCATTATCAAAGACATGCAAGTATTAAGACTTACATTGTTGCTGATTTGATTGTGAGTTTGTTGACACTTATCCTGTGGCATACTGAAAGGGCTGACACTACCACTGGAAGGTGAAGAGTTCATCCTGAAAGGAACACAGACAGAGATTGACTTAAAACCGCGAAAAAAAAAAAAGAAAAAAAAAAAATCAAGAACAACTGACAAGTACAGCAACTGCTAGGGATAGGAGGCCCCAAGATACGATATTATCAGGATACTTAAGTCATGATACATTATTTTTGCAATTTAAAACATTTTGTGATATGCTGAGTACTGCCATAACATTTACTGAAATAAATTATTTATTACCCTTTTTCAAACGTCTGTTTTATCTAATAAGATTAAGTTTTCTCTGTATCTAATTTCAGTAGTTTGTGCAGCAAAATGGGGCTGTCAAGCAGACAGTCTGACCAACATCATCATAAAAACCTATCAGCCCCCCTGTCTGTGACCTCTGCTGACTTCACCGGGAGAAAAAACAGCACTGGACTGAAAAAGCAATTGATTTAGCCAAGTACCAAAAAGTTTAATTTACACTTTTTTAAATTAATAATTTGAATAAGAGATTGATACACCTGTGTAGCAATATAGTATTACCACACAAAATATTTTAATACCATGCTGTATTGATTTTCTCCCTGACCCCAGCTAGCAACTGTAGCTTTAAAAAGACTGCTGTACTGATGCTCGGGGACAAAATTGAAAAAATGTTGTGGTGCCACACCTGTTGAAATCCAGCAGCTCATTGGCGATCTGGGTCCCTATGCTTCCAGCGTAAATCATTGCTCCGGGTGTGGTGGAGATGCCTGGTATAATTGGAAGGGACTTCTTGCCATCTTCTAACAGAAAATAAATATTACAAGGTTAAAGAACAGACAACATGTACTTTTAAGTATCACATGCATCAGAGACACCAATGAACAGGGTTCAAAATTATTGTTTTGTCCACCAGCCAAATGGCTAATTTTACTAGCCACTCAATAGATTACCATTGTTTTTTGGCATCTGAGCGAAACAAATCTACCAGCCACTTTAATCAGTATTTGGCTAATTCTAATTTTGGAACCTGCCAATGAGGTAATATAGTTATAATCAATAGAAACTTTTTAGAATTTAAACTGACCTTCTGAAGTCTTGGAATTGTTCGACTGTTCAGACTTGTTTCCCAAACGAGTAGTTCGACTGTGGTCGTGCCTTGTCATGGGATGAGAAAACAGGTGAAACTGATTAATATACTGTGTATCTACCTCAGATACAAATATATTTGGGTTTTACACAAAGAGACTAAAACATACTCACGATATAACCGTGTTAGTTGACACTATGTATTCTACTTCTTTGGTCCATGGATTTACAAAACTAAACCACTGACTTTGCAGAGTGACAAAAGAGCCGTGTTTTGTTTTGAACTTGTAGCAGTTTGTCTCTATTTTCTCTTTACTCCGCAGCACTGTGGAAGAAAAACAGGGACAGGATGAGTTTAATGACTTAACACTGGAAAATTAAGCACCAGTATCAAAAGAACCGGCAGACATAACATATGGGGAAGCCAATACATGTAAGTGACTGACATGAATAAAATAAAGATGGACAGAAACATTATGTTTGCTTCAACACTGCATCTGCATTGTAAATTAAAATCAGATTTTAATAGACCTACATAACTGAAGAACGTGGATATCATCTCAGCAAACAAAAAAAGAAAAAACAAAAGATCCAAGATGATTAGAAGAACGTATAAAGTCACTGAAAATGGAATTTACCTTTTCGATGTCTGTCAGCTAACTGTGGTAAGTCATCTTGATGGAAGTACTCATAGCATGATGTCCCAAGTAATTCTTGAGGAAGGTAACCAAGAATGGTTGTAGCTCTGCCACAGAAAAGCAAAAAGAATTTTAAACACCATTTACTGTATTATTTAGGGTTAGTGTCAAAGATGTTATCAATGTCAATGGAAGATACGTAAAATGTCTCAGGGATTTAGACATTATGTTAACAAAGCTGTATACCAACACAATACAACACTCTACTGCCCACTTGTTGAAACTCAATTCTACCTTTGATCGACAAAGGTAAATTTGCCATCCATGGCATAGCGTGTGATGAACTCTGTGGGTTTAACTCGGACTTCTCCATTAACCTGGGGAGATGAGTGGGAGTGGACGCGTCCCACTGCCACCAGGCAGCTGAAGTGGGAGCTATCCTGCTTGTCTCCCTCGCCCTCCCCCTCCGCTCCCAGCTGACTGGTAGGCCAGCTGCGCATGTAGCCTGTACAGTGGACTGTGCAGTACTTCTGCGACTCTGTAGGCACAAGCACAAAGAACTATAATTAAATTACTGTATTCACTCACACCAGCGGTTTTAAAAGTCAGACAGTGTCTATATAGTATAGTGAAACCCAACTTGCTAATGAAACTTATATTTTTAGAGTCAAAAATCAATATAATAGGCTTCAAATGAGTAGTCAGCTGTTTGGCACTTATGGAAATCTCTGCTGACATTTTGAAAACGTTTTCACCAGTACTTCTCATGAATGGAAGCAGGCCTGATAAATATTATATTGACCCTGAAAGCACAAAAGAGATGCGCTGAATAACCCACTGGATAATTTATCTACCTTTCTTTTTGGAGGTGGTGGCTTGGAACTCCTTCTCCTCCACTTTGACAGAAATTTTATTGTACTTCATGCGGCAGAAAAACGAGCGCCGTGCGCCCGAACACAGTCGTGCTGCACCGACTGGCAGGTCGGCCTGGACCTGCAGACCGGCTGACAGGAGACATGACAGAAGTGTTAAAGGTGCCCTGACACACACACAAACTCACACCGACAGAAATAATTGCTTTACTTTTAGCATCTATTAGCCGTTCACGAGGGTATAATTCAGAAGCGGACAGCTGCTCCTTCACTTTTCCCATGTCCTTTGGGTGTATGTAATCAAACAAGCTCTGTCCAATCAGCTCTGCCTGTAGGAAGAACAAACAGGTTATCAAACTGACCTGACGCTGATAAAAACAAATGTAAAAAGCATTCTGCATCTAAGGCAATTCCTGCTGACAAATAAAGTGAACAAAGTGCATTGACTGTGGACTGTTGACCCCGGAGAACACCAGATATGGAGCGGAGCAGAGATGGAGGAGTTTCAGATTTAGGTATGAATGAGGCAGAAGAAGCAACAGCTCATCTCTCAAAGCTTTCTTTAAGAACAGCTTGTGAAGGTTTATTCCAGTAATAAAAGATGATATATTTATGTTACGCTGTGCTCCATCCCCCAATGAAAAACTTATAATACAATACATTTCATTTTAATGATTCATATACTTAATTTACATGAATTAACATTAAGTAAAGACATACCAATGTGTTTTTTTTAATATCATGAGGCAAATATAACCATCAGTTTTGTATTTCTGAAGTGCACTTCTGTGAAATCTGTGCACAAGATGCCAAATGTGTCACTGTCACTGGCTCCAAGACAACACAACCCATCTGGTGTATCCGGGGTTTCACATGGGCAAAGATGCTGCAGATAAAGTAACAAATGTAAAAATCGTTACCCGACTATAATTTAATATCTTCGTGACGGACTCTGAGACAAAAACTATTTTCCCACGATCACAGCCCACTACAAACAGGAACCCATCTGCTGCCTGCATGACAAAGAAACATGGGGGAGAATAGGGGGATCCAATATGGTGACTTTGTCAAGACAAAATTAAGAGGCCATTTACATATTTTATTGTATTTAATAAAGTTTTAAAATTAAATAGAAGCATTTTAAGTACCATGAAAATTCAGAGAACAGCTTACACAATGACTGAAATTTAACACGTTAACAATTCTGATCTATCTCTCCAAATAAATAGTTTTTTGTATACAATTTCAGATAAACAGAACCCACAGTAAAGCAGAGGCATTGTCGTGAGCTTCAGTTTATAGCCTGATCTGTGGCTTGTGAATAAAAATACATCTTCAATGATAGACAGATTATGAGCTTAGGTTTGTAATACGATTAATTAGCAGTTAACTGAAGTAATTATCTTAGAACTAAAACAGTATTCCATTGCTGTGTCAGCTTCTCAGACTGTGGGCACATAAACAGTCAGTTGTCTTTGTCAATGGTAGGTTTACCTTGAGGACAAGGTGTTTGAGTTCTTCATCAGGGAGGAATGACGGTTTGTAGTTGGCTTCAGAAAAAGAACTTCCTGAACCTGAAAACACAGACAAAAATCTTATATAGCCAATCCAATGTGAGATCACTACATCACATGTAGACGTTCAGCTTATAGGATAATTTCCGATTTTTAGGTCATCAACTCTACTCGTAATAAGACTGTACTTACTAAAGGCCCTTTCACACACGCACTACAACTCTGCACTTATCTGAACTGCACCCTGAGGAGCTGTAAGAGTGAACGCAAATGTCCGCATCAGTTGCACTGAATTAACCCTAATCCAGAGTCTTGGCGGGCCACATGTGCCAATAGAGCAGGTCGTTGTCCAGAATGAGTGTGTGGGTAAGTTTGTGCTCTTTTCTGCTTAGCTGGATATTGCTTTCCACTCTTTCGCTGGTTGTTACATTTTTATGGGCATATTAGCCTACATGAGTCAAATTTTTACCTCATGCCTTTCTTCATCATCTGTGATGTGACAACATCGGGTTTCCACGCAGTCAGATAAAGCTAAAGTGTGTGCCCTGCTCATAGTTCAGTTATAAATATCTCAGTGCAACACAATGCATCGCTCTTGCTGGGTAGACAGACTGGAATCACACTGCCCTCTATTTCTATCACAGTTAGTTAATTTTGAGACTCATTTTGTATCAATTTCAGTGCAATAACAGTCATCATTACAGATGAGCCCTCCTCTTCCTGCAGGCACCAACGTGTGTGAACACGTGACATCTAACACAGATAATCTCCTGTTGTGTGCTACATGGGTGAAAGGGCATATTTGGATGATGTCTTGACGTGAGTTCATATTTGAAAACTGTACCTGGCCTAAGTTGACTGTTGAGAAAAAAAGGCTAAAAACAAGTCAGACAAGAAACGTGGAGTCATGAGATCATCAGACCGGTTTGCACAAACCCTCAGACTAGCCAGTATACATAAAAGAAAATATTGAAGGCAACTTGGTAAATTATTATCAGTCACTGGATACAGACATAATTCAACTTAAATCTGACACACCTGACACAGTTTTCCTATTATGCAAGAGATTGTTCTGAAAATAACATTACATTACATTTATTTATCTGATGCTTTAATCCAGAGATAACAAATAATAATAATATTTAATTTTGGCTCCAAATAAAGTGGTTTAGATAGTCTGACTAAACTGTGACTGTAACCAAATACCAGGCAAATACTGTATGCAATGCTGAACTGTACATGGCTGTCATAACCAAAATAACTGTAGACAAAACCAACCCAAGTTGCAATAAACTGGAATTATCCCTTAATTAACTGAATACATGATGACAAAGTCAAGGCCATTGATTTTTATGGTACCTTTGAGAGATTTGAGGTGCTGCACAGCCATTCTGAGCACAGTGAGTTTGTCCAGCTTTCGGGACATGGGGTTACAAGTAGGGATCATAGCTGATAGTTTGTCAATGAGATTGTTCATTTTGTCCCGTCTCCTCTTCTCAATTTGGCTGTGTGGTTCCCTGCAGAGACATTAAACAATAAATAATTTAGGAGATTCAGAGGAGTTTTCTCAATGGACGATTTAAGGTTGATGGTAAAATTACAAGAATGTGGAAATGTTATAAATATATAACCTACCTGAAGCATTTAATTTTGACATGCTGGTCGTCTCCATCTGACCTATAGAGCAGAAAAACACACATTTGAAATGTATTTGTACACACACATGCTCAATTACACAAAATCAAACAAGTCATCTCTGAAAGTCTTTAATCAGCACACAGTACCCGTTTTGGTCGTCTTCCATATCTGCATCAGGGGTGGAAGCAGTTTTTCTATCCCTGGGAAGAGAATTCACAATTATCAGTAACAATTAGCAATAATGTAGGTCACTGGATTAATGAGATTAAAGCAATCACAAAAACCCACTGGTTGTCCATGCTGCCCTTGCGTTTTCTGGGCATCTCCATGTTCAAGGACATGCCAGCAGCTGAAGACGGGGTCATCAGGCCGGTCAAAGACATAGAACTGCATTGGTTTTCTTCAACCAGCACATCTTCTGAAACACACAAGATAAAATGAATTGTAACTGGTCATACATCGAGGTTGTCTTTTGTATATTTTTCCTATCTGATACTCCTCTAAGCATGTTTGTCATGTATAAAGTTTGTCCAGTTGTTAAAAATCTGAAGAATGTGATATATCTTGGGTATTTTCTGTGAGCAGCCAAAACAACCACAAGTATCCAATTTACAATATTACATATGGAAAAGCAGATCATATAATTTACACTTACATTTACATTAAACATATAATAATAGGTTTGTTAAAGGTAGAATAAAGTTTGCCCCTCCACCCTGGTTCAACCATCAGGAGAGGCAGAGAGTGAATGAAGTGACGGACCGGCATTAGTTAGAACTGAAGGGCAGCGAGGTTGGTTGACCACTACAGAAAACATAGTCGTCACTTGGATTTCACCTCTTCACTCTGTATCTGACTTGTTACTGATATCTAGCATTAACTAAAAGCATTTAAGGACTGTAAAATGAGATCAGTATACTCCCTGTCTCTCTAAAAAACTGTTGCATTAACCACATTAACTATGTGTTCATAGTAATACAGGGAAAGCTAGCTGAGTTAGCCAGTTAGCTTATAACTTGGTGAAGCTAACACTGAACCAAGTTTTTACCAACATTATAGAAGTTCAACAAATATACTTGACATCAATAAGGCAATGGAACATCATGACAGTCAAGTTTTTGTGCTACATGAACCTGACAGCACATCGTCACTGACTTCTGCACCACAACTAAGGAAACATAGCTGAGAATGAACATAAAGGTGTAAGTGGAAAAAAACCCCCATCTGACTGTGAAGAACTAAAAACAGACAATGGTAGGGGAAACACTGTTACCAGTGAAATCACCTGCTGTCATTTGAGTTGCAACAGAAACTTCTATACGTTTTGCTCTTCCTTAGCTTGTGAATGAAGAACCCTGAACTAATTGATTAATCAGCTAATCCTTTCAGCCTTACATCCAACCCCAGCTAGAAACAATCCATCACTGCTAGACAGCCTTCTAAAACAGACCTGCATGCTAGAATATTATTGCCTGCCCATGGGGTATCTTTATTGTGTTATGCCATTTGTTAATGGAGATTATCAAATCCCAAGCTGCTGTGTTGGAGCTCTTCAGAAACACCGCTTCACTCTCTGCAGCCTGTTGTCTATTCTAGCAAGATCTGGGGCTGCCATGACTGACTTAGTCATGGCCTCAAAGTATGTGAGTATACGTGTGGGAGTGAAACTCGAGAGTACAGCACGAGACAGAACAAATGCAGCCTATATCCATGGCACCTATTTTTAACTCTGCTCCACAGACCTTGTGACCCAAATAGCCATTAACAGATCAGCAACAACCTGATTCTTAATCCCAGTCCCACTGTCAAGATGTGTTGGATTATAGGGTTACAGTGAAGGCAACTAGATGACTCGACATCAGGCCATACAGACATTTCTCTGCCAGCTCCCTGAATCCCTCTCTCCTCCTGCTCACGTGTTTGTTAACTCGCTCATTCACTCAATCCATGAATGGGCATCTGCTGCACCTAAATAACCCAAAGAACTGTATGGCATGCTCAACTCATATTGTCACACAATAATAACGTCGCGAGAAAAAGGCAGAGAAGTTTATCATGTTTAAATTAGATTTAAATGTTCAAGTATTTCAAGAATCATTCTGTTTTACACTGCAGTCCTCTCATCATTACTCAAAAAATCAAAAACAGGTAACGAGATGTGGAAACAAACTGGAATAAAGACAACTTTTTCACAATACAAAAAACACCACCAGATCATTCATTTCATTTATGTAACAATGGTAGGGAGATTATTCAGTCCATTGTTTACACCCTACATAAATTATAAAAATAAAACAGCCAGATTCAATGGCACTAAAGTATTGCATCCACTTAACCCAGCATGGCTGAAATCTGTTTACTTTCAGCTTCACAGAAATGGTCCATTTCTCATTACATTAATATCCTTCGTAATTTCAATTAAGTCTGGTAATAAAGGCGTTTCAGGCCATAATCATTTTCTTGTTATAGCTGTCTTACTTGCAGCCAAATTTGTTTTATTTATGTTTTTATTTTTCTGTTTTATTTGTTTATTTGATAGGGTTGATGCACAGCTTCTTAGCTGTACCAGAGTTAGCTATAAGCTAACTGTCATTTGAAGTCCATGGGTAACAGCAAACAGCATCTCTGCTAAGAAGGAAACCGAACACGGCATAGTACATGACACCTAAACTGAATCTTAGTAAGTACACTATTTTTTTACACTTTATAACCTTATGTATGCCCAGCCAAATAGAATAAATTAGATCACAGTCCCAAAATGTATGGTAACGACTGGCTTTCACATAACTACATTGTCTCCAGCAAGTTGAGTTGTCTGAAAAATGTTTTTTTCCTGAGCTGGTGTGATTTTAAAAAAGTGTACCACATTCTTCCTGCACAATTCTCAAATAATGCCTTCATCAATTTTAGTCTCTATCTTTGGAAAAACTGCCACCAAAAGTAGCCCACAGAGGTATTTATATTTATACAACGGTTAACTGTGCAGTCAAACTAGGTCATGAGCTAACTTCTGCATTACTTCCCATTCATAAAGTTAATCATACACACACACCTGGGATCTGCCCAATAAGTCCACAAGGTTGCCAACACAACAGCTTCATTTGATAACAGTTAAGTCCTCATCAAATATTTATGCCATTTTATTATGCTGCTTTTATGAATACTTGATTCTGATTGGTCAATTACGGTAATTCTATGGGCTATTATTTCCTAAAAGCAGAGTGCTGCTATTACAGACTGCTGCTATACACAAACTTCTGATTATGGAAGCAATAAAATCATTTTTAAATCAATATGTCAAATTTTATTTTTTTTGGTTGGTAGCAATGTAGCTGGGATACTATAGCAGGAATAATGTGGGTCATTAATCTAATCAAATAATCTCTGTCAGGGTGATACGGGACATAACAAATAGTTAAATATAAGCTAATTCATACCAGTTAGTGTTTTGTGAGAGAGAAAAACAAGTTCTACAGGAAAACACTCTGAATATGGACAAGAAGGAGTAATGACTTGAATATTTTGCTCAGATATATTAATTTGAACAATTCTCCATCTGTATCTATAGCAGCTTGTCTTTTGCAAGGCTGTGGGGGATGGAGCTGATCCCAGCTGATACACCCTGGACAGGTTTAGAGACAAACAACCATTCATGCTAACTTTCATACCTGCAGGCAATTAAGTCACTAATTAACCTAATAACCTGCATGTCTTTAGACTGGGGGAGGAAGCCAGAGCACCTGCCTCAGAAAGCTGGTAGGTTTGAACGTCCCTGCTCTAAGGCAACAGTGCTGACCACTGCACCCCAGTGCCATCTATTTCAATGATATAGGATTATTTGTGGTCATAACTAATCATATCAGGGTAGAAAATAAGCTCCTTTGGAGATTACTGGTTCCATATGGTGAAACATCCACTGGGGCATCCTTCTGGACTGGGCATTTCAATGAATGTGCCCTACAAATCCTGCAATTCTCTAATTCACAGATACTTTCAAAAAGAGGTGGACGTTTAATTAGTTTAATCTTCAAGCTTTCAACTTCAAGCACCATTACTTTATTTGACCATAACCCAGATTTAGTTGTAATCAGTAACTCTAACCAGAATTGTACATTTAGTACACTGTACATACAACTGCACTTTGACTGTTTTGACATTTGACTAAAACACATAGTGCATAGCAACAAACATTTTGCTCTGTATCTCAGCAGTCTCCATTTTCTTAAAACTACAAATTGAAATATCATGAAAATTAAGTTGAAAGTGTGTTATTTTACAAAATTGCTACATTTGACATTTGACTTGAGCACAGTTGTTGATTTGATTGTCTCCTCTATTGATCTATTAGCTGATCACAGAAAGATACCAATACAACCGGACTAGTGCATATGTCTAAAAGGTGACCATTTGAGCAATAACCATTAACTAAGGTTAATAATCCTGTTCAAGGACCTACAATTTATGTTCAATTCTGTTCAATTCTCAAAATTCATTTCACTTTGTGCTGTGTTTAAACACCAACTGCTTAACAGCAGTGTTGTTCTGTATCTTCACAGTTCTGAGTGCATAAAAAGCAAAAAACTTTTCACTCATATTTTAAGCATAGTGGTGTAGTCTTTATACTATGACAGTTTTCCTAACTGTTCACACCCTTTTTCCTTGGAGCCCCCCCAGCTGTACCAAAGAACACCTGAGTGCCGGCAGCCTGCACACGCCCACGTACTCCAAAACAATGAGTGATTCATTCCAACGGTTAATTGTCAAAAATTAAACAGCAGTTATGATTTGTATCTGTTCTTAGTTCATCAATATTTGGCAAATGTCTCTTGTCACATTTTGTCTTTTAACACCCTAACAGAGAAAGCTTATACACATTCATCCTTACCAAAAGATTAATAATAAGTTATCATCACAGAGCTTGAAAGGTCACAGAACTGTGGTCTGCTATTTTTTCTGCTACTATTTTTTTAGGGAGGACAAAAATAATGTTATGTTTTGTTTACATTATATACATGCATTTGTTTTGTATAACTGTGATTTTAGTTCATGTGCAAATTCATGCAATCCAATGCAAACAAATACACAGCCCTTTGAACTACTTTTTTTTTTAGTTCCTACAGACTAATCTCTGAAACACTGCAACTTTCACCAAACCTAAATGGTAAAATAGCACTACAGGCCAGAGAAAAAAAATATGTATCTTTGATTTTTACAGTGAACTGTCCCTTTAATGCTATAGCGTTACAGTGAGCGACCCTATGGCTGGTTATCTAGTTAGGCCTAAACAGCACCAAGCATTAATACCAGTTTAACACATCGTGACACCAGTTCAGTCAGAGAGCATAGACCATGAAAGTGTAAAAAATAAACAAAGGGCTAGATTACTATGGGCTGTAAAACCGCCTCTAACAGTTAATGTGACACCGGTGTCCTAGTAAACAGGCCCTGCTGCCATTGCTAAGCTAGCATTTGCGTGCTTCAGTTGTGTAGATTTACATTAACAATAATACAAATACAATATAAATGTAAATAACGCTACAGCTGATGGCAAGCCTAAATATAAGGTTAGTCGCACTGTATGCAATGACAAACAGCGTCGTGCAGTGTTAACGTTACATAAATGGCGTAGAGGGGAGTGAGTTTGCTCTACTGATCTACTGACCTAGTTTCTGAATAGCGCAAAGTTACGGTCAGCCGGTGACAAAAACACTCCGCTGCTGCGCTTCTTTTTCCGGTAAACCTTTCAATGCCACACATACGTCGAGTCACCCACATAATGAACGTTCAAACTGATCGATAGATTTAACAGTCGTTCAATTACCTGCCGGTTCGCCTCCCGCTCTGTCACCGCCGCCAGCCGCTGCATTCCTGGCCGACATGGCTGGAGCCCGAGCCGGAGCGATGGGGCCCAGGACTCCAATGCATGGAGGAGGCGGTCCACTGCTCCGGGATGTTGCTGTGTTAATAAGACGGGTTGTGGGGGAGCCAAGACGACGGCACAATGTGGTACAATGGCCTTATTTTTTCTGTATGAAGAGAAGAACCGGGGACAGGGCGCAGTAACGTGCACCGAGGTAGCTGTTTGCGGTGCTATCGGTACAGAAGTGCGGGGAAACGCGGAAGACAATACACAGTCTCCTCCTACCGGTGCACCGGAGTCACCGCTGCTGCTTCACCGCTGCGGTCGTGGTGTAGATGGGAACCCTAGATTTGACAAATTCCTGCGAGACTTATATGCGTTATTTCCACATTGTGCATGTTATAAAGAATAGTTGTTTATAATGTGACAGTGCTGTGTATATGAACTACTTAGGGACAAAGAGACACTTGGTTAGAGCTGGGGAGTTCATGTTCGGGTAAAAATAATCCTTCTCGCGAGATATTTCCCGGTCTGGGGTTCCCATCTGGACACGACCATCCTGTGCTCCCTTCGTGTCTGTCGGAAAACCTTAAGTCTAAATGGTGGTTAACTAAAACTAAATTAAAGATTAAAACTAGGTGTGAAAAAGCAAACAAACATCTTAATCAACTGAAATAAAACAAAAAACACACTTTATAATAGAAAGAAACCTAACTGTGATTATTGTGATGTATTCTTACAAAACTAACTAACTAATAATAATAATAATAATAATAATAATAATAATAATAATAATAATAATATTTTTTTTAACAGAACATAATGCATTTTCTTATAGGGAGTATTTTATGTAATTTTCACATTACTTTGTTATTATCAATAAAATAAATCAGACAAAGTTTACTGTTTCATTGCCCTGGATCTTTGAAAATAATATATGCATATCTAGGATTTTCAGGAAAAACTCAGTATTTTGTTTTTTTAAATTAATTTTCAAGGAAATTTGAAAAACATCTCTCAAAGCAAAACACTTTACGACCAAAGCTAAAGGGACAGTTTACTCCAAAATCAAAATTACACATTTTTCCTCTGGCCTGCAGTAGTATTTATCAATCCAGATCATTTGGTGTGAGTTGCACTTATCTGCCATACAGATATCTGCCTCCTCAAGAATATAATGACAGTAGATGGCACTCAGCTTGTGGTGCTCAAAATGCCAAAAGATACGTTTAATAAACTGACTGTAAAGTTGCATTAAAAAAATGAGGCAGTAACTAGAATCATGCTAGTGTGCAAAGATAATCATACTGTAGAAGATAAAAGAATAATGAAAACCGAGAGAAAGACGGGACAAAAGGCTTCAATTTTGTAGATGCAGTATCTGTATTTGTAGCACACTGTAATGCACATGCAGTATAACATGTAGTAGTAGAGTAAACACAGGTGTTACCAGTGAAAGTAAGGTCCTATTAGTGCAGCAGAGCCTTCCCAGTGAGCCAGCATTACAACATGGTTATTTTATTTTTAAATTTAATTGTAATATTTTGTTTAGATGCATTTATTTAAACATTTACTACTTAGCTGGAGTGATATGTAATGATATTTGCTGAAAGTTCCCTTTGCATGGCTCCACCTTGTGGAAGAATGGAGAAATTACATTAAAACTGAAACAAACTACAGGCATGAACGGTATGAAAAAATGTAACTGATCTACAGATTTGTCTGTGAACTGTATTTGCAGTTCAATACATTTATTTTACAAGTATAGATTAAATTGCTAGAAACTGCAGAGCATTATTTATCTGCTAAATTGAAAATTCTGCTACCTGACACCTCATCTTTGCTCACAATGACTGCAGCTTTCATCAGTGTCCCAGACCAGCCTGCCTGTCACACGTCTCATGCTTTGTACAGGATTTTAGCAGTACTGATGAAATACATTGTTTTTTGTGATTAAAAAGTGTCTTCAATTTAAAGTATTGTTACATACCCTTGCCAGAGAAAGACAGTAACACAACAACCAAGAATTTGATGAGTCAGAATAGAAGTGGCAAACTTAAAGGGGTTTATTTACATCATGTTTTTAGTATTTACTTAGACAAGGTTTCCCAAAAATGTGGGGGAGCTGGGACAGGAGGGTGGTGCCAAACAAAAGAAAGAAATACAACAAAACTAGGCCTAGCTCTTCCAAAAACAAACAAAACAAAAGTCCTAACTATCTAGTCTAATAAAATGGCTTCCTCAAAACAACAAGGGTGGCACCAACCATTAAACCTAGTGTTCTCTAACAAGCAAGAACTACGTGTAAAAATGTACAGGGGTACCCCAACTCACCTAATGTCAACAGACTCCCACCACATACCTTGTTACAATCACACAGACTAATCTCCTCACAAAGGCCACAGGCCACAGGCAGCAGGCAGCAGGCAGCAGGCAGCAGCAGGCAGGCTCAGTGCAGCAGAGAAGGAAGAGACCTGAGCTTCTCAGGCTGGTCCTCCTTATTGCCTGCTCGAACTCCTGATTGGACAGCTCCAAGTTTAGGGGACCAATGGGGAGCCTGTCCACGACTTCACAGGTGATCCCTCATGAAGCCTTAATCACCTGGAGACAAAGGAGAGAAGGGGGGGGGGGGGGGGGGGGGGGGGGGGCAGACAGGAGGGGTAAACCAGACTGGCACGTAACAAGTATATAGTTATTCTTCAGTTATTGATGTATTAAAATTATTACAGTAATGCTTTTTAGAGTAATTGAATTAGTGTTGTGATAAATACAGCATGTTGACTATTACTTTAATAACAGTTACAGTACAGTGATTATCACTGTAATAGGAATTGCAGCACTATGATTACTATTGTAATAATGGTTACATTAATGTGCTACTGAGAGTAGATTTGCAGTAATCATGCTGTGAAATGTATTTACAGCAATTTATTAGCTAATTGCTGCTGGTAAGTTACTGTACATTTGACATCATTCAGCATTGTGTATTGTATTTAAAAAAAAAAAAGTAGTTAAACACACTAGGTGGGTAAACATTTTCAACACTGATAATGAGAACTCGTGACATAGAAATATCAATACCGAACCACATGACCTGTCACTGACATAATGGATAACACAGGAAATCGAGTTCAGCACAGTTCAGCCTTTCAACCAGTTTCATAAATCGACAACTATCTATGACTATTACTATGGCCTGACAATTATTAGTCAGTTTATCAATTACACTTATTTAAAACAAGAGAAAACACAGTCTAATCCAACAGTTGTGCAGTAAATCCTACTTTAATGAGGGTTGATTGTGAGATCACGCGTCACTTCCTCATTCCAGACACTAGATGGTAGACATGACTTACTTTTTTTGGTGTGTGTTTGTCTAAAATGACATTGGCTTCATATTCAGATATTATATTTAGGAATAATTTTGTATCCCAAACTGTGTGCTAAATTCACCAAATGCATTCTGGTGGTTTAGTTTAATGTTTAAAATTCCTGGGATGCAGAGTCAAACAGAAGCAAGAAGACTGTTGAGTTGAGAGAAAGTGTTCATTTATTTATGTTTTAGCTTCTGTTTGCTGTTGTAATGTATGTGTGTGTGCCTTTGTACCACACTACCACGTGATTTTATTTATCCTTCATTTAACCAGGTATGTCCCATTGAGATACAATATCTCCTCTGCCAGGTGGTCCTGGTCAAGATGGGTGCAAGAAATTAAATAATGGGTTTCAAAAGTACGGACAACAGACAACAATCAGATACACAACAAAAAACATATCAAAATACAAGAAACAGATACAACACAAACATAAATCAGGGGTTAAAAAGAATCATGGCAAATAATGACATTTATTAGAGCCAATGACATTGTTCTATCAAAACTGATTTTAAAGTGCTTTTGATTATGTTAAAACAGGGTAAAGATTGCCATTGTCATTCATTGGCTTAAATTAAAAACATATCAAACATTAAGTTTTGAGGGTTGAATTTGATAATCTTGTTCATATAAAAAAATTACACATATATATTAATAACTAACAGCAAGTTGTGAAGGCTTATACTGCTATTTAAATGTCACATAGGCCTACATTTAACGTTAATCTAATTTTTGCAGTAGTGTTTCATTCCATACAGCACTGGCTCCAGTCTGTCTTGACTCTCACAAGGGGTCGCCAAAACTTCACAGGGAGTAGTGACGTGCAACCTTCACAAGCTGTATTCACAGGCCTTCGTTCTCTGCTGAACAACCTCGTCCTGCGATAGAAAAGTACACAGTTAAAACAACCACAGAGCTAATAGAAGAACGGCCAAGCATCAGGGAGAAGAAAAAATTGGATTTGTTAAAGAAAGAAGTCTACTGAGTTTGTATGATTGTTAAAAATAATATATAATAAAAAAAAGATTGAAAATTGTACAAAAAGTTACTAAAAATATCTGCAACATTCACGGGGCATAATCTGCTTAAAATTCATCCAAATCTTTTGCTTTACACAAACTTCCTGCAATTCTTTTGCGTTCACTGTTCAGGTTAATTGTGCAGTTGTCGCTTGTTCTGTACTGTTGCTGTTATGCGTTGAATATAATATGACATATTCATAAAATATGCCACTTTGTCAGGGATCACTAGTGATAGAAAAGGAAAAAGGTTGGGAACTAGTGCCATACAGTACCCACAAAAACAGAAGGCACTTCCATTCATGTTTCCTGTAATGGAGCTGTGATATTTCTGGTATAAAGAACCTTATTTATTCAAAGAGTGTCCACTGGGGACTGAGCTCAGTTTATTTATGGAGTGCATGAACAGCTGGAGTACCAGCACCGGCCCATCGCTAAAACAGGCTCTTTTAGGGCTCAGGCTCACACCATCCGGTCTGCTGTTTAAATTTTTAATCAAATCTCCCTGAAATGCTGCATATTTGATCATCTGCAAAGAGGGGAACTCACTCTGCAAAATGACGAGATTCCCCCAGCTAGCAAAATTTGAGGAAGGTGCCCATCAGTGTCAAATGGTGAGAGAGATGCTGTAGCTTCATGCCGTTCAGCCGTTATGGTTTCTGTCACTCTCTCATGAATGCAGAATTTGTAAATGGCGGTCATGGAAAAGCGGGAGCGTAAACCTGGAACTTGATGGCTCAGGCTTGGGTTTCACCTGCTCCCATGTCTTGTCTCTCCTCAATGCAACTTGTCAAGCTCATGCATATTTAACTGTGGGCCCACTGGGCTGCTATCAGATGAACCTCACCGGCTGAAGGGGTGGTGCCGGGGAGATGATGATGAGGATGATGATGAGTAAAGCGAGGGGGCTGGGTTTTGGGAATCCATAGCTACACCTGCCCCTCCTCACCAGGAATGGATGAGTTATGAGATGGAGAGGAGATCTGAGCGGTCCATTCAGTTCAGCTGCAGACAAAAGGACGATCACAATGCTGAGTAGAGACTGAAACCTGGATTCTACTCTTTCATTTGCTCTTCTCCTTCCTTATTCATCAGTTCTTCGTCATCTAAACTGGATCTTTTGGCGATGAAACAAGGTGCATTGTGCTTTGGACACTAAGGAATACTTCACCATCATCCTCCCCTCCATTTTACCCCTGAATCCTCAAAAGGTGGAGAGGAAAAGTCCGTCTTACCTCTGAGGGACCCGTGGCACCTCTGAAAGGTGGAGCCAACACCCGGTGCCACAAACTCAGCAAGGATGAAGAACAGCTCGTAGTGGATCTTTCTTTTTGTTGCCTTTCTCGGAACAAAGTGTGCGAGTGAAGTATCAAGACACTGTTTTGAGAGAAATCAAGTACGTAGAGAGAAAAATGCCCTTTGGTGGGTTGTCAGGTTTGAAGGAACAGGTGCTGAAGCCTGGGAAGGAGGAGGTGAAGAACACAGTGGGGGACTCTCTGGGAAAACTGCAAAGGTGAGAAGGTTTGTGTGTGCAGGAGTGTTTGATACACAGATGCTGTTGGACTACATGGAATAAGCATTTGACTCATTATCCAGTGTATTGTATTCACAGAGGAGATTCATTTTTTAAAATAACTTTGTAAGAATGGACAGCTGAGAGGGCTGAAACTTCTGCTGTCAGACAGATGTCTGGAGGCGAGCGCATTAAACCCAGTGTGTTCTCAGAGATCCTGATGATAAATAAATATTTGATTCTTCTGCTTGCCAGTGATGTAATCTCAGATTTTATTTTAAGACATTAATACATATTTCATATCTGATACATATTTCACAGATGTGTATGTGTGTGTGCGCATGCGTTAGGTGGTGAGGGTATGTGTAACGAAGCTTGTCGTCATTTTAAGAGATAAAGCACCAAGTAGGCAATTTCCTGCAAAATGAATTTTGTGTGCTGTTAATGTGCATGCACTTTGTCACATTTAATAAGAATACACTGACTCACATTATGAACGAGTGGAAAATGGGAATATTTTTAATCTTCGGTTTTGCTGTCAGAATAGATACGATTAGGAAAGAATAATCCATCAGTTTGTTCAGTTTATTTGCAAAAATTGCATGTAAATTTTTCGTTTAGCAGTGAAGAGCCTGACATTCATCAGGACCTTCTGCTACTTCAGACACACAAATAAACAAAATACTTGAACAACAATTAAAATTTGAATTGACAATTCTGTATTTGTAAATAGGGTTAGGTAGTAATGGATTACATTTAATCAGGATTACATTTTCAGATTACAAAGAAGAATTAGATTACTTGGAAAAATGTGTAATTGGATTATAGTTTTATTGCCAAGGACTACTTGATTGCTTTTTTGATTACATCTTAGAATATGGCAGCTTCAAACGTATGTAACTTTTCTTCATGATAAACAATAGTCTATTCACTCATAAAAAGCACATGGTGAAAGAAAATGAAATCCTACGAAAAAATGCATTTTATTTGCTTTGAAAATGTTTCAAAAAGTTTATTTGTGTAACTCAAAGTTTTGTGGCTGTGTCCAGTTTTTTAGTATAAGATGCCATATTTTCAGCGTTTGATTATGTAGTAATCCAAAAGTATTTAGATTAGATTACATTTTTTCACTTAGCAATTACAAAAATTGTGATTTAATTTCAAAATTCAGTAACTGACTACATTTAAAAGTAATCTAACCAAACCCTGCTTGTCTATTTCTGATGGAAAAGTCTCATTTTACTGCACATGAAGTTAGTCACAAGGCATAAACTTTTCACATTTATTTTTTATTTTTTTATTTTTTTAACATATCATCTTGTAATTTATACCTTTAAGATTGCTTGCAGTGTACATTACCACTGAAAGTACATCACATTTGTTAAGATAGCTTTTGAATCATAATGGAGTTCACAGTCGATGCAGCTGTTCTGTTAGAGACATCTACCAACCACACTGTTCAAAGAAAAAAAAAAGAATTTCATGTTGTGACATCTCAGACAGCATATACACTAATACTGATATACATGTGAAAGGCCAATATCGAGCTGATATTATCAGCTGACCGATATATCTGTGTTGCTTTAATGCAAGGGTTCCCCAACTTTCCCATGCTGAGAAAAAGCATCAGCTTATGTCCAGGGTTCCCTTTTGTAAAGTGTCTTTAAAAACCTAAAATACATTTTATAATAATTCACACATAATGCTAAATATTTAATTAAATTTATTTATTTATTTCAGCAGTTTCTCATGAATTTGTGTCTCACTGGCAGAGAATTATTAATTAACATATATAGAATGAGTTAAATGCACAGACTGAATTTCCCTGCAAGGATCAATAAAGGTTAATGGCATACTACACATGATTTTTCCAAAAAGCAACGTATAGACTAATTCAATAATCCTTCTCAGTAATCACCCACGACCCACCAGAAGTGTGCCAGCACCCGCAAAGACTCCACCCTCCACCCATACTTTCTTTTTCTCTCATTATTTTGCTGCATTTCGGACGCTTTAACAACCCGAAACGGTAGTTGACGACCTGGGAATGAGACTTACCAATCAGTTATCTTTCTGGCATGTTTACAGACAGCAACTGACAAATCCAAACTTAACTGCTGCAGGCAGCTGAGCAGTTCATAGGAGCAGGGTCACAGTGACAGAGGTGGATTCTGGGTAGTGGCACAGGTGTGGAGAGTGATGCACCTGAAAGCAAACCTGACAACAGCTGAGCTGTGACCTTTTCAGTCATGTTTCTTGGCTTCACCTGCTGCCCTCTGAGCAGAGAGACTTGTGTTTCTCTGCTAGTTTTGTTTCCACATTTTTATAAAGTTACAAACAAAAGTGAATAGATTTTTAAAATAATTATCATACAAATATTGTACAAAATTACTTTAAGTATATGCTTGTTGGTCTTGCAGCCAAATTTATCTTAAACAATCACAGATAACAGCTGGCTCGTACCTCTGACAATCACATGCTCTTACTGTGATTTTTTTCCCCTGCTCTTTGCTTCTTAGGAAAATTGATGGAAGCAATGTAGAAGAAGAGGATAATATTGAACTGACAGAGGATGGGCGTCCAGTGGCATCAGCACCACGTTCTGCTCCACTGCTGGACTGCAGCTGTGGCGGTCTGCCCAAGCGCTACATCATCGCCATCCTCAGCGGCCTGGGCTTCTGCATCTCCTTTGGCATTCGTTGCAACCTTGGTGTGGCCATCGTGGAGATGGTGAACAACAACACCGTCTACATCAATGGAACTCCTGTGCTACAGGTAGCTGGATCAATCAGGGTTATTAACTCTTTAACTTTATTTATTTATTTATTTTACCTTTATCTAACCAGATAAGTCTGGCCAAGAGGCAGCAACACAAGACAATTTTCTTGCTGCAAAGAAAAAAACTCAGAGGAAACTGTACTGTAACCATTTTAATCACCTTTTTCAGGGAGGTGTTTGCAGGTAGAATTTACCAAATGAATGCAGTTTGGTGGTAAATGGGTAAATTTTAGCATGCTTCTGTTTTTTTTTCCTCCCCCTCCAGAAAGCTCAGTTTAACTGGGACCCAGAGACAGTGGGGCTGATTCATGGCTCCTTCTTCTGGGGTTACATCGTAACTCAAATCCCTGGCGGTTTCATCTCCAACAAGCTGTTTGCCAACAGGTGACGTGCGATTCATGGCTGTCAATATATCCACTGTTAAAATAAACTAGTTGTTTCAAAAGTTAGAGTCTGGGCTGCTTTAAAAAAGTTGAGTGAATTTGAACTTTGAGGTCATTTTGTAATTATTCTAAACAAATACGCTTTTATAGTCTAATAAACTTGATATTAATTATGTTGTACTTGAGAAAAACTTAAGTAATCATTAAGTTAAATCAGCAACATCAGTCACACTGGTGAATATTACAAATAAATCAGATTTTCTTTTACATAATCTCAGCTTGAAAAGTCAGTTCGACATTGTTCCAGCATTGACCATAAACTAAGATAATATGTGAAACTGCTCCCAGTGAACTTACTCAATTTTAATGTCAGGAGGTGGGGGCTGATTTCAATATTAACCTTCATCATGGTTCACAGTGTTTTCATTATTGTGAAAATAAGCAACCATGACTTATCTTAAAGTGTATTAGTGACACAACATGTTTTCATCCTAAGTGTTTTCTTCAAACTATAAACAAGGAGGGTCTCAGGAGAGTTTTAGCACACTAATATGTTGATGAGACAGACTCTTCCCCCATTCAAAATCATATACTTTTTCTTTTCACTTTTAGTACGTACTGCAGCTGCTCTTACAAAGTATGTACTGATACATGCAGTAAATACACACAAGTAGGACATCCTCACAACAATGCACCTTGACCCTCTTGCTCAAACACCCATCACAAAGAATTGTGGTTCAGAATAGCCAGAAAAGCAAGGCTGCTTGCATACTGCAAAATGTGACTAGATGCAGTAGGATATACTGTATTTCACTATGTATTGGGACTTGGGACTAAATTGTATGGTAGCATGGGTATTGGAACGCACAGTAAACTGAGTCGCTTCCTGTAAGACATGCCCAGTATGCATCACGGAAAGGCTGGCCTCTACTCTGCTCTGACTGTCTGTATCCCCCCAGGTTTCTGCTAAATGCTAACCTTTGCCTAGCAATGATGCTAACCAATATTAAGAGCTAGTCATGATTGAGAGGATAGTGACTGAACTACGGCAGCTGATGTTTTTGCTCCTGATACTGAGGAAAGTCTGTTCCCCTCTCAGTATGTTTCCCCTTACCTCAACCTCATTTCAAGTCAAAAGACTCCACATTAGAAAAACTCACTTACAAGTTCTGAAGTGTTCTAAAAATAAATACTAGAAATTTTAAGTTGAGTCAACTTGAATAAATTAAACTTGTATATTTACATTAAGATAATGAGAAAACAGTTGATTCCACTATAGTTCTTTATTCAGTATTACGCTTTAACACTGTAATCTGATTATGTCATTATAAACTGAATTCTTTTAAGATTTTGGACTGTTGGATAGAAAACCAATGTGATGTAATAATGCCTTGTGAGAGCCACTTTTTCCTTTCTCTGCCATTCAATAGATGAAAGTATGAATCCATAATGAAAAAAGTCATTAGTTGCAGCCCTAAACACGGTGCAGAGACAACTGATGTTGTCCATGAGTCAGAAGCCAGTGTTACATGTGAAGTGTGAAGAGACAGATGATAGTTTCTGTCTTTTGTAAAGGATGAAGTCATGGTCACTGCAGCCCTGACCACATATGTTATGACAGGATCACAAGAAAGGCTAAAAAAAATAATAATAAAGTGTCGTGTGAGAGGGGGGTTTTCCTCTCCTCAGCCTGTGCATTTAAGGGTTAAAGCTGTACGGTGTTGTGAGCGGTGCTGATGGAGCAGATAGCAGTCCTGTAATAAAAGCTTCACAGGAAAAGAGGACACGCCACTGACAGAGTTAATAATGAAAGATCCTGCCTCTGATTTCTCTCTGAAACACCAGCCACTGGAATATTACAAGTGTCACTTACACACTGTTTTGGAAAAAGAGAAGGAAGGGGGGATGAGGTGAAGGAGAGAGGAGAAAGGAGCTAAGCGGCACTGTGGTGATGAAGCAGAAACTTTTGGATTGAATGGGATGTCTTTATCTCAGAGTATGAAAGGCAGAGGCGTGAGATCTGTCTCATTATAAGGCTGACAGAGATGCTTTGACCGGGAGATATTTGGAGATATACTGCCTGCCAATATTAGACATCTACACTAGCTCGCAGACACTGAATAGCATGTGTTTGTGTGTTTACCTGTTGCAGACAGACCTGACCATATAAGTCAGGGTTGTAATTTACTAATAATGTCTTAGGATGTTTCCTCCAAAGAACTGCTTCATTTAAACTCGAGTAAATATCACGATCCATTATTGTTATAACATTTATGCTCCATCTTTTGTTTATTCAGATTATTTTGAACATAAAAAATAAGATAAAATAAAATAGAATGAAATATAATAGAAGTGTTCAAGCACAAAAACAGAATCAAAACAAGCAAACAAAATCATCAACAAACTATTATTTCAAAATTCAGACAGTTCGAAAAGAACGGTCTGGATTTACTGTGTGATTTAAATGAAAACTCAAAAATCTACCAGCAGTGACCACGTAGTCGATCAAATCACAGATAATTCATTCATACAAAACAACAGCAAGACAATCAAAGCATGTGCAGACCAAATATTCAAACAACTCAGAATTATTCAGTTCTGTTGAAGTGAATGTATGCTTGTAGATAAATTGCTCAGCTGACTAAGATACTCTTGTGGCCATTCAGAAAGTTTTGGCATAGAGCTGATTAGATCATTCCCAGTTACTGAAATATATTCCAACAAGTAACCAGTATCATGTTCAATTTTCAGGTTTTTAACAAAACAAATTTAATGAAAATCAGTTCAGAATTTAGACACGGTACCGTAGATCACCATAGATTTTGTTGTGAAACCTGCATCTCTCAAAGCACATTTTGTATTTTGACAGTTTCTATATTCCCCTGTAATCAATATAAAATTGCCATTGTTCGTTCAAGAAAATTCTTTACGTGCGTAATATAAATGATTCAGGTGGACATTGATGTTATCACCTCTTCACTTTTATCCACACAAACAATATGTTGACATTTTAATATTTTTTACAGGGTGTTTGGAGCTGCCATTTTCCTGACATCAGTGCTCAATATGTTCATCCCATCAGCAGCTAGGGTGCACTACGGTTGTGTCATGTTTGTTCGCATCCTGCAGGGCTTAGTGGAGGTAAGAGAATAAAATGTTGATGGCAAAACAGTGAATGAAAACCAAGACTGATCCACTTAAAGGTGCAACATGTCAGAACGGGCCACCCGTTAAATTCATACTCCAAACAAGAGCCGGGCTAGCTGTTTCCAAATTGTGAGCTAATCTAAGCTAACTGGCTCAGTTCAGTAGCTTCATATTTATCACTCAGGTTTGAGAGTGGAATAAATCTACACATCTATTTATCAGAGAGAAAGCCAATAACTGTATTTCCCAAAATGTCAAACTATTCCTTTAAAACATTTCCACTTTGTCAGATGAAGGTTTCCCAGATTTCCACTGAAGCCAATCTTTGACCTCTGACATCTTCCACACCATGTCCCTACTAGGGTGTCACCTACCCAGCATGCCATGGGATGTGGGCCAAATGGGCGCCACCTCTTGAACGGAGTCGACTGGCCACAACTTCATTCTGTGGTGAGCGAGGCCTCTGTTTCCTCTTGTCCAAATGCTCCAAAATACTCAGTGAACACCAAACTGACAAAAAAACATATAGATAAAAATGTATTCCAATCAATAATTAACTGTTAAAAAATGTGGTCAGTAACCTAATCCAAGTATCACAATATTATAGTAATGTACTTTCTGTTACTTTTTGAATAACTCAATACCAAATATGGTGAATTAGCTTAATATAATGTGTTTATTGTTAGGTTCTTATATATAACATTACTCATCATTGCTGGGCTGTTCAGTAAATGGACATGAAAGAGAGCAAATTTTTGTTTTGCAGATTCAGCCTACTGCTGTCTGCACTGAAATGAAAATAACCACATTGCACTTTAAACTGGTACCATGACAACCCACGCATCAAAACCCTCTTGACATTGTCTGTGAATGAACACAGCTCACCTGCGCACTCTAAAGGAGCTTCTCTCTCTATTCACCTAAATGAAGTGTCACATTGCTTACTGTCCAAAAGCACTCTCTTGCTCCGGGCTCTATTCAAAAGGATGGTGTTCATGAATCTGTCTGATAATAGAAAACACATTAAAACACCCTCTCTGTCACGGCCGCGCCAACGACACATTTTGATGGCGTTTATTCAATGAATCTAATGTGTTTCTTTGATGTGCTTGTATTATTAAGACATATTCTCAATGTTTTTGTGCAATTGAAAGCTGCTGCACTGTAACTACATAAAGCTAAATACTTCTGTTACATAATATTCCAATTTCTTAAATATAAACAAAAGCCAGATTTTCTGTAGGATGACAATCTTGAATATTTGATATAGCCTATTTTTAGTTCATATTCACTGAGTTCTGATGTTACTACTGGTATAATAATACTATGACACTGAAATCTGGCACAAATTGTTCTCAGGATCCTACGCAGGAGCAGTGATTGCCATGCCTTTAGCTGGAATACTTGTTCAGTACGTTGGATGGTCTTCAGTCTTCTATATCTATGGTAAGACTGATGTTTGGATGAACATCACACACAGAGCACAGAATTCCAGCAAACACTGAAGTGACTCGCTCATAAAAGCAATATAAAAAGTGCAAAATATGTTCAGGTTAATACAAAATGAAAGCAGCAATTTTAGAAACATTAACAGACACAAGACTTTTAGGCTGCAGCAAATGGAATATTTATATATATACATATATATATATATATATATATATATATATATATATATATATATACATATAGAAACAGCAAAAAACTAAGTGTATGGACTGCCTTAAAATTTTAAGTTGACTGAATTTTGAAAGACAAGTTGAGGTAATTTTATAATGATTTAAAATAAATACACTTTGGTCAGTTAACTTGATATTAATTCAGTTGTCCTTGGGAAAACCTGTACAACAAGCTTTAAGACATTAAATTGAGCCAACAATTATGTAAAAAAAAGTCCAAGTGCGTTTATCAGTCTGAACACTGAGTAACCTAGCTCTCCCTCTTACAATCAAACTTACTTTATTTGTTTTTTGTACAGACTCTAAAAAACATTTCTGAAGTCTTAAAGAGCATGTGTGTTCATTGACTGCATATGTCTTTTTGAGGACAGTTACCAGCAGGGACTCCAGGAAGTTGTTGTTCCTAGCCAAGAAATAGTCTGGCACATAACTCCACATAAATCCACAATGTGACTCTTTTACAATTTAGTTTTTGTATGGATTGCATAATAAGATATGATGTGTTAATTAGTGTGTTTTTTGTACTAAACTAAGCTAACTGGCTGCTGAGAGTAGCTTCTGTACAGACATAAAAATGGAATCAATCTTCTCATCTGACTCTCAGCAAGAAATCAAATATGAATATTTCACAAAATACTAAAATATTTCTTTAAGCTGTGCAAGGGATCTCTGTGTTTTGTTAGAACGGAGAACACCTTGCAGTCATTTCTGCCTTTCATAGTCCTTGACTGTCCTGCTGTTCTGTGGTAGTTGTACTTCGTATTCTTTGCACATTGAGCGTTATCTGAATTGCTTTAGAGTTTGATTAAAATGATTAACACTGACATAAAACTCATACTATGCCAAACGTGTTTTAATAAAAATCTACTCTGGTTCTGCCGTGATATAATCTCATGATTTATTGATGTGAATTAGCATTTTCCTGTCTGGACTGTGTGACTCACACCTTGTTCATTTCATTTTAATAATGAAAATTCTTGTGGTCCAGAGAAGGTCTGGGCTTGTTTTAATTAGTCTGTGCTGTCCTTTGCAAAGCCTTTAATAGAAATATAAATGTCTTTACAAAGGAACATTCACTTTTTTGTTGTTGTCATTTCCTGAAAAGGTGTTTTTGGGATTGTATGGTATGTGCTGTGGCTTCTGCTGGCATATGGAAGTCCTGCTGAACATCCCACGATCACTGAAGAGGAGAGGACGTACATCGAGACCACCATCGGTGAAACAATGCACCAGATGAGTGTGACTGAGGTGTGTAAGTGTGATACGTTGCCTGTTTCAGTTTCGCAGAAGTTCTATACTCAGCATGAATGGTGTAGATTGACTTCCACCTCCCCATCACAGAAATTCAAGACTCCATGGCGTCGTTTCTTTACCTCCATGCCAGTCTACGCCATCATTGTGGCCAACTTCTGTCGCAGCTGGACCTTCTACCTGCTCCTTATCAGCCAGCCGGCGTATTTTGAGGAAGTCTTTGGCTTCCCCATCAGCAAGGTTGGTCTCACACTTTCACTGCAGTTTTTCAGACAGATAATGACTGATAGGACTGATTTACATCATGGCTTCTCTACCAACAGGTGGGGATCCTGTCTGCTGTCCCCCACATGGTGATGACAATTGTAGTTCCTATTGGAGGACAGCTGGCTGACTTCTTACGCAGTAACAAAATCATGTCCACAACAAATGTGAGGAAGCTCATGAACTGTGGAGGTACGATACCTGTGCACACAGATCTGCAAAAATGACTGAAAATGCTAAAGTATGCGTGTCACTTTGCTTAAAAAAAAAACACAGCAGAATAACACCACATCTGCACACAAACACTTTCTTCTACAGAGCAGTGAAAACAAATATTCCATAAGTATTTGGCGCACGTAACTAAACCTCCGCTAATCACAGTAATGGTACAGCAAATCTACATTTACTGGAGGAGCGTTGTTTTCCTCCTACTCATGCTTGGCTATTTGACTGAAAACATAATATTCAACAACAATTTAGCATTTTATGTTAAAAACATTGTATAAACAGCACATAAGACACTCCCCAGTATTAATATAATATTGTGGTTATACGATGGTAACCAGTGATATAAAAGACATAATCAAAATGTGTTCATTTTGTGGGCAAAGACTTAGCTTCTATGTAACCAAACACATTTTAAGCTAAGATGTCCATAACTCACAACCTGTTTTTATCTGACAAAATGTTCAGCTTCAAACTATACTTGTTGCTGTTCAGCTTTTCAAAAACATCACGTTCACTGCAGTCACAAAACTGCTTGTTCTCCGGCTTGTCACACACAAGAGAGGCTGCACCTGTGTTACATAACATGGTGGTCTGCAGCAATCTCACAGCACTGTAAATTAAATTCATGGCCTGAAATGTGGTTCATGATTTATTTTCATTAATAAAAACGTTTTAAAATCATCCTCTCTCTTGGCGGAGTAATATTTTTAGTGATGAACACCGTGCGCTGTCATGCTGACTTGATCACGTTCTAAATATCTAGTAGACCAATCAGAATTGTCAGAACAGCTTGTTGTAAAATGCCCAATAATCAAACATCAAGTAGTGTGTATTAGAGGAGCCATATCATCAGACATTAATGTAGATGATGTAACCAATTTAAATTGTTTTTACTCTAAAGCAACATTACATCAGGCAGTTTTTAAAAGAAGTTCCATGTCATCATGATGCCATCTTTCACAATGGTTCTTTCAGTCACCACAGTCTAATTCCTTAAAGATCCCCTGCATATATTTGAAAATGTTTCTATCATTGTTTCTTACATGAGCTACTGACTCACATTCTCTGTTGCCGTGTTTTAACAGGATTTGGTATGGAAGCTACTCTGCTGTTGGTGGTCGGTTTTTCTCACACTCGAGGTGTCGCCATCTCCTTCCTTGTTCTGGCTGTAGGATTCAGTGGATTTGCCATCTCAGGTATTAACACAACTTGACTGATATCAGAAAGAATGATCAACTCATTACAATGCCTCGACTCTTACCGATTTACATGGGGAAGGAGCAACTAGGTAAATGAGACTCTTCCCATATCCAGTGGGGAGAACGCAAAAAGCACCTCCCCTCTGAACAAATGCCTTCAAATCAGAGTACTGTTTGCATTTCAAAGTAACTGGTACTTTTAATTGATTTAGAACAGCCCTGATAGTGTTATTACTCCACTTTGGTTCTGGTGCACAGCTTGACAACAGCATTAGTCCCACCCGTGGCTCTGACTGGCAAACTGTACCCCTGCAACGCTCATTGGATCGATTGCTTTTTCAACCAAGAAACCGCTGTTTCATGTCTTTGTTGCCAGCCAAACCAGGGAACTCAGTGGAGTGGGCAGATTTAAAGGTCTGGACAAACCACGTCTGCACCACCGAAGAAACATTTGTGTTTTACTTGCAATTCAAGAGAGATTCACAGAGACCGCTTACGTGTGAGGAGGAGCCTGGAGCTCAAAATGTCATACAAATTAATACTTGAAAAAAGAGCTCTTTGGTGTACAGATCTCTCTTTGTTTATTCAGGTATTTTTTTGTGATCCAGGACCCATCCTATTGGGTTTATGAATGTGTATGTCCTTTTCCTATGTTAAATTTTTACCTGTTATTCAAAACATTTAGTTTAATTGCACACTGAAATGTAAATTTTGAGGGTTTTGTTAAATCTTGAGTGAGTTGAAAAGTCCCAAATGCGCAGGATGTTGCAAATAAACTTTTTTTTTCTTTTGCACCATTTTCTCCAGTGGTGGTCTCAGGAGGGGCAGGAGGGCAAGCAAAAGTGCCCAATGTCCAAAACAAATGCTTAATTGCCCTCTAGGGTGCCCCTCCAGTGGGTTGGTGCTCTCTTTAATTATTTTTTTTTCACCCCTGCCCCTCAAACAGCCTGAGTCCGGCACTGCTTTTCTCTGTTTTCTCCATCTTTTGGATTATGAAAGACTTGTCTAAAAAATGAAATGCAGCACTACTTTCCCTCTGGGTGTGATGCAGTATACATGCATTATCCAGCCAAGCCTTCACAGGCACTTGCCCCTGAATATTTTATAGACTGTTGTCACAGCAACCAAAAAATCAAAATGTGGGTGTGGAAATTGTGTTTACAAAATATTAAATCACAAAAAAATATATTTTTTATTGTAATTGTATCACTCTTTACTTATAATTGAATGTTCTTGTGTATTGCGTATTCAGGTTTTAATGTCAATCATTTGGATATTGCTCCTCGCTATGCAAGTATCCTGATGGGCATTTCTAACGGAGTGGGAACGCTATCTGGAATGGTGTGTCCTTTGATTGTTGGAGCCCTGACTAAACACAAGGTATTACAAGTTGATTTGTAACACTATAGTAACTGTTTTGCATATATATTAACATATGTACATGAATTAGTTGTTTTGCAAGTTTTTTTAATCTTAGATATGTTGATATTTTTGCTCTTATGTCGACTGTAACTGAAGATTAAAATCCTTTAATCTCATATTCTGTTGAAAATCTTGTATCTATTTTTAATTATAAGTGTATAAAACATCACAAGAAACTCTCATTGCATGTATGATACATGTCAGGTTTGCTTTTAGATCAAGCACAGAATCACTGTATGTAATCTTGCATTTGTGAGTGGCAATTGTTAATAATTTATAGCCCTGTAAAATTTATTGCGCACATAGCAGTCATAGTTATTCCAATGTAAGGCAGCAGTGGATTTACAACATTACCCCAGTGGTGCACAATCAAGAGATCAGTAAGTCTGCTTTGGACAGGAAATTCATTGACTCTATTCATCTCCCCACAGACTCGTCTGGAGTGGCAGAATGTCTTTGTTATTGCGTCCATGGTGCATTACTCAGGGGTCATCTTCTACGCTATCTTTGCTTCGGGAGAGCAGCAGGACTGGGCCAATCCTGAGAGCACCAGCGAGGAGAAATGTGGCATTATTGATGAGGATGAGCTGGCTGAAGAGTCAGAGCTCAACAGTGAGAGCATGGCTCGCACAAAGAGTTATGGCACCACAGACGATTCATCCGGTCGGAAACAGGGCTGGAAAAAGAAGAGAGGGGTGACAATGCAAGCCGAGGATGAACATTATGGGAATGGCGACTACCAGGACCGATACCAGTGAGACACCTGCGGAGGCGAAGGACTACCAAAACACTCTGATCTGGGCAAGGCTGAAGATTTGATTTCACACATGTGGAAGTGTCAGAAATATCAGAGAAGGGGCAGGAGCAGCATCATCATGCACCTCAAAATGTCCCTTTTGCATTTTTGGTCACTCTTCAATTTAACTGAAAACATCATTTGAAAACACAACAACACTAAAAGAGTCAAAACGCTGCAACCCCAATTCCAGAAAATTGGGACGTTGTGTTAAAAGTAAATAAAAACAGAATGCAATGATTTACAAAAACTATTTGGCCTATATTCAATTGAATACAGTCCAAAGACAAGATATTTAATGTTTAAACTGAACAACTTTATTGTTTTTATTGTGAATATACACTCATTCAGAATTTGATGCCTGCAGCATGTTCCAAAAAGGTTGGGACAGGATCATGTTTACCACTGTGATACATCACCTTTTCTTTTAACAGCACTGAGTGAGCATCTGGGACCTGAGGACACTAATTGTTGAAGTTTTGAAAGTGAAATTCTTTCCCATGCTTGCTTTATATGTGACTTCAGGTGCTGTACACTTCAGGGTCTTGCTTTTTGCTTGCATGCATTTTCAGTGGGAGACAGGTCTGGACTGTGGCCAGGCCACTCTCTCCACTCTCTCTTTTACTATTAAGCCACGCTGTTGTAACACATGCACCATGTGTCATTGCATCATCTTTCTGAAAAAAGCAAGAACATTTCTGAAAAAGATGTCTGGGTGGCAGCATATGTTTGTTCCAAAGCCCATACGTAACTTTCAGCATTAATGGGGTCTTGACAGATATGACAGTTACCCATGATGCAATGGGCACTAACACCCCCACATACCATCACAAACGCTGGCTTTTGAGCTCTGTGCTGGTAACACTCTGGATGGTCCTTTTCCTCTGTTGCATGAAACATCCATGATTTCTGAAAACAATGTAGCCACTGCACACTTTTCCACTTTGCATCAGTCCATCTCAGATGAGCTCGGGCCCAGAGACGTCTGCAGTGTTTCTTGTTAATGCAGTTGTTAATGCAGTGCCACCTGAGGGGTGAAAGGTCACAGGCATTCACTGTTGGTCTTCGGCTTTGCCCCTTATGTACAGAGATTTCTCTGGATTCTCAGAATCTTTTAACAATGTTATGGATTGTTGATGGTGAAATCTCGATATTCCTTGCACTTTTGTAGCTTTGTTGTACTATTTGCCGTTGCACACACAAAGTGGTAAACTTCGCCCCATCCATGCTTGTGAGCCTTTCGAGGGATGCTCCATTAATACCCAATCATGACACTATTGTCTGTTGCCCATTAACCTGTTTACCTTTTGAATTATCCAGACGGGTATTTTTTTTAACTTTCCACAACGTTCTCAGTTTTTTGTTGCTCTTGTCCTGACTTTGAGTTTATCACTTTGAACATTAAATATCTCGTCTTCATATTCAATTAAATATAGGTCGAAAATGATTTGCAAATCATTGCATTCTGTTTTTATTTCTGTTTTACAAAATGTCCTTTGTCTAAAGTTTTTTAGAACTGGGGTTCTAAAATAAAATGCTTTTTTATTAGAAATTCATTGAGTATAAACATTAAAGAAAGAAACATCAACAAATACATAATATATACATAGAAATTTAACAATAAATCTACACTGGCGTAATTGTAGACTAGTATGAACAGTATAAAAGAACCAAAACCACAGACCAACATTCATGAACCAACTAGTGCTGTGTTAGAAGAACATCAGAAACACATCTCAACTCTCAACCTGACCGTACTCCATCTGTGCAAGCAAACGTTGACTGAACTTTATGTAGCTTCCTTTGAACCATGTGAAAATGCAGTTTTTTTTGTGTCAGCTATGCAACGTGAAAAGAGACATGCTTCTGGAATGTAATAATGGGTTTGACAGCAGACCACAGTGTTAATGTAATGAGCCTTATTGTTTTTCTTTTGCTTGTATGTATTTGCTGTTGCTGAATGATTGCACTCTTGTCACCACTTAGCTGAGCTGGTCCTTGTTCACCATCCGTTTCTTCCAGCATTACATTAGCTTCATTATTTGTAGCGTTCCGATCTCATAATGGGACGAAATGGATGGTGAGTTCAGTGCCGACATTACTCCATGAAGCATTTAGTGAAACTCTATGTATTCTCCCGATGTTTGGCCTTTTTTTGCAATGTTTGATACATGGAGACCCAGTTTGTTTCTACAATGTACTGTAATGTTTCACTTTAATCATTACTATCATTAATGCTAAAGGAGAAAAGATCGATTTTGTACAGTAAATTATTATCTTGTTGTTTGAGAGACCATTGATTTCATTTGCACTTTACTTAAACACACAGGAGATGTAAAAAAAAATTACATTTCTATTCTGTATTAAGATTGTTTAGAGACATAAAATCCCTGAAGAGCTTGAAGGTTCTGAATTATTGAGTTTTTTTTTCATGATAGTCAATGGATTTACATACATTTGCATCTACATTACATTCTCATATTCAACATTTCATATGACTTTGTGCATCCAGAAAATTAGAAAAGTAATTCAGTTGATGTAATGGGAGTCAGGAAAAACAAGGCTATTAGTCTACAGTTATGCTATCAGCTCTGTGGGGCTATATTTTAAGTCATGGTGAAAAAATAGGTGAGACTCTAAATGTCTAGATGAAGCGTGGCAGCAGCCGCGCATGTTGAGCCACACTGCTCACACAGGCTGTAGGGCTGCTCTAACATGTCAACATAGGCACCAAAATAAAAAACAACAGGTACTGTGACTTACGTGCAGCCTGGGCAAAACTTCATAATCCAAAAATGAGCAAAGAGTGGAGAATGTGAGCTGAGGCAGCCTAGCAGGTAGCCACCTGTGACAAAACCCACCTGTCGCTCAAAGAGAGCGTGCAAATGAATTATGTGTAGCTTTAAGCCTTAAGATAATTTACATGGGTGAGTTATATAAAAATTCATCCCTGTACAGTTTTCATGAAGGAAGAAATTAGCTACAGTTTTTTGTACCAGTCTTAAAACATTTCTACTGTAATGTTTGACATTTGAATGCAGGGTCCTGTGGGAATTGACTGGTTTATGGAGCCAACCTCAAGTGGCCATTAAAAGAACTTCAGTTTTTGGCATTTTTTAGTCCTGGAGGTTGTCACTTGATCACAATATTTAGCACCATTCATCATGAGATGAACATAAATATCCAGACTGAATTTTATTTCAGGCCATTCAGTACTTGTCAAGAGTTTTAACCCAAAACCAGAAATGCCAACTTGTGTGTAGCTTTAGAAGAAAAGTCAGGGGATCACCAAAGTCCAAAGGATCAATAATCCCCTGGGGAACATGAATGTCTGAAGGAAATTTCATGGTAAACAATTTAATAGTTGATATATTTCAGTCTGAATGAGCCATGGTGCTAGCATGACTAAAAATAAATAAGCTATTGTAAAAGCTGAATGGACATACTAGAAGTAAAATATAGTTTAAAATGTAAAATTTGTCTTGTTTCCACCTCTTAAATTATCAACATAAAGTATTCATAAAGACACAATGTGCTCTTTATACAATCTTCTGCAGCTACTTGACAGGCTGTCCCTAATGCTGCCTGTTTATGTTAGTGGGCTCAAATTAGATATTTTTAAATATTCTAAAGACTGCTCTGTTTCCCATCACACTGTGGTAAACATCCTCTGTCTTATCTGTCTTTTCCCGCCTGCTTCATTTTCACCATGGAGGATAATTACTGGACAGGCTATTCCTCACCAGTGTCAGACTCGCTCTTCGACTACTGCTGCTGGGAAAAATGACTTTATTAGATTAGAGGAGGTGGTTTTATTGTGAAAACTACACATGTAACACAATTACAACACATTACAATCGCTGCTTTGTGTGAATTTGTTGATCTATGAAAAGTCTAAGGATTGTTCCCTCTGACAAGTTTCAAGGTTATGGACTTTATTGCTTGACGTCCTCGAAGTCCTTGAGAACATGTGGGTGGTTATGTCACTTTCCAGGGTGTGTTTCTGTTATTTCATGTGCGCGTAACTGACAACGCGGTCTGTCTGGAACAAGTAAGAAAACACCCAGGTGAAAGGCAACACCGGCTCTCGTCCTCATCACGCCACATAAAGAGAGATATTCAAATTAGGTTTAAATGAACCTCGTCAGTACTCGTGTGAACCTTGACTACTGTAACGTCTAAATATGCTCAGAGGAGTTGTGTCCGTCCCTGCTCTCAAACACAGACCAGATAGTACACAAACAGTCGGCAGCCAATGGCAAAGGTTCTGTTTATTTCAGAGAGACTGTCTGTTGACTCAGAAGGGCCTCTTTGGATGGAGCAACAGCCCATCAATGATTAAACTATTGTGTTTTTTTGGACAAATTATGGATTATAAAGACAAGGGGAATTTGATTTCAATCCATCTTAGAGTACACAAAAAACAGCAGGGCAGGTACACTGAGGTATGAAAGTGCCAGTATAAACAAATCTGCTGTGGACTGGTGACGATAAAATGGTTTTACGACCAGTTCAAGGACAAATGACACTGAAAGCCACTGTCTGCTTTTCTACGAGGTTCTTCATTTTGTATAGCCTCATTTTTTCCTTTGTTTTTGAAAATATTGTAAAATATTCAGCCAGGGTTGCATCAACAAGGCTGCCTTTTTGAGATGAATTGACCAAAATAATCAGGAGAGTTGAGGGACAGACTCAGTCCACTTCTGTCAGTTGCTGCCAGGCAGTCTCTTCTTTTTTTTCCTCACGCTGTTGTCTGTTTTTAAATATTCTCCTCTTTGGCAATTATGCTCCATCAATTCAGGCAACAAGTTTTTTGTTTTTTTTTCAAAAGAGGAGAAATTGGAACTTCTCCGCTTAGCCATCCTATATAGGCTAACAAGGCTAATTAAGTTCTTAGCTAGCTAGCAAACAGCATAACGTTTTGTTAACATTTCAGCAAGTTACCAAACAGTCCTAAAGTTTTGTTAACCTTTTGACTAGCTACCGAACAATGCACCATTTTGTCAACTTTTTAGCTAGCTAGCAAACAATGTAATGTTTTGTTAACATTTTATCTAGTTACCAAACATGCATTGCTTTGTTCACCTTTTAACTAGCTAGCAAATAATGTCGTGTTAAGGAATGCAGAACTGAGAGAAATGGTTTCACCCCCTTTCACACTTACTATGGACTAAAAGCATGTTATTTATTTATTTATTACTTTTACTTTGTGCAAGCAAGTACATCCATGTTGATTAAATGGTTTTGTGCAACAGAGCTGCTCTGATATACAACTAATCTGAGATTAAATGAACCTTTGTTGGTGCAACTCACTGTCAATGCAGTCCGTTCCAGTGAAAAGAAGATACAAAAACACACCATAATACTTTTTATTAAAAGATAACATGTATAAACTATTGGCCTGATAGCAACACTAGCCTGGATGTATGTTCCATGTGTGATGTTTGTGTGTGTGGGTGGGATTTCTGGTCTGCTGGAGGATTCATGAGGCAGCCTCTTGTCTTGGTGAGATAAAGAGGGTTTTTTTAGGGAGGGGAGGGGAGGGGGGGGGGGACATGACATGGACAGGAATGGACAGTTTAATTAATAACCACCATCCATTTCTCCCTGACCTCAGCTGGTCACACATGTTCTCACTGGAGTCCAGACACAAGCAGCTTAATGTTCATTAGCAAATATTGATTGAGCCACAGCTCACAGCGTGGATATCAGAAACAAGGCTGGAAAAAAAAAGAAAACAGGAAAGTTAGCCGGCAGGAATTCAACATCAACTGCCCGGGATAAGGTAAGAGCTCTGAGATCGAGTCTGAACATATTTCATGTTCACTGCTGACTTCTTATGAGTCCGTGGTGTGCCACTGTGCCGGAGGTATGTTTGGCTGTTGTGTGGGTTGTGAGAGTGGACTGGAGTCCTGGTGGGTTGCTTTGGGATCTCAGGGGAAATTACACTTCTGAGTTAATTAAAAAAATGGCAGCTGAAATTTATAAAAGTAATGTTTCACATGTGAGCGTGTTGTGGCCTTGACGCCAGAAAAGCCATGGACAAGTTTAAAAATGTGCCTGTTATTCACCTTCCGGCCCATCTACATTTCAGGTTTTACCATATCAAATTATGTGCATATTCTAACTAAGACTGAAGGCTGAAATATGTTATGTTTACTAAGATTACATTAAGAAAGACAACACTGATCTTTTGTTAGCATACACCATGTCAAGTGAGCCCTAATGACACAATGTGTACTTGTAATGTGTCAGGATGTATTCTATAATAAATTCTGAGAAATAAGAAAGAAAGAAAGAAAGACTCTATCC
This sequence comes from Lutjanus erythropterus, assembly GCF_056507025.1. Lineage (NCBI taxonomy): Eukaryota > Metazoa > Chordata > Actinopteri > Lutjaniformes > Lutjanidae > Lutjanus > Lutjanus erythropterus. The sequence continues at coordinate 17,051,983 of NC_139329.1, read as the reverse complement.
ATGACTTGCTCTTGTTGTGCCCTGACCTTCATCCTCTACCTCCCCGCAGGTAGCGAGTGAACCTCTCATCCCTGTGTGGGAGAGAAGACCTGTCAGGTGTGTTGATGCAGGGACTCCGAGGCTGATGTTTAATTACATGGTGGTGCAGGTTTCAGAGGATCCTGCAGGGTGTCCACAAATCACACTATTTTTATGCTTGTTACAGAACTGAACAGAGGATTACCACTACCTGTGTTTTCTGAGCTGGTCCCTGACGACCCTCCTGAATGAATGAGTGGGTGGGCCCCGACATCAATGTGGTGGGACCACTGGAAATCCCACCCAGCGATGAATTCTCCATCTCAGAGAGCTCCCACCTTTTTGGTAAGTCTGCGTGGCATCAGCCAGGTCAGTGAAAGACGAAGCAAGACAGCAGTAGTTTCTGCAGTCACACAGTGGTGGTTTGAGCTAAATGCTAACACGCTCACATTAACATGGTGATGTTTATCAGATAAGGGGTACTTCCTATTTCTCTTGAGAAATGGTCATTGCTTCATGTGATGCCTCAGAGGAAAGGATGTCTCATGTCTCTTAAAAGATATTTCCTCATGTCCTCTCTCCTCGCTCGGTTTCCTTGCATGTCTCCATGAATCCTCAGTGGGAGGGACTAAGACGGGAAGAAAGGATGCAAGTTAGGGATGCATGGATGCAATTTAAGAGACCTGGGATGCACCCATAATGTTTATCATGCTCACTATCCTTAGATTAGCCTGTTAGCGGGCTAATAGATGATATTGCACTCTAAAAACAGCAGAAGTTGATGGCTGTGTTTTGCAGGTAGGCCCATGTGGTCATAAACCAAAATACTGTATTGGACAAATTGAAATTCTGGCCTACAGCAAACTGCATTATACATAGTTGGAGCTTCGCCTGAGTCCTCAAACACCAACCAAATAAACTCCTGCTTGCAGGATAATTGAAACGAAAACTGTGAAAACTGTGTTCTTTTTTTTTGCCTGATTGGGAAAGTAAGTTGCTTGATTTATTAGCACAACATAGCGTTTGTTTTGTTTTTTTATCCCCAGGAAATCCTTAGGCAGTCCTTATCGCTGAGTCTTGATGTTATTGTGTGACTTTGGTGTTTTAAAGGCTTAGTTCAGAATTACCGAGTCGCACAATAATACAAACAATCTAACCAATCAAGACAGCAGTAGACCATCAGCTGCTTCCTTCTGTGAGGTAAAATTACTGTATTTGCTAAATGAGTCTTGTGGCTTTGGAGACATTGGCTATATTTGGCTTTTCTTGTTGGAAAAGGCTGTCTAACAGGAAGGTAGAGCGGTGAGAATTTTCTAAATATAGTGTGCACTTAAACAGATATTGATTTCTTTAGATGGGCCTTTTTTAAGTGGCCAAAATACATTTTGCTGCTGACCCTGTTCACAGCAGTATGTTGCTTAGCTTCCTACACTGGCACCGGATAATTGCCTGAACCAGTTCACCTCCATGTCTGGCCCCTCATTCACCTGAACAACACAACACAGTAGCAGTCAGCTGGTGCCGTTGCCCAAATCTAAAAACGATTTCACACACAAGCCAGCTACTTGTAGTGATGTAAAGAAATGTGACTTTGTGGTTAATGAGTAGCTTTGGCAACCTTTGCTCCCCTTGAGATTTCTCAAGCAAGTGCCAAGTAGTTCAGTACCTGATCTACTGTTCTCGTGTCTTTTAAGTGAGGTTTCTCATCAAAAGACATAAATGGAATATAATTTGTTAGTTAGAGGAAAAGGAAGGACTGATCCACACAACACGGCCAGGATCAGAGGGTGCAGTCTCTGAATAGTTTTTGTGTTTGGTCACACGGACATGGCCATGGTCCAGAACAAGTCTTCAGGTCAGTGGTCAGTGTTACATACACTTTACAGATGTTGCATTTGTGTTGAGTGTGTCAGTTTGCTTTAATAACAGATTTGAATGTGTGTATTTCAGCACAGTTCAGAGAGTATTCTTGTAGACTACACACGGTCTTTGAAGCGATACTTATTGTCACCACTCTGCTGTCTTTAAAGGAAATGTCATGTCATTAATATACCACACTTGGTCTGAAAGTCATGATGAAACAACACAGTAAATATGGTAACTGTTTCAAAAGCAACAACTTGTTTGGTGTGGAGGTACATGTCATTCTAAAAGACACAGTGTGCTCTGTGCAAGCGCGTTGTTAATCATTTATGGATTTATAGTATGTGTTGTGTGGGTTACCGACTACTGCTGAGCCAGTTTCTGTTCCAACAAGCTTCTGCTGGGAAGCACCTGAAATAAAACTGTTTAGTAATCACTCCTAATCAGAAATTAGGTTTTAATTATAGAGGGCATCATGTTGCACTTCAAGCCACCTGAGACAGATGTGATGACTCAGCATAAAACTAAAAATGACTTGGCTTGACATTATTCAAAATGGATTTCCTGGTATTTGACTGGCTCTGACTTTCACTCAAGGAACTAGTCAATATTAGAAACTGCACTAAACAATGTTCCCACAGATAATTATCTCACGACTGTGCACCCCTCTGGAGCATTTTACCATCTTTCAGCTAATTTTTTTGGTTTTCTGACTCATAACTTTATTCTTATGGTTCACTCTCTTCGCTCTTATTTGCATTATTTCCAGATGCAGCATGCAGCTGTTTTATGCAAAAAGGCTATGACAAACACAATGTAGAGTATGCTACCTGACAAGAAACAAAATGGCAGCCAGACAAAGTTAGTCATAATATGTCAAAGCTTAGTTATATCAACTTCGCAGCTCATCAAAGCATTCTTGACCTCCAAAATTGCAGTTTAATCTTCAACTCAAGGTCCATTCAGTTTGCTCAGCTGACATGGAGACATCTGTCGTTATTTGGTTCCATATTTATGCCATGTAATGACAACTAAGATATCTCCATTTGCTGAAGAAGGCCACAAGATGCTGTTGAAAGTGTGTGGTGGATTTTGTGACATCTAATGATGAACTTGCAGATCGCTCATTGGGAGAGGACCTGCGCCCTCTGTAGGCATAAACAGCTCATTCTAGGGAAATGAAAACACAATGAGTCTTATTTTCAGGTGATTATATGTTAATGAAAACTTTTCCACCATATTCTGCCAATAAATCTCTGTAAATCTTATACACTGGACCTTTAAAATGTCAGAAAAAGCAGGTGGACCTTGAGTATTTTTTTTTGTCAAACTTCTGTACATGGAGTTTTTAAGCAGTTTTATAATCTGTCTTCTACTTCTATCTTAGATATTCTGGCAGATCAAGGCAGTCCTCTGCTGCAGGATACCGACATCTTACCCTTCAGCAACTATCCCAGCATGCAGTACGTGTCCATGGAGCCCTCCATGTCTTCCACACCATACTACTCCACTCAGAACTACTACCCTCCGTACAATGGAGACGAATGGTACTCACACATGGGGATATATGAACTGAGGAAAGGACCCCTGGAGGTCAGCTATGACGCTGAGATGGAGGTGGAGGAGGTGTCCACTGTGGTGCCTGCAGTTTGCAAGAGGACCCGGCACATGTCGCAGGCTGGAAGGGTCAAAGGGGAGGAACTGTGTGTTGTGTGTGGAGACAAGGCCTCTGGATACCACTATAATGCTCTCACCTGTGAGGGGTGTAAAGGTGAGAGAAGACAGCAACACAAATACAGTGGATTTAAATCAGCAGCAGAGGCAGAAATCACACTGTGGTGGGCACAGAAAAAATAAAAAAGGTGGGCCTAACCCATACAAGACTAATCATACTCAATAGGTTCTGAAACTCATGTAGAACACACACTCACACAGAACTAGCAGAAGCAACCAGCACCAACTTTAAAAATTAAACTTGAACATAGCCTGGCACGGTGGCCCCACACCAACAACAGACACAGCAACGTCAGCATGAAATCCAATAGTACAAGTGTACAAATGTTATTGAACAATAACATTTAAATAGCTATTATCGTCCGAAGTAGTACATGAGTTTAGTTTTGATGATTACGGCAGGAGATGACAGAGCTTGGTGTTGAACACTAAAAGTAATTCATTAGTTTAATGATTCAGTCAGTTCTCTTTCAAAGGAGAGCAGGGACAAAGAGTTCAGTCTGTGTGTCATCACTGATGCCCTGATGCCACTTTTTATTGGACTGACAGTTGAAAAGAGTCTTTCAGCAGGAGGCTACAACTTGATATGGACAGGGTGATGAGGGCCTGCAGGAGGTGATTCGTTTTGGGAAATACAAAGCGGTGCATGCTTCATGCAGCTCAACAAGTGATGGAAATGCTTCAACTGCTGTACAAACACTGCATGTTCTGCATCTTCCACAGTGATGGTTAAGTGTGTGCTGGTTGTGTTAATTGTCACCAGAGGTGTTTGACTGAGGCAAGCAGCACCAGCTGCTCTTTTAAACTTGTGTCCTCCTTAAAACAAGTGTCACTTGTTGAGGAGAAAAAAAAATGGCACAGGAGTTGGTGTCCAGGTTAAGAATGATGGCTGAAGGTTTTGTGACAAACAGCTTTGCTTCGCCACAATTTTCATAAACCACATTAAAAGAAATTAGCTAGTCAGACAGCTGAAACAATTGCCAGTTGTTAATTGACTGTTATTTACTGGATGGTTCAACAAAAAAGTACGCCATCTGATTGGGTGGGTCTGAGCACCAAGTATCCCCACCGAGGCCACTTACGTCTAAACACCTGGTTTAAATTCAGTTATATGTCATTTTTAATCCCTTCTGTTCTAGCAGTTTTGCATGAGTTTTCTGCCTGTTGGTGCTGGGGGAATTTTACTGTTTCAAGATATTAACTAAAAAAATGTCCTGCAAAGATGCTGCTTTCAGTTAGAAGACATTTTTATCAGCAGCTTTTCTGGCAAAATGCGAAGTCATTTGCAAAGTGTTTTCATTAAACACCTTTGAGACATACACTGTATTTATCTGTTGTATTGTTTAAAGTAAAAGTCCAGACAAAGTCTGCAGTAGTGCAGAATGACATTTGACCCACATAGCAAAACTTATGTCGTCATTAGCTGTTGACTTAAGGACAGAGATGTTCATATCTACAGTCCGAACAGCAGTTGGCGAAGAGTATTTAATACATGAACATCTGTCATTTGTAATTAATATGAGAACAGTGTTCATAATGAAATGTTTATTAGGCCTGAGATGAGGTAAGTGACAATTTCTCACAGGGGATATTATTTTGTCAGGAATATGCTTTGCTGCTACATCTGATGTACTGTCTGTGTGCTGCTGGTAAAAACAAATTAGATGTTGTCTAATCATTCTCAACAACTATTACTACTGCTGCTGTACACTGTGGCATAATGTGGTTGATTCCATATTTAATTGCATACTGAAGACAAGCAGTAAATCCATGCAATCATACAATATACCAAGCTGATGATATATTGATTGAGGCTGGTGTAAAGAGAACAATGGATATATGAGGAAACATGAAGAAACACTTTACAACCCCTCTCCGTGTACAAATGATCGTCTTGCTGACAGTGGAGTTGTGGCCTTCATGTTTTTATGACAGTGTGAATTTGCTGTGATTCCTGCCAAATAGCAGGGTGAATGGGTTTGAGTGTAATTCCACACTGAGGTCAGACAATGCCAGGAGTGCAGCAGCTGGCCTGTCCTGCCATTTGACTGAGAATAGGCTCAGGTCTACCTGCTACTGCTGCCAGATTGGGTTCCCTCTCAGCTTTCTGCAGCACAATGCAGGAGCAACCTGAGCTCAGTTACGCTAATGCACGCTGCCATTCTGCTTCACGTTCTGTGTCAGAATGTCTAATAACTGTTCCAAAGTTATTCTGTGTGTGTGTGTGTGTGTGTGTGTGTGTGTGTGTGTGTGTGTGTGTGTGTGTGTGTGTGTGTGTGTGTGTGTGTTTGTTGCTCTGTTGCTCTACCTGTCTGGATCTTTTCCAGCTGGATTCTCTCTGTGACATTATTAGAACAGTGTACAACCTACAAAGTTCATTTATCACCTTGCCATTTATCCTTTCTGGTTAAATAAGCTGAAATCTGCATAGTGAGCAGTGATGGTAGCAAGGTTATTGTTTTTAACTAAAACTAGGTGTGAAAAAAATAAAAAACTTGACTTTAGAAAACTAACAGTAACTACTAACTACTGATGATATTGCTTATTTACAAAACTACGACTAAAGTACAATACAAATATTCCCTATACTATAATAAAAAAAACTCTGAAACTAATACAAGCTAAACTAAAACTAAACATATTTAAACAATAAACACTAAACTGACACAAGCAAATCCTAAACCCAAAACTAAATAAAAATACAAAACACTAATAACTCTGGACTTATGTAAAAGTAACTAAACACATAAATGTTATATATAATGTTGAATTGTGTATTAGATCATCCCAAATGTTTCCCACAGTGTTCAAATGTAGAGAAATACATAATTCAGTAATTGTGATTGCGTAATAATTTAGATAATGGTGTGTTTCCTGATAGCTGTTGCTGTAACTTCCAGTAAAACGCAGACTGTGTCAGATACATCAGAGAGTTAAGGAGGAAGTTGGTGCATGTGACCAAATGTTGCATTAATAAAACTTTATAAGTACCTCTCCGCATCAACATGATTTCTGCTTAAGTTAAGTCAGATGGATTTGCATCAGCAATCAGTAGTTGTCCAACAGTGAAGACATAATATCATCAAACTACATCTTTTGTAGCTGGTTTAATGTGAGAGAGACCCCTAGCTGCAGAATTTATATATTATATGTTTAAAGCAGCTACGGTGAATACTGAATACCATGGCTCAGATGACTATGTGTACATGTGGAAGGGATCGCTCATATAGAATTATCACCTGATTCTGCTCTTCCATCCAGCTCTGTGGAACATTTTTGCATCTCTTTGTTTTGTTTTTTCCAGCCTGCAACTTCAGTGTTTTAGTTCACGCTCACTGCTGTCATCAGCATTGTTTTCAGCTCCAGCAGGAAGTTCTGAAAACCCACTGTACATTAGAGGAGCAAAAAAGAGTTATAGAACTGCTTATTTCTTTCATGAGTCAGAGGAGACCAAAACAGAGCTAAAAGAGGAGTGAATACTGAGCCAGAAACGTGACTCAAATGAAAGATAATGTTGCTCTGTGCCTGCTGGATTTGCAGATGGACAAATGCATACAGACACTCTCTCCATATCAACATAGTGTGTTATTTGTTTTTAGTGTCTTGTAAGCCCATATGGACTGGGCACCACTTGCAAGACACTTAAATAAATAAAATCAATCAATCAATCAATCAAATGTTTATGGTTTATTTGATAAAGACAGATACAATATACATAGATAAACTGAAAACAGATATCCAGTGCAAGTCTCATATTGTTCATAGCATAAGCTAATTTTACAACCTAGAGGGGCTGTTATGAAAATAAGAGACTGGAATAGTGAGGTTAAAAGACAATAAACGGGGTCAAGAAGGTACAGAAAGACACGGTAAAGCAGGGTGTGTTACACAGTTGTATTACATTTAAAAATTAAACATATTTGTTGCTTAATTAACCAAGATTTGGTTGCTCTCTTAAAAGTGGTGATTTTTGCATATTTCAAGTGATCAGGTAGCGAGTTTCAGGACTTTGCTCCTCTCACAAAAGATGTCTGAGCAGTAAAAGAATAAACTTTACAATTGCCACACTAATATGTCGTTGTTGTATTTACAGTTTGTTTCTGCTGCACCCAAATGGGAAAAAAAAACACAACAACCGCAAAACAAATCTGTTAACGCAGCTTTGAGGTTGGTCTCTGATCTGTTGTGCTCAGAGCACGAATGGAGGTCGGTCATTGGTGCAATGTCAGCACCCATTGTTATGTGAACCAGGTGCAGTTTGATTAGGCACCAAAAATACTTTAATAGTTTTGGATAAAGGTCATCATTTGGATTAAAACGTGTAGTAAAATTCAAAATGTACCTTATAAAAGTACTAATTACCTGCTTAAAAATGACATCAGTAACCTAATTCAAGTATCACAATATTACAGTAATGTAACTTACTTTCCGTTACTTTTGGATTACCTCAACACAAAATATGGTGAAATTTTTAGCCTAATTTAATGTGTTGTGTTCATTCTTTGGTTCTTGGTTCTTGTTCTTGTTAGTTTGTTAGTGGATGGTCTGTGTAGGTAACATTAGCGGTTGTTCTTACCTGCAAATGTTTCTTTAAATTAGTTGTTGGGACAAAGTAATGGAGAAATTTCTCCCTAATTACATTATTTTTTCAAGAGATAAAGTGGCAACTGTAAGATTAGCTGGTTTCATTGAGATCAGAGAGTTGTGAGACTTGGGTCCATGGTAGTCTTTTGTTCTTTATTTTAAAATGTATTTTAAAACTGTAATCCTGCTTTTAATCTTCATTTTTACTTGTCTTATCTTTTTGTAATTGTGATGGAATACATTTACCTTTTTTGTATCCTAATTACTTAATCCCGCTACATGTAATCTGTTACTACCCAAGTCTGATAATTACATACCTTGGCTTTGTACCATTACCTTTGTCATGATACTATCTTGTTTTATCAACCATGTTCAGGTTTCTTCAGACGGAGCATTACAAAGAACGCTGTGTACAAATGCAAGAGTGGTGGAAACTGTGAAATGGACATGTACATGCGCAGGAAATGCCAGGAGTGTCGGCTAAGAAAGTGCAAGGAGATGGGCATGCTGGCTGAATGTGAGTACCACTGATGCTGAAACAATCAGTAATCAATACGATGAGGAATGAAAGAATTGTAGCACTGTCCACATGCACACGCTGTACTGTCTATTTAGTAGAGTTAAGAGAGGCTGTTGGTGAGGCCCTCATTTTCCATTCAGACATGGCCTGTTAAATTTTACTGGGGGATTAAATGTCACATATCACACAACAGAATGGCCCAGCTTTTGTTACACTTACAGGAATAGAAGCAGTTAAACAGACACCTTAAGCTCCATTTAGAGCGTAACACTTTCAAAGTGGCTGCTGTCATTAAAAAGGAATTTTAACACCTTTATCTCAACAACTTTGGCTATTTGGAAATGTCGTTTTCCATATTTTCACAAGCTGAGTGCACCTCAATGTGAAGACAGAACTTGTAAATGTGAACATGTAATTTTGGAGTCTGTGGAGGATTATAAGTTATTGGCTCTATTAGGAGCTGTCAGCTGAAAAGAGCAGGAGGACAGACTGGACTCCTGTTGCTCATAAATAGTGCAAGGAAGTTGTGATGAATATTGCAGGGTGGCAGGCATTCATGACTCCAACAGCAGGCACAATAAGAGCTCAACAAAGGACTATAACCAAAGACTTTTTTTTGGTCACAAAGCGAACAGACGGATTCTAATTTTAATTCACTGGAGAGGTCGATTCCTGTCTTATTCTCCTCACTGTCCTCTCAAGTCTTGTGTAAAAGAGGGAAATTCGTTCTCCATTTTTTGAAATTTAATTTCCAAAGTCAAACAGAAATGTGAAGGATCAACAAAACTTTACATTCATGTATTATTGTCTGAACAAATTATTATAATAAAGAATGGTAAAGTGAAAATATTTCCTTAATGGAAAATGCGCAGCAGGAAAGTATAAAAGGCAGTGAGAGCAAATAATTAGATTATAAAACAGAAATTAAAACAATAAATTTTAATGGCACTGAATTTTATGGATTATTTTATAGTGTATATAATGTATGATGTTAAAATATTAATGGTGGAAAATTACATATATGTAATATTCTCATTTTAGTAGTGATTCTATGCCATGTCAGTACTAATGTTAGCTTTAATATGTCCTCATGATAAATGAAAACGTATAAATGCTGTTGAATAAAGAGCCTTGAGGTATTTAACTCACATAGTGAAGCCTTCATCACCGCTGGCAGGCCTGCTGACAGAGATCCAGTGTAAATCTAAAAGGCTGCGAAAGAACACCAAGTCCTCCCCGGGACAGTCGACCGGAGACGAGACAGAGGGAACAGACAACACTGACAACAAACAGGTCACCTCAACCACCAAACCGTCAAAGGTAATCACAATCAGTTACTCTGAGCTGTCACAGTTTTCCACCTTCATTTTTTTTTCTGTGACAAAATATCTCACAACTTAATGATGTGTTGTTTCTGATTTCTGTTCGTGTTCAGGAAAAAGTTGAAATCACCAAAGAGCAGCAGGCACTCATGAAAGTCATCACAGATGCTTACAAAAGACATCAAATTCCTCAAGATGTGGCCAAAAAATTGGTATGTTAACCCCAAAATCACTTCAGACTTTACTTTTCTTTGAACTTAAAAGATCCAGTAGAGTAAGCCAGTAGAGAATGATGCTCATGATGACATTAGAGCTACTAAATGTAATGAAAATACTGGTGTAATCTACTGCTGGTGGAATTTATGTCTTTTCTCAGTTGATCTGATCTTTTTCAGTGTTGTTTGCTCTTGTTGTTTTCAGCTGCAGGACCAGTACAGCGCAGAGGAAAACTTCCTCCTACTGACTGAAATGGCAACAAGTCAAGTTCAAGTTCTGGTGGAGTTTACAAAAAATATTCCAGGTATCGTTTCCTAGTTCACAAATCTTAAATGATACAGATAGAATAAAGAGATAAAACATACCACACTGGTACCATAACATCAGTGCAAATACAAAAACCAAATGGCCTCAGTGCTTTTTGCTGGGTATAATATGTGGCGTGATGCTTCTGACAGGCTTTCTGTCTCTGGATCGTGAGGATCAGATTGCTCTGCTGAAGGGTTCAGCTGTGGAAGCCATGTTCCTGCGCTCAGCTCAGGTTTTCAGCAGAAAAATGCCCAACGGACACACAGAAGTTTTAGAGGAGAGGATACGCAATAGTGGTGAGTCAACATGAAGTGACCCATAAGAATACTGTAAAAAAAAAAAAGTAATCTTTTTTTTCATTAACTTAAAGTAAATACACACATTTTATTTGTTCAAGTTAATTAAATCTGTCATTTCTAATATTTATTTTCAGAACTTATGAACATGAGTTCTTCAAACTTGTAGTATTTGGACTTGAAGTGAAGTGTTGAATAAATGCACTTTACAGAGTTCATATCAGCAGACTTCCCAGCATGCATTGTGTGAGAGGTAAAACTCTCCTGAGACACTTTCTTTTTTATACATTAGAGAAAACATGTGATAAAAACTTGGTTTGTGTCTTGAATAAAGTCTTTTTTTCACAAAAATGAAAACACTGCAAAACATGATAAAGGTTAATATTGAATTCAGTCTTAAGATTTAATAAATTCACTTTCAAATATTGTCTTTGTGCCAAAGTAACTGCAGTGTAAGTTTGTTGTGGGAAATGAAGAACTGACTCTTCAAGCTGAGAAAATGTAAAAGGCAATAAAAATGTATTTGTGAAGAGTTGTTGTCAGTTCAATGTAATATCTTCAGCTTATAGAAGATAAAATGCAGCTAAATGAATATACAGTTTATTTGACTAGGAATGTTTATTTGTTTTGAATCTTTACAAAATTACCTCATCTTGTCTTTTAAAATTCAACTTAAAAATTTAAGGCAGCCTGGACACTATTTTAGTTAAAATGAATAGTTTATTTTCACAGTAAGGCACTATCTGATACAACATTCTGCACTTTTGGGACTCAAGCTTGAATAGTTTCACTAAAACTCACGATGTATCCTCACTAATCTTGGACTATGGCCTTCTAAACTTCTAAACCTTAAACGCCCAAAATCTTATAGTGGAAATATTCTGAATATTTCAACTCCTAATTCATGACCTTCAGTCATCTTGGTCTGCTGTTCTACCAGCTGCACCAGGCTGCACATGCAGCATCATGACATTTGTAGCTCCACCTGCAGCCAAGCAGCCAGGTCTGGTCAGATCCTCCTTTAATAATTGATCTGCCTGATCAATGTGTGCTGACCTGTTGATCTCTGGTTGGGTGTAGGTTACACATGCACAAACACCCTGACTGGGTACAGTTTCACTCTTTTCAGGCACGTGTGTGGGCATACTGACAGGTAAAGGAGAGCATCTTTAGAGGCTTTGGGTTTGATTTATTAAAACATTTAAGCTGTTTCTGTCATGGAAAGGTTTTTCTCACTTATGCTGTTTTTGCTGCCTCTCTATTAACACATATCAAATAGTTTACTGCTCGGTGGCTTTAAAAATCATTTATATGTATGCAAGGTGTCATTATGTCAGCCAGGTTGGACAGTTAGACAGACAGTGGCAGTGATGGCAGGAGTGTGTGTGTGAGTCGCTGGGTCCCTCAGCGCAGCTCTGGTGTGAATGGTGGGGATAAGAGATATTCACACTAAAGGCCAGTCTGGGAGAATAAGGGAGCAAAGCTGTCTGAAGAGACCATTGTTCCTTATCAAAACATCAAGAGTGCTATTGTCCACTTCTCTCCCTCTGAGCCCCACTGGCATTTCTGAATGCTTGATGATGTGTCCGAGCAGACAGACACTCTCTGCTAGTTTGAAGAGCGTCCAGAGTCAGAACTGTTGCCAGCCTGTGAGAGCAAGCTGGAAGCAAACGTTTGAAATTTTATAGAGAGCAGTTTCATCCTTATTCAATTATTAGCCACAGAAGAAAAACAGAGACGTTTATATTTGTTGTTGGTGTGCACTGCATCTATTATAGTTTAATTTGTATAAATGTATGACCAGGAAATATATGATCAAAGCTGGGCTAATATACAGTACAATCAAAGCACTTCAGATGCAGTCTCCTTGTGGAATAATCTACTTTATAAAACTGATCCAAGCCCTTTAGCTGCCTATTCATTGTTGAAAATGTGTGCCCTGATGAGGGTCTCACAGAGCAAAAGTGTGATACTGCATAGATCTAAGTGTGCAGAGCTCTATTTAATGATGTTCAACAATAACAAAAGTTGCCCATAAATTAATATATGTTTTTCCTGCTTGTTTTTCTCTTGCGTGTATTGAAGCCACTTATTTTTTATCTAGACTAAGGCACTGTTAACGCAGCACTGTATATGTGGTGAAACTATTGTGAGTAATTAAACCAGGGCTTAAAAGACAGCTCATTATGTTGCTCATGTTATCACTGATCCAGGTTCGTGCTTGACTTTACCGTCTCACACAGTTTATAAAGGGAACTTGCTTTTTCCGATTCACTCACCACAGACATTTATAAAAAAAATGAATATATATATATTTTTTGCAGGTATATCAGAGGAATTCATCACACCCATGTTCAACTTCTACAAAAGCATCGGTGAACTCCACATGGTGCAGGAAGAACAGGCCCTCCTCACCACCATCACCATCCTTACACCAGGTGAGCCCACCTCAACAGCTTTTACTCATCCACAGGTATTTCCTAATGACACTATGTAAAGTTGTCTTTTTTTTGTAGAGGTGGAACTAGTAAAATCATAAATAAGTATCAATGCTTGGCACACAAGTCCCCAAGTGAAAACCCATCTGCTGCCGTATGAGACACACCAGGTCTTCAACTTAAAATTAAAAGCAAGAAGTTTACATCTACAGGCTCAAACAAACACAGGACTTTCATCCAGGAGACCTTAGCTAAGCATTGGCTTGCTAACTATGTTAATATTAGCCTTAATGCGCTCTGTGTGCAACTTTAAACATTGGAAGTTGCTGCATCACTGTCTGCAGTGTTTGACCCATGTGTTTTGTATACTGCATCTCCTTTTTTGTTTTGTTGTTTTGTTTTCTTCATGGATCTCTCCTGCAACATGATTGGATGCTGTTGGATTGGTTCACACAAATAAGCAAATGTAGTCTTGCTGGGAATTAAGAGTGTTTGCATTAGTTGATTCAGGAAATGAAGGGAAATAAATTGATTTGTGGATTCATACTTTTAAAGTATACTTTCATATCTTCGGGCTTGGGGGAAGGTATAGAGTATTTTAAAGTCAAAAGTCTCAAGTCTAAGTATAGTCACAAGTCACTGGAGTTAAGTCAAGTTGCAAGTCTTTTTCGATTTTGTCCATGTCATGTGAGTCCTAGTCATATGACCCAAGTTTCCACCTCTGTTTTCCTTACATTCTAAAAGGCTAATGCATCCTCACTGTCCACCTCTCCAGATCGTCCTTATGTGAAGGATCAGCAGGCTGTTGAGAGACTCCAGGAGACAATGCTGGACGTGCTGAGGAAGCTGTGCGTCCTGCAGCACCCACGGGAGCCGCAGTACTTTGCTCGTCTCCTGGGCCGCCTGACGGAGCTGAGGACACTCAGCCACTACCACGCAGAGATGCTCACATCCTGGAGAATGAACGACCACAAGTTTACCCCACTGCTCTGTGAGATCTGGGATGTGCAGTGACACACCAGAAGTGAGGAGAGAAGAATGGAACTATAAGGACAATAACATGAACAAAGTCAATCAACGGCCGTGCATATTTATACTGGATGATGTGACGATCTGGAATTAAGTCCCTGCACATCCTGTTTGCCTCCTGTGTGGCTTGACCATGACAGCATTAGTCCTGTATTGACTCTGTGGTTCAGGTTATTGTTTGCGGTTAGAGTTTTTTATGACTCACAACATCATCATATATGTTTACTGTGTGATTCTTGAACTTGTCTCATTGTTGAGACTTCTGAAATAACTTTTTATTGTGTACGCCCGGTGTTGAAGTCCCAGCATGATTAATGACACAAGAACAAACACTGGAAATTATTCGAAGCAAAGATGGTCCATGTAAGAAGTGTAAAGTTTAGATTACAGTTTAATAATGGGTTCATTTATTTTTTATTTGTAAAATTCATAGCACTTACTACACGTACTTGCTGTAAATACACAAAGGCTGTATGTTCTGCCTCAATAAATGACTAGATTAACAACAAAAAGGTTGATGTTGTTCATACATGTTAGTACAGAAGAAACGACTTGTCACCTACAGATGTAACATCTGGTACATCTGAAAAATTATGATTTCTGTTCCTCGCTGAAACTTTATCTCAGTGATCTAAAACATGTTAAAATTACTTCAAAAATATCGACTACATATTCAAATATTAATGGTCTTCCATCGTATAACCAGCAACAACAACAACAAAGTTTTCTGTCTTATTTTTACATTTAACCCTCTGCCTGTATTTCATTTCAGTGGGGTATCAGAACATATATACCCCTGAGACTCATGAATCTTTATGAATGTTCATGACTGTTGTCATTAAGTGTCATTCGGTAAGTTGTTTAATTTTTAATGAAAAGTTGACAGTGTTTAAAATGTCTCTGTTGTGACAACCTGGCATTAACCAAGACAACATAACCAGTCATAAACATGCCATAACAGGACTAATTATCAAATTAGCCTTCATGTCAAGTCCAAATGGTACCACTTAAGTAGCATTATAAAAGCATTTGACAGTGTAATCAAACTGAATTGCATCTTTATGACAAGGCCAAAGTGTATCGCTGTAGCTTTCAAGGGACATATTCATGACATGACATACTCATGTCTCACGACAGTCAATGTCAAATCACACATTGCAGTATAATGTAATGCTAACACACTGAATAGTTTCTTTAAGTTTGATGATTATGCCAGCTATGACACACCTATGAGATATTATGTTGCCTTGGTTAACTAAGTTGCCATAACAAAGACACTGACAGGTTAAGTTGGCTTGGTTTGTGTCAAGTTGACATCGACATTGCCTCAAAAATTACGTAATTGACCAAGTCATCAACATTCATAAGCCCTCCTTCATAAGGTTCATGACAGATGTCATGTCATGGTTATGACAGTGTCATATCAGTCTTATGCACACCCCTTCATATAAAGTCTCTTTGTTGGCATATTACTATTCCTGCTGTAGTTATCATTATCAAATGTGGTGGTGGTGGTGCTAGAAGCCATGATATTTGCAGCGGCAACACCACCATCTGGAGTAGCAGAGCAGTAGTAAATAACAGACATTTACCACATTGTGACAACTGTGTAATGAAGATGTCACCAGTTACTCCACACTTTGATTTTAGTGCTGACAACAGGAACTTATCCAACAGTGAGTTCATCTTGTCCTCAATGTAACAGGAAAAAAGACCTATTTTATTCACTGAAGTGTTGTTTGAATTTATTTATTTCCTGAAATACACATAAAACATGAAATCAGATACAGATATATCCACATTATAACATGACTATCTCACCTTACATGACTATGATGTATCTAAATCTCATTTTTACAGTGAGTAAATGTTAATAAACTATACATCATTTACATAATTATCCTCGCCATGCAATAATCATTTTTACATGTAAAACTTCTAAAGACAAAGAATTTAAAAGTAAATGTGAATCAAAAACCAAAATGTATTACTTAATCAAGAAGAAGATATAACCATGTTGCATGCTGGTTCATGTCCATAATTGTATTATAGCACCATCTTATGGAGTAACGTGGTAACAAATGTCATCCCTATTATTATTTACTGTAAAACAAAAGAAGCAGTAAATGTACGTAGACTATACTGACAACATATTCAAGACTTTTTAGGACACCATGAGGGGTGAAGACATTTAGAGGTGAGTTCTGTCCGATGTGGTGGAAGTTGTGAGTGTTTCTGCTTCAGGATAAACCAGGAAGCCAGAGAAGGTGGTGTACCTCCCCTGGTTGCTGTAGACGGCATAACGCTCATCCTGCTGACTGTACAGCCACACACTGTCACCCCGACGGAGGGACAGCAACAAGCTCTGACTTTGCATCTCCCGTCTCTTCGACGTGTCCTCATCAAACACCATGGCCTGCACTTGACCCTTCCCTGTCATCAGCTTCACAGAAATGGCCTTACGAGGGTGTTTCCCCACGGTGAAGGCAAAGAAGTACGCGCCCGGGAAGTGACACGTGAACAGGCCTGAGGTTTTGTTGAAATGCCCGCCAATGTTGACGTATTCCACATCAAAGGTCAGAGGTGGCTTGTCCTGCTGTCTGCTGCTCTGACCCATGAGTGTGGACGTCCGCGCCACAGAGAAGGCCGACCGTGGCTGCTCTGACATCTGACCCCGGGCCCAGGAGTCGGCCTGAGGCGGGCAGTGAGGGAAGGACAGGCCTGGTGGGGACAGGTGGTTGGTCATGTAGCTGGATGGGGAGACGTCAGGATAGACGAGGTAACCAGAGAAGGTGATGTAAGGCCCAGCATTGCTGTACAGAGCATACTGAGGACTCTGCTGCAGGAGCAGCCACACTGTGTCCATCTCCTTCAGAGAAATCATCACACTCTGGCTCTGAACTTTCCTCCCTTTCTTGCGGTAGTCGTCGTACGCGATCGCCTGCACCTCCTCTCCGTTCTTCACCAGGATGACAGAGAGCATTTTCTTTGGAAATTTCCCCACAGAGAAGGAGAAGTAGTACGCCCCGGGGATTCGACAGCGGAAGTGGCCGGTGTCCGGATTAAAGTCCCCTCCGATGTTGACCATGAGCCTGTTGAAGGTCACTGCCTTTTGCTTGCCTCCCATCACATTGTTGGTTTGTGTGGCAGAGAAAGCAGAGCGGAGACCTGTCGTCACTGGAGGGGCCTGAAGGAGTGAAACTGGTCTACAGCAGGCAATCATGATGAATAAACATACCAGGTAGCAACGTGTGCTCCAATGAGCTAAAAAAGAGAGAAGATCAAAGAAATTAAAATCCCACTCCACTGAAAATTATGTTTTTCTTTTTGTTCTTACAATTGGATGTTTGAGTTTCACTGTGCAGAATGACATATATGCAGAGTTTGGTACTAAAAGGATATCTTCACATTTATCTGCTGAAAGTGGAGAGTTTCTCTGTGATCACTGAAAATCCTTTTTTCAGGGGTGGGCCTATGAGCATGATTTGTGACATCACAACTCATCATTCGTGGTCCAAATTGCAACTTATACAAATTTTGATGTAGAAACTTGAAGCTGTCAGTGCACAAACACTGAGAATGAATAAACTTTACATATTCATAGATTATGAAAATGTTAATGAGCTAGAAGGAGTAGATACCCTTTTAAGGATTTTAATGAGGAAATTATACTTTTTTGCATAAAAACACAAACACACGTTATTGTTCCAAGTAATATTGGTTAATTCTTGAGGTCCCTCGAGTCAAAACCAAACTGGGAAAAACTGGAAGATTACACTCGTATGTTTGGCTGTTAAATAAGAAGCTGCAGCCAGCAGACATTAGCTTAGCTTAGCACAAAGACACAAGAGGAAACAGTTACCCTGGCACAAATGGTAAAACAAAAAGAGAACTCACTAATAAACACATTGCATCATGTTGTGTACAAAAACTGAATGTAAAAACAAACAGGCGTTGCCTGTGTTGGTGGTCAGATTTTATCATTGTCACACAGAGCCTAGCTAGCTGTTTCCTTGTTTGTCCTAAGCTAACCCAGCTGCTGATGTATCATTTTTACCCACAGATATGAGAGTGGCATCAATCTTTTCATATAACTCTCCACTAGGAGGCAAATAAGACTATTTCTTCAAGAATAGTGTAACTTTTCCTTTAAAGGGATACAAAAAGGGGAAAAAAAACTCTTACAGAAAAATGTTTCTTCTCTGGCTTTTCTGCCGTTATGTTTTTACTTGTAAAATTCTTCAAATGAAACAAAATGAAAAGAAGAAAAAAGTTGTTTAAGCTGAACTGCTCACAACTCATATGCTGAGATGAGACATTACAGGTAGACATTGCCTCAATTTAACCTTAATTCTACCAACTGGTGCCTGCAGACCCCAGAGGTTGACTTCTTGTCATATCTTGATTCTATCAGTCTAGTTTTTTATAACTTTGTCAATCAGTTTGTTTCTAATGACTTCACATCATTGTTTTCTGTTTCTATCATGTATCACACAATAATAATCAGTTGTTTTGGAACAGACAAATAAAGATTTCTTCATGTGCTCTGTCTATTTTCCTTTTACACAACATGCAAATTACCTTTTTCTAAAACTTTTTCTAAAATTATAACCATAATAGTTCCTTTTGGTATAGAAAAGAAATAACTTTTTGCTATGATGGTCGTTTCTTACAGTAGTTTATTCTTGGGGTCCCCAGGAGCCCCACTCAGATAAAGATCTGCATATCAGACTAATATTGACCAACAAAGCCTCGATATATAAAATATTCCAAATTGATAAGGAAGTGTGTCTGAGCCCTGTCGAGATGCATCTTGCCACTCAACTCAAGCATGCTAATGTGGCTGATATTGTCTGTTCTCTCTGTGCACTGAGAGAAGGGACTAGATTAGGTGCTGGTTCATCTGTTCCTCTGTGTGCTGAACAATGGAAATTTTTTGGAGGGCTGGTGAGGTGAGGCAGGGCAAAAGGCTAAATGACACCACTGAAAAATTCAACATTACTATGAAGCTTGCATACGTGGCAGGAAATCAGTCCTCATCATTATTATCATTATTAGTATTATTATTATTATTAATAATATTAATTATTATTATTAGTAGTATTACTATGAGAATGTCATCAGTGAAGTTTTTTGAATATTTTTAGGGAATTGATTTGTTTACTTTCTCGCAAATTCTGCCATTCTGCCTTTCCTAGAGCATGCCATATTCAATTTTAGAATGAAACAAATTCACAAAGCCATTAAAATATTTCACAATGTTTGCATAAACATATAGAAATATATTCATTTAAAATCCTACTAGGACACATTGATGTGAAGAGCTTCTATAATCATGACTAAATGAGCGGAAGCCTTGCACCTGTAACACAACAAACGTGGGTTGTAATTATAGGCTCAGATTTTACACCTGGCTGTTTCCCCTGTTGCCTGTAATATACATATTTTACAAAACATTAATGATAGATATTTAGCCCTAACATGTGGTGGAAAAGCCAAGGTCAGCGTTGAAATAAACTTATCTTAAAGGTAACTGTTTAACATTTGGAAACAATTTACAGTGTAACACTTTCTTTTTTCTTTTTCTTTTTTTTTTTTTTTTTTGCATAATTTACATTTATGTATCAATGATATAAAATAGAATGTGAATGCAATGGACAAGATCAGACAATAACCTGTAATTATGAGAAAATTCAGGAATCTCTATAATGAAACATAACAAACCCTATTCCACTTCTGTTTCTATACACAGAATTTATACTCAAAAGAGTAATCAATTATAAACAATATCAAACCCACCTGCTGGTTTATGCTGGGACAGACGTGGCATGCTGGATGTCTTCTTAGTCAGCTTTTTAAATAAAGTTCCTCTTAGTTTGCTGCACTGCTAATGTCCATGTCTGGCCTGACACCTAAAGCGACGCTTTTGTCCACACAGGGATGTCAGGAGGAGGAGCTTCAAATGCTCTCCAATCTATGGCTCCCATTCAGCTTGCAGTGTGAAAAAAGTGAAAATGCAGCTGCGTCGTACAGCCTTATTGGTCCATGGAGGTGTTAAGTCTAATTCATGCTTTGTTTTGTCTGGAAGAGGTGGAGTAGCTGTGAGACACGAAGTTTGGCCCTTCAACTTTAGAGAAACTTTTGCTTCCAAATCAGCAAGTCAGTTTAGATAAACAGGTCCTGGAAAGGTGCACATAGAAGATAAATGAAATCGCCAAACAATGAACTGCCACATTAATCTCAGTTACATCAGTTGGCAAGGTTATTTTGGGATTTCAAGTGTTGTAATGCATAAAAAACTGCACTCTTCAGTGCAATAAACAAAGTGTTGTGGAGGGTGAGCGGTGGGACAATTCATCAGTTGGAGGAAAAGCACTGACATTCTTCATTAAATGAGCAATCAGTGTACAATAAAATAAATATTGGCTTTAAAATAATATTAATAAACCACAATAATGGTAATGTTCCAATTGTTTAATTATGCATGTGTTAAATGATTGTAACTCTTACTTAAATGTTGTAAAACTGATGCCATGATATTATTTTAATTTGTGTGTGTTGCAGTCTGCTCTAATGTTTTGTTCATACAAAGTCACATGAAGCTGTGAAGACTAAACAAGGATGGGGACACACAAAAACTTTTAAAAATGAAAAAGGTTTTTGAGGCACTGTAGGTGACCATTGTCTTGACTGCTTTCTGATTTTTTTTTTACCGTGTCCATGAAAGTTACTGACACACAACTTTGCCTCCAAATCAGGAGATGTAAAATAAAAGCTTCTGTCATTGTGATTGTTGATTGTTTTTCTAAAGGCTCTAAAATGTTCTGTAAATGAATCTTTGTCCCACACGACATTTAAAATACATGTTCTACAAAAAAAGAAAAAAAAAATGTTTTGTTTCTGTGCCAATATCACAACATCCAGAAAATGCAAATATGTCATTAATATATTTCTTTAGAAATGGGATTGTTCAGTAAATAAAATTGCCTTAATTCTCTGATTTTGTTACTGTTAATCATAAAAAGACCAAACTGAATAATTTCTAATTAATACTGTCAAAGTGAATGTTCAAATAGAGCTTACCACAGGGAGTTGCAGGGCTATAAAGAAAAATCTGATGTGTCTGTTGGTACATTTTTGTTCTTCATATTGACACATTTATGTAGAATATCTTCCTTAAACACTGACTATGATGAATTACTGCCTTGCTCTATAGATCATCCCCTTTTTAGGTAATATGTACAAACAATCTATGCTACCAGTTTAATTAAAAAAACAACAACATATTTTTGCTCTGGTTCCCCAAGAGTTGCCCCCAGAATTCTGACACCTGTAGTGTCCAAAACTGCTGTGTCACATAGAAACAGCAACAAAACTGGTTAAGTTGATTCATATTTCCTGCCAACTAGTTTTGACAGTATTACTTTTAAAAAAAAAAAAAAACAAAAACAAAAAAACAAAGTGTATTGAGAAAAACTGTAAAAAGAGCGCCGCAGTTGGCGAGGAACTTGACTTAATTTTTTCAGCTTAGCAAAACATTATACAAGGCTTCAAAAGTTGGTTTCGATCCTGCAAAACTTTTTATTAGATTTCAAGCTTTCAAACGCTGACTTTCAACCTTTTGTTTTCCTGTCTCTAATGTTATTCATCCCACAGAAGAATGAGATAGATAGATAGAGGAAATGAGGGCCAATACAGTGTTCTAATGTAAGTGAATCAACAGAAATCAGCAGAAGCAGAAAGAGGTAGGACATTATATCAAGAATAAAGTTTGGTCACACCATTTTAAACAGGACATTAATATCTAAATCAACTGCAGGTAGATTGTGAACTCCAGGGAATGCTGAAGCAGAAGCATATATTTTTATATTGGCCAAGATCAGGGCTGTAACTAGATTTTCACTGCACAATCATTGTGGCTAAAAAATATGCAATTAGAATATTATCACAATATCTATAGAAAATGTGTGGGGAAAAAGCTATCCGTCAAATTTATCTTTAAAGGGACAGTTCATCCCAAAGTCAAAAAATATAAAATATTTTCCCCTCTAACCTGTAGTGCTATTTATCCGTATGAGCTGCTGAGTTTTGGAGATATCAGCAAAAGAAAGGTCTGCCTTCTTGCCAGTATAATGGAATAGAGCTGGTGCAATTTGTCGACATAATCAACGTCATCGATTACAAATATACGTTGATTTGCATATCATGCATCAACGCGTTGTTATGAACTGCTGCGCCCAGTCAGAGCATGGATTCACCTGAAGAACAAGCTGCAGAGAGCAAGACTTGCCACGATCATCTAAAGTGTGGGACTATTTTAGACAGAGGTGCAACAGTTTGTCTCTCTTAAGCTCCACAAATTGGACATGACTTATCACAGCGGGACAGCTGCCTCACACGAGTGCTGGAAGTGAAGCACCGAGCAACCCGTCCTCCTCCTGCAGCTGCAGCAGCAGCAGCAGCAGCATCGTCCTGTTTACTTTCTGTCAGCACCCAAACATGATATATGAGGATTATCAGCACATGGAACATGTTTCTGTTAGTAGCAGTCACTTTGAATAGATTTTCTTCATCACCCCTGTGTTCAAAGTTATGTCTGCACTGCTGCTGTTAACTTTACACCATGAGTCATCTAACAGCTTGATTCTGACATTTTGTACTTTCTGTTCACTTCATCAGCCATGTATGAGTCACAAATGGCTAAACCGCTATAGACTGTCTGTGCTTCATTTCAGTTGTTGGAAATATGACGAAAAGTATTTTCTTTGGCCTACACTGATGCAAATATACACCGTCAGAGATCATCCTACCTGCATATGACTCCCTTGAGGAAATAACTTCATGTCATAACCAGTTTAAGTTTTAAGTCAAAATAATGATTTTCCAGTTCAGTGAAGGGTTGACAGTGAGTAGTGATTAAATTAATATGCATCACAGCTCCTTTTGAATTGGAGGTGAAGTATTTTCTGATCAGGCATCTGACATGGAGTCTATTAACCAGGCAATATGCCACATGATCATTATCCTAATGTGCTTTATGTGTTTATTTTTCAGGATTAAATAATAAAAAATAATAATTAAATTAACTGATAAATTAATTGATAGATCAATCAAAAAACAAAAACAAAAATCAATAGATCAGTTGTTTAGAAAATAATTCTTAGGTGCAGCCATATAATGGAACTTGATGGCACCAGTCCTGTTGTGCTCAAAGTGCCCCAAAATTTGAAAAACTCAACAGGAGTGTATCTTTCCACAAACCATGACTCAGTAATACAAAACACTCCACACACATCGTTGTGAACAGTTTCATGTAGGAAGTACTTTCTCTCTGCAGTAGAATCTGCTGAAACTACTTTCTTTAGAGGAATGATAAAGTCTGCAGGCTGGACAAAGGCTTCATACACACATGGGTGCTGTCCAGAGCCCCATAACATTTGGAGAAATCTACAAAATTATAAAGGAGTTAACCTCCATTTGTCACCTCTAAAATTAACACTGAGAAACATTTCATAAAGTAATGTAATTGTTTGATGTGTACTGGTTGGATTACTGTAATTAGGAAGACACAATAGGATGACAACAGATAACTTTTATAATTCACCACATTTCAGCAGCTTCACATTTCCTGGTTACAACTCACATGTGGCTGAACTAATCAATCAGACATCAGAAGGACTTAAGTCGACTCAATGCCATAGACTTAAATTAATGTATAGGAACCACAAGAGGCAGATTCAGCAAATTATTTAACTAATTTTAAAGATGGTGTGGTAAATATTCAATCATGTAAATAACAACAGTGTGCATAAATCTGTAAATGGTTAACTGCAAACATTGTGAATATGTTCTTAGTTAATTAACTCATGTATATGAGCTAACTCCACTTCTGAATCTTACTCAATTAAATCTTAAGCATACATGCAAGTGTCCTTTTCATGGTACCGTTTCCTCTGTCAGCAAGGAAGGTGATGGATACCAACCTGTGACACAATGTGAAAAAATGAATTATACAAAAATACATATTTTTCCTCTGGCCTGTAGTGCTATTTATCTATCTAGATTTTTTGGGTGTGAGCTGCAAAGTTTTAGAGATGTCTGCCTTCTCACCAGTATGATGGTGAGAATTACTTTTGAAAACTTCAAAACCATTATCTCTTTACAAAAATCATGACCCTGCTACTTTGATATAGGAACTACTGAAAGTAGTTCCAAAAGATTCTATTGCAGAAAGAAAATAGTTCCTAAATGTAACTGCTCACAACAAGGTATGTGGATTATCTTGAGTCTAATAACATCTACAGTAGTTACATTATACTGGAGCGAAGGCAGACATCTCTACAGCCACTATCTCCAAAACTCAGTAACTCACACCAAAAACTCTAGATTTTACAAAATCACTATGGTGAACCGATCGCACCTACAGCAGCGTGACTATTTTCAGCTGCATTCAAAATTTGTCCAGTAATTTTGCATGATCTTGCCTGTTCATCTTCAGGCCCAGTGTGACCCTAACCCAGGAACTACACTGGGCCCTCCAAAATATCTTACATGGTTACACACTAAATGCACTTCATGTGAACTATGCAGTATCTTTTCCTTTTTTCTTTCTTTTTCTTTCTTTCTTTTTTTTTTTTTTTTTTTTTTTGCACATTTGTAATATATACATACACATATTTCTAAAAAAACAATTACATTCCTTCAGTTTATGTACATTTTGTGGCTCATATTTCTCACTTAATTTGGCATTGTACATTTATTTGTTGGTTTTTTTTTTCACATTTGCTTTGGCAATGAAAACGTCTGTATCCCATCAATGAAGCCCCTTTAAACTGAATTGAATTCAGTTAAAAAAGACCTCCGTCAGCTCCATCCCTGTCTCTCCATCCCCTGCGATGACGCAGAGAACCCGGAAGACCGCGGAAGACGTGTGTTTGCTGTCAATGCCAACGACAGAGAGGAGGCACGAGAGCTAAAAGCCCGCATTTAAGACAAGATGGCAGGACTGCCCCGCAGGATCGTAAAGGTAATAATTTCACACTTTAAACAGCTGAATGTGTGACTTCTCTGTCATGATTAAAACTCTACATGCACAGTGTGAACTCCCGGTGCTTTCCTGGTACACGCCCCGGTTAACAGTTTTGTGTGCTAGCCTAACGTTAGCTTTCACCTCGCTAACGGTAGTTTGATAAAGTAACTTCCGTTTCATTGCTGTGCTTCGAGACGCGGTGGGTTAAAAACACATCAGCACTTTGTAAAAAAGAAAATAAACGTGTTAACTTCCGGGATTGTGTCTTCTAAATATATTTTTCAAACAGAATATTGCTTTCAAGTTGCTACTGTCAAGATAGTGCTGACTTAATGGCTGGCTAACCAGGCTAACTATGCTAACCACGGCCAGTTATTTGGCTTTGTTTGCCTTTTCAGTGGTAATAGTTAGCCTGATACTCCCAGTACTATAACGTTAACCTTATGTTTAGCTTAGCTAAGCATACTTAGGTTAAACTTAAGATGGTGTGTTTGCTTCTTGTAGTCTTAATTTTTTCACACCGTTTTGCTCTATAGTTTACAAGTAGCCAGGAAGTATATTAAACGTTATCATAACTTAATCTGGTCATTAATGAAGGAAGTGGTGTGGATGGAACGTTTGCTGCAGGGTGGGAAGTTAACTTTGCAAAATGTGAGCAGCCAACCTACCAGCGATTGACAGATAATTTACATATTCAAATTCACCAGCCACTAAGTAGTTAGTCTTAATTTTATGATGTAAATCTACCAGCCACTTCAGTATTTTTTGGTGCTAATTTCCCATCCTGGTTTGATACTTGGCCTAGAAATCATCTCCAGTGAAGTAGACCTTTGTGGCATGGCCTCTGGCTCTGTGGGGCAGCAAGTGATGTTCACAATCTAAACAAAGGGTGTCTAGCTCAATTTCATCCTGGGCCACATAAGCATT
Organism: Lutjanus erythropterus; assembly: GCF_056507025.1. Lineage (NCBI taxonomy): Eukaryota > Metazoa > Chordata > Actinopteri > Lutjaniformes > Lutjanidae > Lutjanus > Lutjanus erythropterus. The sequence continues at coordinate 17,025,698 of NC_139329.1, read as the reverse complement.
ATGATTGCCTTTAAGGGTTAGGGTTAGATGCAAGACTATATAAATGTTTACTGGATTATTGGTTTTCATAATAGCTTAACAATTAATAACTAATGACTATAAGCTGTGAAAGCAGAAGTCTAGGAAACATAGACAAATAAACATTAAAGTGTACAACTATTGTACAATTTATTTAAGAAATGAAATATTCAGAGTAGTAAGAGTCAAAGGCGGTATAACATCAAAGGTTGTTTCAGGTTGTGTAGCCTACAAGCAAGGTTTCTGATCCCAAATGTATATGCTTAAAAATCATGGTGGTATTTTGCTTCCTTGGTGCTATAGTTAAGTTTGCAAAGAAAAGGATGATGTGTTGAAACTGCTTCAGTGTCTGATCAGCAGCTACAAATTCCCAAGTATTTAATTTATAATATGAAACACAGAACAGCTGACCAGTTTTTCTATTTGTGAACCTAATAAATGACTAATTTTCATTCAGACCACTATTTGTTTGGTTCTTCACTTTTCAACATTAGTTGTAATAGACAAGCCTTACAGAAGTCACGAACTTTTTCCCTTTTTCTTTGTGGTACCTTTACAGTATCCTCACTGCAAATATGCAAATAACATTCTTTCACCCTGTGTAGTTTGTAGCTTAGGATTTGTAAAGGAATACTGTTTAGTAGGACTGCGACTAATGATTGTTTTCATTATCAATTAATCTCATGATTATTTGCATGATCAATCAATTTATCATTTAGTCCATAATATGACAGAAATGATCATCACAGTTTCCCAGAGCGCAAAGCAGCATCTTCAAATTGCTTATGTCCAGTGCAGTCCAAAACCCAAATATCAAACCCATAGCAGTCCTTGCATTTAAGAAGCTGGAACCAGCTATTGTTTGACATTGTTGCTTGAAAAATGACTGCAATATTAATCGATTATCAAAATATTTTGGTGATTAATTTGATCAACTGATTGATTTTAAAAAATAATTTTCATTTTTTAGATATCGTATTTTTTCCTGTATTAACTTTTATTAAGAAAGATTTTTTTTTAGGAACATAAATGGGATTTAAAAGAAGCTTGCACAGGTGGAAGACCATTGACTGGTGTTGGTGGGAAAAGGTTGCAGGGCTGGGAACAGTACTTAGTGGACCGAGCCCTTGAGCCCTCAGAGCGTGTGACTGGGACTGGGAGCCCCTCTCCCGTCTGTGTTTTCACTGCATGGTTTTGTCTGTGGGTTATCTGAAACATTTCAGGAATCTCACTCCCAGTTGCATTCAGGAAAAAAACGTCAAAAACAAGCGGGCCAGCTGATGGCTAGCTTTATTTTATTTTATACATAGTTGGATATGCGGTTATATCTCTGTTGTAGTCAAACATGATGCATATATTACAATAGGTTGCATTTCAAACAGGCACCACAGGATACTATTTTTTATTTATTTTTTTATTTTTTTGAGTAGGAAAATAATCAAAAAAAGCACTCATTTAGCTGGATAACTAGATTTATTTATCAATACTACAGTTTAGGGAATGTAGAATGCACTGAAGAGTTGGGTACTCTGCAGTTTATATAACAATATGTACAGCAGTGAGCCTGACTGTAGTTTTGCTGTTAAAGGCATCTCTGAGGTCAGGTGTGTCACTCACGCTGCCTTATGCATACCTCAGGAGATACCAGATATCTGCGTCTCTTTCACAGTAAAGGTGTGTCTTTCTTGGTGTCACTTGGTTGTTAGTCACTATGATTTGGGAGAAATGTTGCTGCAATGGCTAATGGGAATGGAAGCAATGGTCTCCTGTGGAGCAGTGGCTGAGTCAGTGTCACCTCTAAAAGACAGTTACATACTGCACAGAGTGTCTTCAGAATTACAGCAGTGAGACACTGTTGCAGTCAAAGCCACCCTCCTCTCTGTGATAAAGGATAAAAGCCAAGCAGACTACAGTCGACCTCCTGTCTACCATCTCTGTTGTTAGAATGATAATGACTTACAAATGTTTTGGTAATGATAAACAAATGTTGCCTAAATTAAATAACAATTCCTGCGGACTTTTCACCCAGAGATGCAGATTATATAAAAATGTATATATGTATATAAAATGGTGAAAAATCTTGATCACTGTTTCCTAAAGCCCAAGATGATGTCTTCAAATGTGTTGTTTTTTCCACAACCCAAAGATATTCAGTTTACTGTCATAGAGAAGTAACTAAACTGGAAGATATTCACATCAGAGAATCGGAGAATTCAGACTTTTTTCCTTAAAAAATATTCAGACAAATTAATCAATTATCAAGATAGTTTGTGACTAATTTAATAGCTGACACCTAATCGATTAATTGCTGAGGCTCTAATGCAAATATTTTTAATATCATTTCAGCATTGCAATGTGTAGTTTCCACAACTAAAGTTGGGTCCAACTCCAAATGCTTTGTACAAGTGTAGGTCTTTAAATCACAGCTTTATTTGTAGCTGTCATAACGGAGCATTAACCTATACAGTGTGCACTGTGTATGCTTCTGTCACTGAAGGAGATGTGCATAAAATACTGCCTCCCAGATGTGAAAAAATGCTTCAGTAAATATCAGAGTGACAGTCTGCTCCTTTCAATCATCAGATATATTGTTGGGCATCACAGAAAGTTTATTCTACAAACCTGGATAGTACTTGTCACATACAAATATAGCTTTATGCATTTGCTATTTACAAAAAAACTGTTGCAAAGAAACAGGAATGCAGACTGGCTGCTCTGCCCCCTTTGTAATTTATTTGGCAGTTGCTGCATGCCTTTTAAAAATCTTAGCTATGTTCTGTGGTTCTTCCAATTTCGATACAGAATCAAAAATCCTTCCAATACTGCCTAAATGCTGGTATTGCTATTTGCAAGTTAGCAAGCCTTTTATACATGTCATTCACAAAAGATATCTGCAACAAAAAAGTAGACAGGAATGCAGATTGGTTAGTTGTTTTTTTCACCTTGTGCTGTCTTGTTTCAGTGCTGCCCTGCTCCACCTGTCCCAATTTGTGTCCCTCCACTCAGATATACAGATGAGAAACATTTTGCCAAACACACACATCTCTGTATGCAAATGTGAAAGCACTGGAGGATAATATGGTGGCTGCCACTTTTAGTTAATTTCTTCCTGCTTCCTCTTTCTGCACCAGGAAACTCAGCGTTTGCTTGCAGAGCCTGTCCCAGGCATCAAGGCAGAGCCGGATGAAGGCAACGCTCGCTACTTTCATGTGGTCATTGCTGGACCTCAGGACTCACCTTTTGAGGGGGGGACATTTAAACTTGAACTCTTTTTACCAGAGGAATATCCCATGGCAGCTCCTAAAGTACGCTTCATGACCAAAATATATCATCCCAATGTAGACAAGTTGGGAAGAATATGTCTAGACATTCTGAAAGGTAAGTCATTACTCTGTAAAGTCACAGTTTATGCTTGGATAGCTAGCTTTGTCTGGCACACATTGTGATTTACTTTAAAGGACATGTTTTCTGTTGACAGGACATTTGTTTAACTTTAGTTTTAACAGCCACTTTGTATCGGTTCTTTGTTCTGTTCAGCCAGTTACTGTAGGAAAGCCTGTAGGTATTATGTCCTATGATGTTCTGCCTGTGAATGAATTGAGGGATTTGCCGATTTCATCTTGCTCAAAAGATCAAGGGCCTCTTACGTTACACTTTTGACCCCCAACTGGAGCTTTGTGCCACTACTACTGCTTATTACTACTATCTCTTCGCCGCTGCTTCAGCTTAAAATAGACACACTGTTAAGTCTCTACTCTTCTATTCTCTCTTTTACAATGTCTTACACTCTGTTTCTTGCTGTCTACTTTAATCCCTCTGTTTGTTTGTTTGTTTGTTTGTTTTTGTTTTTTCTAGATAAATGGTCACCAGCTCTGCAGATTCGTACAGTGCTGCTCTCAATCCAGGCGTTACTAAGTGCGCCCAACCCTGATGATCCCTTAGCAAATGACGTTGCAGAGCAGTGGAAGTCCAGTGAAGCTGATGCCATAGAAATAGGTGAGAGCTGTGATCAGGCTGGGTTCAGTGGAGGGTCAGTTACACTTTCCACACAATTCTTGACAAAATACATACATACACACAAAAACCAAAACTCTATGTACAATTTATTGTGTATCTCAGTAAAGGAAATTTGTTGAAACTACCATACACCAACATTGTTAGTTAACACTAAAACTATAATTTTCATTTTAAAAACATTTTAGAATATGAAACAGTCAAAACCTCTTCTCCTGTCTCTCTTTCTGTCCTTACCTTGCCTGGATACAGTGGCAGAAGAGTAGTTTTTTTCACAGCCTACTTCATTTTGGATTTGGTGTATTTTGATTTATGATAAGGTATATTATTTTTAATGAAATAATATGAGTATTAGTACTGACCTAATGATCCTAGTGCTGCAGTTCTAATTAAATTTTAACAAACTTTGGAAGAATTTTAATTTGTTTTATATTTTCTCATAAAATCATCGTCTTAAAAGTTTCACTAAATGCAGGCCCCTAGATTGGTGAAACCTTTAGATATGAGCAATTCCAAGCCATCTGTTCTTTTAATTTACTAATCAACATATTGTATAAAAATGTTGATTTACTTACTTCATGACCACATTGACCACATTAAGAGTTATTTATGTCCAGTTTGTGTCTACTGTATTTGCCTGTTATTCTTATTAAAGGAAAAATTCACCACTTTTTATATGGATCTCAAATCAGCGTTGATGGTAAATGTTGTTAATTGAAACACTAAATTCCTCAGTGTGGGCTATATTGATGGAAAAAGGTAAGTTCTCCTGCTCACAGAGTTCTTCCTGTGGTGCATGCATGTACCAGGATGCATTGCTCCTGAGCTTATGATGCCCATGCTAGGGGTGAGGGAAAAATCGTCTCTTAGATGCATCACAATTATCTCATGAAATATTATGAATTCATGCAGTAGAGGCAATAATCAAATCAATTTAAAACTGATTCTCAACAGTATTACTGACAGTAACAATTTTGTAAGACTGGACTTTTCAGCTGACCCATTGCATGCGTGTCATGTTTACATCCTAAACTGGACTACTTCTTGAGTGTTGGTCTGAATGGCTGAATGTGAACTACAGATGGATACAATCTGACTAGCACTCAAACCAATTAATTTGTTACCACCCTGATTGAAGTTTCCATCCAAGTTTTTCCTTGCCCTCACAGAGGGTTTAATGTTGGCATGTGTGGGTGGGTATAGGGGTCATTAAAACAGATGCGTCTTAATACAGGCTTTGTTTTTTTTTGTTTTTTTTGTTTTTTTTCAAAAAAATGGGTAAATTTTATGTGACTAAAGTCCACATTCTGTTGTTTTGTTTTCACTCTACAGCCAAGTTATGGACCAGGCGTTATGCTGGAAACAAAAATGAAGTGTAGAGCAGCCTAACACGTGGAGAAACAAGTGGAAGTGATGTGTGAACACAACTCCTCATGCTCTGCCAAGACCTCTTCCAACTTTATTTGCATTTAAAGGACACAGTCTTTAAATATATATTTACATATATATTATGAAATAAAATGAATATATTGTAAAGGAAAAAAAAAACAACTGCTGACAATTGGTGATTTAAATGCACACTAGCAATGATATGACTCGTTGTTGTCCTTACTCACTGCTGTTGAAATGCATGGGCAGAGGTTTTAGATCTACTCACCTGGCTTTCTTTGTCCATTGATTTTGGGAAGCTTCTGCCAACTACTGCTTAAACAAGCACGTTCAGAGGGGGAAAGGGGGTCCTGTGTTCCACATTTTTGGTGGGGATGTGGGTTTGGGGGTTCCGGAGCAGTGGAGTGGGTAGGGAGGAGACACTGGCTAGATGTGGTCAATATTGTATAATATTTCTTTTAACTTTGTTTTCTCGTGTTGCTGTTTGTTTATTAAAAGCAGCTAACTGATACTAGCCCACTGTATGTAGACACTCACCTGGAGGCGGACCAGAGATTCGTTCTGTGTAGATGGGCCAACAGGACGCATAAACAATCTTTAAGTTGCATCTGGCTGCATTAAATACAAAATATTATAACTGAAAACCAAACTGAGCCTTCCACGGTCACATTAACTTTTTCAACCTCTCTCAGTGTAAACAGTAGGCTTGTAGATGGTGTGGGGGAGAGTGGAGGCTAGGGTTGACATTGTGGACCTTTCCTTAGTTTTAGCACATACTGTATGTTTTATTACCATATCCAGTCTTTTTGTATGTGAATCTTTCTAGCAGTTGCCATACTAACCACTCTGCTTTTTCCCCTTTTGTCATCACGGTCTAATGCTACAAGACTCTGGTTTACTTCTTCCAATGGCATTTATTTCACAAAGCATTGGTTACATGTGAGCTTTCAGTTGTTTGATGACGTGAGGGGGGCAGGGGTGGGCTGGAGATACTGAGTCAATAGAGGATCAGACTAAAAAAAGATGACCGAAGGCTTTGACTGTCAACTGTCGTGATTGGTCTTTGGCTGAAATGTCTGTATTCAGTTCACTGTTTGTAAATTAATTCTTTCTATTAATCTGAGGAGGAAATGTTTTCCTGCGCTCAGAATGCTTTGAACAGTCCACCTGCATACTTTTATGTTCTGTAAATAAAATCTGTTGATTAATAACTAATTGTGGATGTCATTCTTGATTGGACGCGTGTCAGAAATACTGCAGTGATTACTGCGAGGCACTGGTAAGAATGCTCATGGACAAGGGCAGTGGTAAGGAAAATAATTGAATCCCAGTACAAACGGTGCTAGTTGGGATGCCATTCCCTTTGTTGACAAAACTACCAAACTGCATCCCTCTTATTAACATGCCATCCCCTAGTAGCAGAGAGAGAGAGCAGGGGCATAGGGGTTGTTTAGTAGCTTTGTCTGCCAGAGTAATGGATCATATATCTGCTTTAGGCTTGTTCAAGTTAATTTAATCCATATTAAAATATTAAAAAACGCAGAACCAAAAGAGTATGTTCATCAGTCACACCTGAACAAAACAAACTGGGCCTATCCCCTGTTAAAATTGAACAGATCATCTACTGAGTACAAGTACCTCAAAGAGCGGAAGCACAAAACTTGTTAGGGATGTAACAATGCCAAGCACTTATGGTATGGTAACACCACAATACAAGGTCCAAAATACCATATTTATGATATTAAATAACAAAGAAAAAGGGTGGCTTTAAACATGTCCTTTATTAAATAAAACATCTGATGTGAACAACATTTTTTCCTTTTTAACTTAGTGCTTCTGCTTTCCTCTTTCAATGAAATGAAATAAAAGTAGCCAGCCATAACCTAAGAATGTGTAAAAATAAAAAAAAACGGCATGAATTGTCTTTAGCAAGAATGTTATTATGTACAACTATAAAACAATAACAATACAACAGTCAGTAGCATCCCTTTTATCAAATAAAATTAATAAAATAATTAACATTACACCCCTATGCTTATTAATTGAATGTTATTCTCAACCTCTGAAATTGCTTTAACTTGACCAAAGAATCATTTATTCTAGACTGTATGTATGGTTTTTGGGAAGGAACCCATTAGACTAGTTAGCTATTGAAAATTCCCAGTTGACTGCATTATTTCCTCCATATGTGCAGATTTAGACAGCCCAGTCTGAATTCCCAAGAGGGGGTTGCTCCATCAGATCCACTGTGGGCTCTGGCCAGCTTGTTCAAACAGTATGTGATATGGTCTGTTCCCTAGATTCTCAAGCTATGGTATGAGTACCATTAGTGGTGATTGAGCTCCCTCTAGTAGTAAACTGAGGAATCTCCTCAAATTTTCAAAAATAAAAAATAAATTAATCTAAAAACATATAATCAAACTTCCACTGCCACAGCCTTGTACACTGAAAGCAGCGTGACTGTGCCAGACAACAGTCAACAATTAATAATCTTCTTAATAGGAATAAACCTGACTCCTGCACTGCCCATAGCTGAATAGAGTTAGAGTATTTTAATGTTGGTAATAATATTTCTGATGTCGTGCATGGTGTAAAAAGTTTGAGAATCACTGATTTCTTCCACACAGAACTAAACATCTTTAAGATACTATTATATACCTAGTTGTTGTATTAAAACCATCAAGAAATTACATCTCGCTCTTGACGCACTGAAAGATTTTCTTATAAACTTGGTCCTAAATGCATATCAAACTGAATGATTGCTTTTTTCTAAACTCGGTTCTTAAAACCCTCACACATTTAACAGCATGAGTCTGAGCTGTGTGTCCCCTCCAGGCACATGGGCCTGGTTCAGTCAGATTAAGTTAAAAGTTCGAAGAGGTCTTCATAGTTGTCCCACTGGCCTGGAAAATTGGAGGCTGCACGCTCCCATGCCCCTGATTTTAGTAATTATCTTTGTAGAGCAAGGCTCGGTCCTCGACTTTTCACAAACCTACTGATCCTCATGTGAGCCTTAGTACTACTTTGAATATGGGTCAGAGTCCATAAGTCTATAATAATCAAGAATAATGTCCCCCCTTTAAAAAAAATGATTGATTGTGATTGGTGCCAGATATCAGTGAACTACACGTCCATCTCATGTTTTCTGTAAAAAAACAGATTAGCTGGATATGTGAAGGATACACATCCAGCTAATCAGGCAATGTCATTTTTAAACACCTCTGAACATTTTCACCGATGAACACATCCTGTGGTTTAAAAACGGTCTACATCCACTAGAGGGAAGCACTGAGCTTTACTACCTCACTGCAAGAAGCATGCAGCTGTAAATAACCAGAGAGTGAGTGTCATACCAGGCTGCTACACTGGACTGAACAGGGTTTCAAACTTCAGTTAGTTACTATGATTAGTTTATTAACCATGAGAGTCCAAATGCGACTGATATATATATATTTTTTATTAAATGTACCCTGGTTGCCAAGTATGGAAGCCCATTTCCACCAATGTGAGGGGGAAAACATCCTGCAAGTCATTCTAATGATGAGTTATTAACTCAAAATGAGTGTTTAGATATATTGAGACACTAACTCAATATTTTGCGACAATTAAGTGTCTCGCCATTTTAAGATACTTAAGATACTTATAAGTAGCCTGAGTCATTATTTCGAGAAAGCTTCTAATTCTGATTATTTGGATCTTTATTTTTTCATCGCATTGGAACTTTATTTATCTGTGTATGCTTTTTTTTTTTCTGTAATGTCAAATATGTTTCCTCCAAAATAATTTTACAGACAGACTGGGAAATTCTTGAAAAGGGTAAAAGTGGGGAATATTGATGCTGTTACAAGGGTTATATAGTATTAAAAGTATAGGGTGTAGAATGTGAAGTGTGTGTATTGGTAAACCGATAATAAAAAGAAATGAAATCCCCACATCACTTTAGAATTTTAATGCTTTGATAACATCTCATGCGTAAAGGCACTCAAATTATGTTCAAAGTGTTTAGCGTTGAAGAGGCGCTTGAAAGTGGCATTAGTAAATCCAGGAAGCGCGTCACTCACGCACGCGATGTTTTTTTTAATGATCACTAGATAACCGTGGTGGGGAAAAAAAAAAAAAAAACACGTGGAGCTGCCAGCTGTATAAAGAGAGATGGTCCATGTCAGGCTTATTAATGTTCTTGTTAATGATGAACGTGAAACTGGGGGCTGACAGGCAGCTTGTTGCGCAGGTCAGCTGCTGTAGCTGCTCACCGACCACAGATGTGAGTGAGTTTGTTGAATCATGCGTGTTGACAGCAGCACTAAACCACCATGGTTGGTGCTGTAGGTATAAAATACGACCAGGTGCACTCTGACATTACTCAGGAATGAATGGACCGACTTAGCTTGTAACTATCTGATTTAAAAAAAAAAAAAAAAAAAGGTTAAAGTTGGGAAGATTTCTGGGGGAAACGCCGCTCCTGCTGCCCACCTCTCAACTGGACAACCGAAGACACTTTCTCCAGCGTGTGAAGGCTGAAGCCGCAGATTTACGTTTTGTTTTTTTTGTTTTTTTTAAACATTTCCTGTTACTCGACGATTGGTGATAATATAAATGATGAAGTTTAAGCCCAACCAGACAAGGACGTACGACGGCGAAGGGTTCAAGAGAAGAGCGGCGTGTTTGTGTTTCAAAAACGACAAAGAGGACGAGGTAAGACAAGTATCTGTCTGTCGACGGCTGGAGTTCGTGGTTTATCTGTTTGCAGTGATTGTTATTTACTGACACTTTATTTTTTGAGACAAATACCCAAATATAACTCGCTGACAAACACTGTCCTACAGTAGGGGAGACTGGGGAAAATTGCACCATTTTCTTTTACATTTTCCTTCTCACCGACTACTTAACACCATAACCCTTTAATGTAAGAAACATAAATATTGATTGAAATACTGATTAATAATATAATTTACACATTTTCCATAGTAAGGACAATACCATAATATTAAATATAGTACAAGAGGTCATCTTGTTACAATTACTGAAAAAATAAGTCATAATTTGCCAGGTGTAAGAGAGAAAGTATATCACCTTTCATCAAATTTTGACAGGTCCTATTCATAGCATGACTCATCATAACCAGAAATCCCTCCCCATATTGTTGTATGTCCCAATTCCCTCATTCAATCAGAGCGCTCCATTAGACACAAAGTCCCGCCTTGGCGGAATCCAATGAGCGTTCGCTGTATCATAGATGGGTAATCTGTGAATCAATAAAATTGAATTTTATTGCAAATAAATCGAAGAACCAGTGAGAGGAGGGACGTGGAGAATTCGGAAAATACAATTTCTTAAACAATCAGTCTGAGAACTTTTACGTTGACAACAGTGGAAAAAAGCTCTGTGACTCTCCCAATGCGAGTGATGAAGAATCTAAGGTGTTGTGGCACAGGGTATGCATTCGAGACTGTCCGTGTCTCTCATCTGCAAGATGCCTGTAACGATCTTTGAAGAATCCACCTCAGTAATGGAGCATCCTAAGAAAAGAGTAGGAGAGTACAAGATCCGAAACCATCCTGCCTCCAAACAGAATATGTCAAGAAGAGAGAGGTTCAGGAGGATTTCCCCAGGATTTGATTTTTTTCAACTCAGTCCAATTGTGTTCTCTCATTACGACTGTACAGATGCTGTAAACAGACTTCAACATTTGTAATTTCTTCTCACTAGCTGCGTGCAGGTCCTCAATCGAATGCCCGCCAAAGGACAACTCTCATGAGGTTGAAAGCAAGACACGCAATTGTGATATAGGCACCCTGAAACTCCGAAGCATACTTTAGACCCTCGATCTCAGTGTAACCGTCTACAGAGTAAGGGCCTATATGTTTTTACTCCCTGTTTAAGGCGTGCTGGATAAAGATGTTTTTGTTGTGCACTACCCACTCTAACCACTGGATAGAGGCATTCAAGTAATTTTTGCATTGCCATTTTTAGTTATCCGACGAAGGTATCACTACAGTTTTTGCAGTTAGAAAATTGCTGACAAATACCTTCATGCAGACTGTGGCGATGGTTACACAGCCTGAAGGGTCTTCACCCTTCTCACCTAAGAACTGATTTATGAATCTGACGCAGCCCTCAAAGAGTGAACAGCTTCCTTCTTAAAGTTAAAGGTACCCAGGACACTCATGCCATGTCAGGTGTTCAATGCCGTAATCACGCAGTCGGCGGTAGGGGCCGATGTACTCTCTGAGCTAAAACCGTGAGGGAAATAACCCTTGGACTGATCACTGAAACCTGGCGCTAAGACACATGCCAAAGAAAGACAGGGAGTCCATTAAATTTAACCGGTGTTCGGGATTACTGAAACTGAGGATTTTGCTTCCTTGCATGATGAGAGAGGGCTTTATACCATGTTATTGATGATTAAGTAGCTGTCAAAGCCTTTAGCATTGTGTGCTATAAATGTAGCTTATAGGTACAGAGGATCTCATGAAATACAGGCGAAAACGTTTGATGCAATTTAGACCATAAGCCTCCGACTCTACGCCTTTTAGTGTTTTTGTACACACCAGACAGGGGATGTGCACACCTTTGTGGTTAAAAAACATTTCAAAATTGTAGAAGATTGTTTTGTCAGTGTGCTCTGTGGTGGCGGGTAGACACTGGATGTAGCACCGGTGATCGCTGACAGCTGCATTAGAGTCAGGAGGACGTTTCACCATTTTAACTGCTTTTGCATTTTAGACATTTTAGCAGGTCCCAGCTACTAAAGTACATTTTTGTTAAAGGTCTTTCTTTAGAGTTTTGTGTCTGGTGAAACGCGGGAGTGCGACACGCCCTGTTGCAGTCGGGGCGGACTTTAGGCTTGAACTCCTGTTGAGTACAAGTGGCTTCATTGCATAAGGAGCACTAACCTTTGCACCAGTGTGCATGGGAATTATTGTAGCTTTTGTAACAATAATTACAGACTTATTTGGCCCTTTGAAAGGCTTTGAGATTTTTCATTTCGTAGTAGTGGTTTTGAAATAAAAATAGAAACAGTGTGAAGTTCAGGGAAGTGTGAGATAGCTCAGTTGTCAGAGCTTCAACTTAACACCACAGTTTTACGTTTTAGAATAATTTCAACTTTCCTGATGTTGCTAAAGGTTGGAGCCATCTGATTGTTCAAATCAGTGAGGCATTGTAGCTCTCTCCCTCATTCTACAGCCTGGCTATTGGGAATTTTAGGTTTAGTTAGATGAGCTAAGCTAATGACAAAGCCTAGTCTTACTGTCTACAATGTACAGATGGCAGTTTTTCTTGTTTATTATTTACTATTTACTATTATTACTTTTTCCACCTTTTGTTTAGCACTACCTGTGGGATTTTGTACCACCTGAACTATTAGTTCTAGGCTCACATTGGCTGCAACATCAGTGTTTAGATTAGATTTAGACGGGTATTAGATCATTGCGTCTAGCCCGTTTGATTTTAGGATTTCATCTTAGAAAATTTAGCAAGATCAGGCACAAGCAAACACTTGAGTTATTTCCAGGTTGTTAAAATGGTCTCACAACACTATTCTGGGTAAATTAAGTTTATCCTGCTCCTTCTGATTTTGACTGGAGGAGGAAGAGGTCACTGATCCAGCTGTCTCAAATTTCCTTGATGTTGTTGAGCTGGATCTGATTTGTGTAAGTTGGTATCATTTGAAGGTGAAGAGAATTAGGTTTGATATTGATCTCCAATTGCACAGTGTGAGGGGAAGGGGCTGGTGATATGCCTGTGTCAAAAGAGGATCAGGCATCAGTGGAGAGTGGGGCTTGAGTAATGTGCTGTAGAGTATCTTCTATAGCAGTGTCTCTCAACCCTGATCTTCAAGTACCCCTGTCCTGCATGTTTTAGATGTTTCCCTGCTCCAGCACACCTGATTCAAATGATCAGGTTGATATCAGGCTCCTGCAGAGGCTTGATGACGAGCTGATCATTTGAATCAGGTGTGTTGGAGCAGGGAAACATCTAAAACATGCAGGGCAGGGGTCCCTGAGGACCAGGGTTGAGAAACACTGTTCTATAGAATGGAAATGGTTTTCAGAGTAACAGATTTGTTTGTCCGCAAAAGGATTGGGGTGTGAGACAGTTTCACCCAAGTTTGCGCTATCAACTGATGCTACTGGAAACGCAGACAGAATTTGGTTTAATTCTGTGACAGATCTCTCTGTTTCATTTGGAACTACATCATACTGACAAAAATCCAGGAAAGACTCAACAGCAAAGTCTTGATCCATGTTAAAATGTCACACCTTGCTTTATGACTTTTCCACATATTGCTAAAAAGGAGGAAAAAAAGGTACTGGCTCACGTGAAGGAACGCTCAAAGTCTGAGTGCCGCCATATGTTGTGGGTTGTTGGTGCTGACTCTTTCACATCTTTGTTGTTGAGGAGGTCCTTGTCTGGCTTGCACTCTATGGTTACGCAGATAAATCAGATTACTTTACGCTACATCAATTATTTAGGCTATCTAAGATACAGCGTAACAGTATATATGACGTATTAATGTAACATTCTAAGTCATAAAATATACTAGACTTACCTCTGACCAGTCTCTTTGCAGTGGATAGCCATCTGTCCGATCTGTTAACCTGACATGCATATGTCACAGGTATCACAGGGCTCTGTGTGTAAAGTGCAGGTCAATACTACAGTACTTCTGCATTTTGATGAGATAATATTATGCAGCATGCAATAAATTGAAGATGTTATTACTACTCCACTCCCTTTGGTGGCCCTGCTCTCAAAAACGTATGATACACATCAGCAGAAGGCACTGAAGGCACACTGCAGACTACTGATTGGTCAGAGTAGTGTAGCATGTCGACTGAGAGAGCAAGTGGCAAGGTAATTACTGTCTGTGGTGGCGGTGAATGCGTGCTAACCAGAGCATTTCAATTTAGTGAAATGTGATCATTTTCGAACAGAAAAATGTCAACATAGATAAACAAGGTGCTCACACTAGACTTTGTGGCTCTGGCAGCCATGAAAAACTTTCATATGCTAGGTAACGACATGTTCATGTTCATTTTGACAAATAATCTAAAGATAAAATTGATGTAAGTTTAAATTTGCTGTCATCTAAATATCCAAAAGCAGAAGTAAAAAAAAAATGTACATATTTCTGCTGAGGTGAAATGATGCTGCTATTTTTCCACAGGGAGAGTCCTACTGAGCATGTGCAGACTAAGTGTCATCACTCTAGTTTGTCTCTGAGTGGTGTAATTGAGTGTGTTAAAATTGCCCCTGGTCTCCCCTGCCCTGCTTTATCACTGCACATTAAGAGACCTGTCATACACATATACCAGGCAGGGCTTCAGTTTAACATCTTGAGCTTGCGTTTGGGGGTATTCAGATGTCTGATGCTTCTAATTAATGTGTTTGGCAGAGGTGAACATAACTTGGCTGAAAGTCCAAATATGTTACCTATTAAACAACAGGAGGTCTTACAAGCTGGCACCCACTGTAAGCATCACCCAGCAGGAGACCATCATTTTCATTCCTCGCCGAGGATGAACTCCAGATAACTCATAATTCATAAAGACAAGCCGGCCTCCTCATTATGTCCAAGTGGCAGTGCAAACTGTGCAGGCTGAAATGCTATCATTGACAGTCCTGCTGCATACGGAAACATTTATTTGATTACCTTTTTATAGTCTCATAAAGTGTCTCTTCAGTGCCGCCTCTTATATGAAATGCACCTCAGCCTGTAAATGCCACCTGTCATTAAAAAATCTTGCTCACCAAGGCGCTGTTTATTTTTCTAGCTTACACTGGCATCAGCTGATGTGGTTGTTGTAACAGGGTGATTTCCATATCAACACATACCGTTGTGATCACTAATCCTTTGTGAAACACCATGCAACTTCTGCACTCCTGCTGCCACTGCATGTCTTACAATTTCCCATGTGCAATCATGTTTTTTATTTTGCTTAGTTGTATGATAGTTAGTATGACTGCAATTGAGTGCTGCAACATTTGTCTTGTTAAATGATATTTCAGTATTTAATTATACATC
Organism: Lutjanus erythropterus; assembly: GCF_056507025.1. Taxonomy (NCBI): domain Eukaryota; kingdom Metazoa; phylum Chordata; class Actinopteri; order Lutjaniformes; family Lutjanidae; genus Lutjanus; species Lutjanus erythropterus. Next base: position 17,010,247 of record NC_139329.1, on the reverse strand, counting down.
ATAAAACAAAATTGGCACAGAAAGGATTTGTCCCACACCCACTCAGTTTGCGCACACCCACTCAAAAATGCTTGCCTTTACATTAGATTGGAAGGTTTTCTATAGTTGAATATCAACTGTGACATTTTACCACAAATACTAATATCAAAAACCTAACCTTGTTGAAAGATGTGATCAGTTGTCGTGTACAGTGATATTTGTGACTCTGTATTTGTTGTTTGCTTCAGGGTTTTCTTTTTTCTGTCTTCGACATTTTTATTTCCTCTTTGCGCGAATAAATGAGAATAAATGTGTAATATTAAATGCATCATGCCACCTAAGAGGGTAATGTGACAAATGAAGACCTTAAAAGAATTTTGGACACTACAAATGACTCATTCTATAACTCACATGAACTTTTAAAATAATCATGTAATCTATTATTCTATCTGTTCTAATCTATTATTTTGATCTGATGGTGTGATTAAGAGGATCTGTTGTTGGGGGTAATAATGAAGACTATACACTGGGGGCGGCGGCTGTCCTAGATCACACCGTGTCTGCCCAGTGACGGCAGCCCATCTCAGGACCACATGTGATAGGAGGAGAGGGGTCGCAGGGGCCTGGTTGGGGGGCTGAGTGTTACACTGTGTGCTAACCACCAAGTGACCTATCAGCTGCAATTTATAGAAACTAAGTGCAGGCACTTGCTGTCCCCTGACAGATTTGCTTTCCCTCCTGCTCGTGCTCCCACCCTCTCTTCTTCTCTGTCTCCCGTTGGTCCATGACAGAGTGCTGACATACGCTTAAAGTCTCTTTGATTATTGCTGATTGCACTGAAGGGATGAAATGATCCCATATTCCACATGTCTGTCATTATCATTGCTTTGCGTTGATTGCATGTCTCACGCTTTGTTGTAAACTAGCCATCCAGTTTGCATACCTGGTTTATAGTCACTTCCTCAACATGTCAGCTGCAGTCCAGAAGGACAGCAACAAGTCTCCAGAAAAATACTAGACAGGATGACTTTCACAAGGGAAAACATACAATTATTATTATTTTTGTTATTACATACTATGTTTATTCTGTATATAATCATACTCTCTATAGCTGGCACCTAACATGTTTTCAGTAATAATAATCAGGTAAATACTGAAGTCTCACATAGGGCTGAACAAACAAGGAGCTGCAATTAAGGGCAAAATGTGTCACTACAACATACCACTATAAATGAAGCATTGTAGATCAGATCATCATTTTTATATTGTTTCAGTGAAAATGAAATGCACATAAAACCATGACTTATATTTGGAATATCTGTCAAAACAATTGCATTCATTCATTCATTCATTCATTCATTCATTCATTCATTCATTCATTCATTTATTTATTGCATATCATACAGCCCTAGTCTTAAAGTCACATTTTTAATTTTGGCTGGGCAATATAGTTGAAATCAGTATCACTACATTAATAAGAGGTATCGAAATATATCGCAATATGGCATGATATCGTATGTTCATATCTTCACTATATGTTTTTGTAACTATTTTTCAAGATGTGAAGCGCTATAGTTACATATAACCAAGTAACTAAACTAAATACAACCCCAATTCCAAAAAAATTGGGACATTGTGTAAAATGTAAACAAAATGAAATGTAATATGTTCCTTATAATTTGGGACAAGAACATGTTTACTACTGTGTTGCATCGCTTTTTCTTTTAGCGACACTTAGTAAGCATTTGGGAAAATGAGCCCTTTCAGCAGTTTCCCCTATATAATGAACATTAAATATCTTGTCTTTGTACTGGATTCAACTGAATACAAGTCACACAGTAAAACAGGTTAGATTACATACCATAGGGGAAACATGCATTCTAATAAGTAAGGAGCTAGGGTACAATTTAGATAAACAATCAATCATGCAGCAATTGCAAGATAATCATACTGACAAAAAATGCTCCCCTTATTTGGTTGTTGACTCCTCCCCAATATTTATTAGTCCAATAGCTATCTATTGGCTAGTTGAGTGTCTAGATTTACTGTACTTTTTGTAGCTGAGGTGCAGTATGTCCATATGCGTCCCATTTCCTCTGGAAAGCTATGCAGTATTAGCTGCTTCATCACTGTATATTTTTGCTGAAATATGAAATATGAATCAATAAACAATCTTAAAGTATCCCTATCTGTGAAACAGTCACAACAAAAAATCAACTTGTGCTGAGAACCTCATGAGGAGGTTATCTGTTATAATGCTGTTTTATTTGTTTTGTGTTAAATTGGTTTGCATTATTATTGTACAGCAGTTCATATAATTGAGGCCAGCCATAGTATATTTGGGTCACTGCACCAGAAATAATAACAATCTGAAAGAAACAGAACCCTTACTTATGTTTGTGCTTTAACTTATTGCCTCGTGAATACTGTAATGCATGTAGCTGAGTATGAGTATCTGTCAACAGTATTTTATCTGGATTGTGATCAGGTGTTGATCACTGTGAAGCTGATGTGGACGTATGCACTCACAGCTCTCCCTCCCTCTGATCTCTCACAGAGGTGTGTGGAGCCTGTTGGGGTCATTAACCTCCTCTGCCAAGCTCTTTTGTTTTCATATAGAAAGGCAACTGCTGATCCAGTGGTTTTTGAGCGCCTACGTGTTTCACATGGCGTTTGTGTGAAATTGCGCATGCATGTGTGTGTGTTGTGTGCATTTGTGTCAGTGAGACAGCTGCCAGTGTTCCTGCAGCCCTCGGGGCCCTGCACAGATAGTTTATGGGGCAGAGATTCAAATGGGACTCACCACTGCTCTCATCCTCTGCAGCTACTAATTTGCCACCTCATTATCAGTCAACACGCAGCAAACCCTTCCTTTACACCATATTAATGTGACATACAGTGTGACCCTGCTGCTGGACTGTAAATAAATCACCACACTGCCTAGATTTCAAATTAGTTTAGATCACTTTGTAGAGATCTGTTTTCACTCTGACAGGGCGCCAAAAAAACACCAAAAAAAGAAAATTATTTGTACTGTGTTCTTGCTTAGCTGAAAAAAAAGGAACTTCTGCTCCATTATTGATTTAAATAATAAATGGAAGTAGGAAGATGCCACATTTTTGTATCGTTTGAAGTCTATAGTTTGTGTTTTCTTAGGCCTGATACTGGTTATTGTACTGCAGTGCTGTTTATCCATTTGGAGATATCGCCATAGAGATGTCTGCATTTTCTCAAATATAATGGGACTAAATGGCACCTGACTTGTGCTGCTCAAAGTGCCAAGAAATACATATAAAACTCAACAACAGTGTCTCTTTCCAGAAATAATGACTTAGTTACTTAAAAGAATCTACAGACCTTGTTGTGTTGGTTGTTCATAGGTAAATGTTGACAGAATTCTCTGTGTTAAGAGTAAATCATGCTGTCTCCAGAGAGTTAGTGAACGCAAGGACAGAGACAGAGTTGTCCCACCCACATTAAAGCATTTACATCAATGATCCAAAGCATGTAAACGGGTAAACAGGAGCTCTTTGTGAGTTTATAGAGTGCTAATTCACGATGGAGTCGATGACTGAATAAACTCAGTTAACAGCTCGACTGTCAAAGTAATGTTTGAATGAAGATCTGTTTGAGAATTCTTGTGGGTTTTATCTTACTTCTGACCTGCTTGCAGAATGAGTTACAGCCAAGGGTCACACAGCGTGAAGTTTCACTCATCGCAGTCATTTCTGTGCAACTGAGACCAGCTTTGACAGGAGTGAAGATGTTATTAGTGCTCTTCACAAACCTGCCATGTTTCCACTATCAAGTCTCAGCAGTAATGTTGTGAAACATCTGCTGGGACAGTTGTGTTTATTTGTAGTGTCTAAATATGCAAATAAGTGATTTTTGGTGCTGTTATATAATATAACCAATCGTTGCTGTCAAGCGAGCTATACAGGAGAATGTGGTGGCTGCACATGTCCGGCAGAATTCAGAAAGCATTCACACGTGAACTTAATGTGGGTCAGTGTGATGCCAGATAAGGTTTAAGGTCAAGTGACTGCATCTCCAGAGGGGCACTGTGCTCAAAAAAGACCAAACTGCGTGTGTGTGAGGTCAGTTAAACATAGTGTGTGGCTTTAGCTCGATTATTCCAGATAAGACTGTTCATTCGTCAAGCTTCTCAAATATTTAATCTTTTATTGTTATCCTTTTTTTAAACGAGTTATTTGTTGTGCAAATTATGGCTGGAAATGGACACTGCAATGTTATGTTTGTGACTGTTTGCAAGAGGTTTTTAATTTTAATTTGAACTGCATTCAATTGTGAGGATGTCATTCATGGTATTACTTACAACCCTAATTCTAAAAAGTTTGGATGTTGTGTAAAATGAAAATAAAAACAGAATGCAATGAAACTTTATTGTTCTCTGTAAATATACACTCATTCTGAATTTGATGCCTGTGACACTTTTTAAACAAAATTGGGACAAGGGCCACATAAGTATGGGAAAGTTGTAGGAAGATCCAAAAAATGTTTGGAACTTTCCTCATGTAAAAAGTTTTATTGGTAACACATAGTATCATAGTATAGTAGTAGTATCATGACTGGGTATGAAAGTGGCATCCTTGAAATGCCCAGTAATTCACAAAACTGCAAGGTAAAAGTTTCAAAGAATCCAGAGTAGCTGAGCTCATGTGAGATGGACTGGCACAGTGGAAAAGTGTGCTGTGGTCTGATGAGTCAGTGTTTCAGATTGTTTTTGGAAATCATGGATGACATATCCAGCTAAAGAGAAGGACCAACCAGGGCCCCGTTTCCCAGAGCCTTTGTAGCGCTATGTGCATCGTAAGTTGTGCCTTAAGGTCTCCCTTAAGCTTACGGGCTGTTTCCCAGAGTTGGGAAACACCAACACCAAGACACTTTCTGCATGTTACAAGAGCGTGGCTTTGTAGTAAAAGAGTTCAGGTACTAGACCTGCAGTGTCAACCTGTCTCCCACTGATAATGTGTGGTGCATTCTGAAGCACAAAATAAGACAGCAGTGACCCCCGACTCGTTAAGCATTTGAAGTTGTGTATCAAGCAAGAATGAGAGAGAATTTCACTTTCAAAACTTCAACAGTTACTCAGTTCCCAAATGCTGACTCAGTGCTGTTAAAAGAAAAGGTGATGTACCACAGTGGAAAACATGCCCTTGTCCCATCTTTTTTTTAACATGTTGCAGGAATCAAATTCAGAATGAGTGTATCTTCTAAAAACCACAATAAAGTAGTTTGTCTTTGTACTGAATTCAATTCAATATAGGTAAAAAAAATTCTGCAAATCATTGCATTCAATTTTTATTTAGATTTTACACAGTGACCCTACTTTTTCAGAATTGGGGTTGTGTGGCAATTTTAGTGTTGGGAAAATGTTTTGTCATATAAAGTTCTATCAAACAAAATGTTGCTTCATCCCCACAGTAACAGTAGATCTGGCTGTGTTTGTTTTTAATGTGTATTAGGTAACACAGAAAAATCTAAATAGAAAAACAGGCTGACTAGTAGCTCTCATTCACCTATTAAAATAATGTGGCAAAGAGTGTGTCATGCTCAGCAGACCAATCCACACCCTGCATTAAGTAAACACAGTGAATGACTTGGAATGACATTAGACGTTTGATACACATCCTGCTGAATGATAGCACTACATCTATAGTGGTGAGGGACTCTAAACGTGGGCACGGCGTTGGCGTGTTTCTGGCACCCTGAACTCAGCAGTAGAGACCTGATGAAGGCCTTTCTCCCTGGAAGGTGCTACTGGTGAGCAGCAGTCGGCATCCAGACCAATGGATCGTGCCAGGTGGAGGGATGGAGCCCGAGGAGGAGCCCTGTGGAGCCGCTGTCAGAGAGGTGTACGAAGAGGTGAGGAAAAAATAAAGAAAACACACACAGTTATACATCATGTAACTTTTCTTCTCCTTCATTAATGCAGCCCATAAAACCATAAAATTTCTTTTCTAGTGTTTTTGCATGTTTAACTACAGATACCATACACTGCTGACCATTTTCCAGAGCGTACTGTATATATTTATTTGATTTTCTTCATTCCAGGGACCTGCTGTTTTCAGTTTTTATGAGTATGATATGAAAATTAACTTTCAGAGACCTGGAACTTGCTTTATTCATTTTAAGGGGGTCAAAGTTATAGTGCTATTGCACGATAATGCAGGTAAGGCACACTCAACTGGTTGTGGGAATTGCCAACATGTGAGATGTGAGAGTCAGCTGATCCACAGTGTTTCTTTCACAAGCTATGTTGTCACAAAATGAAAGAAACAATGAGCAAACATGGACGTTGTGAACTAGGTCATTTTGTGTGTTCCCTGGTGTGGAAGCTTTAGATGTTTGAATTTCAAATGAAATTGGCACAATAATAAGAAAAGTTTTTTAACTCAGGCCAGCATAGAAGAAGTATTTGGCAGTGAAGCATAAATGACCAGTTAATTGTTGTGTGGTTTAGTAAAGGGGGCTGCTGGTATTTGGCCAAAGTGTTTGGCGTGAAGTGAGCTGTGAGCTTCTGCCTTGGATAGTAGTGGTGCTGACAGCTTTGAAGTATGGCAGTGACATTTGGGAATGGTTTCCAGTTACCCACATCCTGTGCCTCCCAGACCAGACATGTATCTGAATATGGATGAGCTGCAAACCAACCACTGTGGCGAGCTAACAATTCAAAACGTCATGTTTGATACCCTGCTGACAAGTCGACACATCGACCTCAGGGATCCTCGTGATAGCTTAAATTTGTGCAACGTGAGGTCCGTCTGTCCTGTCAGACTATTTTCAAATGGAATTGTCAAATCTTATTTTGTAAAATCACCAAAGCAATAAAAGATAATGTTTTGACAAAATATCTCTGTCATTACAACCATGGCAGTGATAAATCTTCACTTGTTTGTTATCCCTTAATATAAACAATAGTTCTAAACTACACACTAATTCTAAGTATGTTGTGAGTATGTATTTTTTATTTATTTGCACATTTAAGAAAAATCAGCAGAAACATAACTCAAGAAGCAAGAAGCAAATTGTGCAGGTGAGATTTTAAAAATCCCTCAGTAGGCATTATAAGCAAATGAAAGTTGTGATGTATTAAAGCATGTGAACAATCTACCGCAGGATCAAAAAGCAAACATGCAAACAAGAAAAAAACATAAAATAATCTGTGTATCTGTGAGTGTGTATGTGAGCAAACAGAGAGGGAGAGCAATTTCAGATGGTTCAGAGAGGTCTTAAGCCTGTATTTGAAATTCTTGAGTGAAGTAGACTGAAATACAATTTGAATACAGCTGTTGCGTAGCTCAACTCCATTATATTTACACTGTACCTCCACATCTATACCCATTCAGATGTTTGAAAGCCCCCTTCACATATACTGTAAGTACATATGCAGCCTATATAGGGATGTTAATCATTAATCGATTAATTACCAGAATTTTACAGATTGTATTAATAATTAATCTATAGTCTAGAAATGATAGTAGTAGTGCCGTATTTGAGATTGTTCTGTCTCACTGAGCCACTCGTTGACTTAGGAAACATAAACTTAAATAGAGAGAGAAAAAAAATTAAAATGAGAAAAAAAAGTTTATAATTGTTAATTGATTGTTTGTGTTTTCATGTCAATGAGAAGGAGGTGAAAGGATGTACATATATTTCTGCAATGTTTGGCTGAGTTTGAGAGAGTCTGACTCTTAAATGGTTTTCCACTAATAGATTGTGCCTGTATTTTGGAAATCACTTGTTTTCCACATACCCTCAGGGGTATGTAATGTACCCCAGTTTGAGAACAGGGGCAGTAGTGAATTGACAGAACCCAGTACAGAAGACTGGAAGGTGAGACCTAATGTACATCACAGCGAGGCTGGAAAAATACTTAACGAGACATGTAAAGTATTTTTAATACTTTGTAAGGCATGTTAAGTATTTTTAATATTTTACAAGGTATGTGCTGTGTTCATACTGGAAAGGTGACAAAATTACAGTATGCTCTAAAGTCAAAAGACAACATGAATACTGAAAAACGGTTTCATTTTTTAATGTGTTGTTGATGTACACTATGTGACCACACTGCCGTGCACAAAGGAAATCGACTGCAGCTGCTCAAGATTACAATAAATTGCCAATTGTGGTTTAAGTGCTCCAGAAAGAAAGTTTAAAGTATGTAGTTGTATGTGTATTGCAAAAGAGCATAAGATAAAGAGAAGTATAGTAGTACATACTGTATGTAGTATGGACCTGGGACACAAATTTCTGTCTGTTGTGGGTTTTCCAAATGATCTTGGCAGATCTGAAAGTTGAAGCATGCCCCTGGAGTGCCCCCGTGTGTCTCCCAGCCAGCAACAGGGAGATTTTTTTTTTTTTTTGTCTTTATTTTATTTTATTTTTTACAGAAAAGAATTCTACAGGCCATCAGTATCGACTGACTAGGAGCATGCTTCACTGACACACTTTAATGTAGTGGTTCCTGATCTTTCTTTCTTTGTGAGAAAAAAGGTTGGGTTGAAACACTCTCTACTTGAGACCCCTCAGGTATAGTTAGTCTAAAAGCTTGGGTCTAATTAAACAAAAGAGCAAATTGGAACATTTTGTAGCACCCCAAAGACGTCCAGCTATCCTGTATTTCATGAGAAAAAGCCAAAATGTCTGAAAATTAAACAGAATTTTGTAAAGCTGCTTTTACTTTATTTTCTTTCCTGCTAATTGTGACCGCATTAATTTTGGAACTTCTTGTGGTGGTCCCTGACCTCCCAGGTTGGAAACCACTGCTCTAGGACACATGTGAGTTGACATTTCCACTGCTTAATTCAGTGGCCATGTTCACAAAGTCACACTGTGTGCATAAGCAGAAATGGATCTATACTCGTGTGCTGTATTTGTGTTAAGCCCGTCTGAAGGGTCTTCCTGTCACTCAGACTATGTTTAGATCTACCTGGTCGTCTCTGACAGGCTGTCTCACGTGCATGTGGCCTTGCTTGGATGGTCCTGCAGGGCTGATGGTGCTACAGGGTTTCCTGTCCTAAAGAAGACAAATCTTTAAATGAGAATGTGCACACACATTAACAGAGACAAGCTGTTCCTAATACTGGGTCATGCGTTCATGCTGGGTTGCAGCTGTATAAAAACATCACATAGTGAGTGTTTTCATTCAGCTTTGTCAGTGTCAGGAGCTCTCTGTGAATGTAATGAAAAATAATAGTACTGGCCACTCAAATGTAAATGTATTGAATGACTTAATTTGTGTTCTTCATGTGTGTGCAGGCTGGTGTGAAAGGGAAGCTTGGCAGGCTACTTGGGATTTTTGAGGTAAGCTTGTCAAACTGTGATGGAAAATTGTAATAAATTCTCACTTGGCATATAATACATTATATAACACCATTTAAAATCCTGTATCAACCTATCTGGTAACCCGACAATTGTGCCTAGGATATTTTTGTAGGCATGCCTCATGTCTGTGTGCCAATTTGCAGTCAGCCAGAGTGCTAAAGGGATAGTTCAGATGTTTTGAAGTGGGGTTGTATGAGGTACTTATACATAGGCACTGTATTACCTACAGTAGATGGAGGTCAGCACGCCCCCAGTGTAGCTTCCTTCACTGGTATATATATATATATATATGTGTGTGTGTATATATATATATATATATATATATAACATACATGTGCATATTTACATTGAGTTATTGAGAAAAGGTCATTTGAATCCATTAAATTCCTGTATGATTTTTTTTTTTTCAGTATAGTAATTTTACCTTACAGAACACAGGAGTTGCTGGTCTACTGCTGCCTCAACTAGTTAGTTTATTAACTTCAGTGAATCCAAACTAACTGTTTTAAACACACTGAAGTCACACAATAGCACAAGCAAACTAACAGATCAAGTTAGCAGTGGACCAGCAGCTCCCTTGGTCTGCGAGGTGAAATGGATTTGCCAAAGGAATCTGGGGGCCTTAGAGAGAGAGATATTTGGCTTGTGTAAAGATGGTTTCTGGTCAGAAAGGCTGTCTGACAGCAAGGTTAAGTGGTGAAAATATTCAAAGCAGAGTGTACACTTAAAGTGATATTGATTTTTTTAGGTTGCTAAACACATTTTGTTGCTGACCCTGTCCACAGCAGCAGCTTAGATTCCTACACTTGTATTCCTGCTGACTCTCCAAAGTGGGGAGGTGCAGATCGCCATCTACTGTAGGTAATACACTGACTATTGATAAGTATCTCTAGAACCCCACAGTGTATATGAAAGCTTTGCATGCATTGCAGTGACACAAATCATTGCAGTGATATAAAGTCCCGTCTTCATCTTGCAGCACAATCAGGACAGAAAACACAGGACGTACGTTTATACTCTCATAGTGACGGAGACACTGGAAGACTGGGAGGACTCTGTCAACATTGGTATGTCTCTACATTTAAGTGTCACTTTGTCATCATATTTCAGAGAGATATGCATAAATTATCCTGCTGGTATTTGTAGACAAGTGCCATCATTTTTAAGTGGACCTGGGCAACAGACAACAGACACGTCCTCAATAAGCAATATAATGTTTGATATTTTAACTTATTCTCTTACCGGTGCTCCGAATGACATGCAGACAGAAAAATCATTTAACAGCTAAGTTCAGATTTAAAAACTCTGGTATACAGACAGATTTACCTGGCGGTGGTGAGCTTAATCAGCATCTTGTAAAGTCACTTGGCAAGGGCTTGAATGTATCAGATGTTGTCAAAAAAATGTGATCTGATTTTAATCACAGTGACTTTCTGATGGTAGGAAAGTCATTTGTAGACCACAGGTCAGAAGTTGACGTCAGGGTAAAGACCATACAGGGAAGTTATTGAGAAAGACTGTCGGGGCCTCCAGTCATCACTTTGTAAACTGAGAAACTGGGACACATTCTTATCGATGAAGTCAAAGCACCTGATCTACGGTGTTTACAGTCCTGAAATACCGACAGATAAAAATGCAACAACAATTTGTCTTATTTGCTTGTCCCATTTCATTGACAATGTTCTTTCAAACAGCAGAAATGATTAGTGAATTAGTTCATTAGTCGATTGACATAAAGTTAATCTGCAACTATTTTGACAATCCATTAATCGTCATTTAAAATGAACGCCTCTGGTTCCAACTATGTGCTCTTCTTTTATTTGATAGTTAACTGAATTTTAAGGTTTTGGACTGTTTGGTTGGCCAAAACAATGTATCTGAAGAAGTCACCCTGGACTAATCAATAATGAAAATGATTATTAGTTGCAGCTCTAAAATTAATATTCCTCTGCACCATCATTTTAATATGTTTAATGTTACTGGATGTATGTTATGATTAGGCATGTAATCCGTGCTTGTTCTGAATGCTTTTGGTATTTTAAATCTAATACTCCTCTGGGGACTTAGTTACTCAAAACATAAACTATTTCTAACTGGTCTGGAAAAAAGTGGTCGTGACAATTTACTCCCTTCACCCACAGAAATAGAGTTCTGCTTGTTCACAAGGGGGAGGAATGTTTGCTGTGCCCAGTTGTTTTCCAGTTATCATCACTCACCACAGCCCCCTCCTTACTTGTCCTCTCTTGCCCTGCGCGAGAGCTGTGGCTCAGCCGAAAAAGCTCAGCACTACTGGTCCAATTTGCTCCCTCCCTCTGCTGAAAGGCCTGCCAGCGGTGGAGTACTTCGGGGTGTCAACATGAAGTCTCACACTACCTTCTGATAATCACGGCTATGCAAAAGTCCTTTACTTACATGCTGTTTGGAACTGAACTGGAGATGTTTGGTTTGAAGTAAAGTATAAATAACTCCCAGCTGACGGTTTACTGGACAGATCGTTTTGGTTGAAGGTGCTTTTTTATGGCATGAGAGCTTCATAAACACAAACTGAAGTAGGTTAGGAATGTCTATTTCCACTCTGACTCTTGTGTGGCAGCTTTAGTTTATTCTTGAGCGTGTTGTATAATGTTGTGGTTTAGCAGTTTAAGGTTATTTTGCCTGATGCAATCTTACTTGCCCTTTAGTCAGGCATACAGTAACACCACTGGTGGAAAGAGTATTGAAAATCTGTACTCTAGTGCAAGATCTGTTACATTACTGAAATATCACTCAACTACAAGTAAATCCACTGATGTTAAAAAAAATACTTAAGTAAAAGTACAGTGTTACTTTTTAACTGTTAATGTTTGAAGCGTTATTAATTGCTGACATTCAACTGAAAGTGGTTTCTGTTTCTCCAAATCTTCAGTCTAAATTACTCCCAACTCCTGAGTTGTTATACTCAGTGGTCACACTCACCTTTCCCAACCTGCAGCATTTTTTTCCTTCATGTCATAGTTTTCATTTGCCTGTTTGTGACCAGATGGTCTTATTGGCTACAGAAATTCAGATAAAAGTTTTAGATAATAGCCTAATTCAAACTGGAGGCTTACTGATTGGTCAAGCTTCTGTCAGATGAGGGTAAAAAACATCCGTAAGTAAACAAATCAAATTCTGTGCTAAGCTGAATGAGGGATGAGTGGCAGTAAGAGATGGAGGAGAAGAAAGATCTCAAAAATACAGAAGGACAAACGAGGAGAACTCTGTACAGAAGAAAAGTGGTGGTGTGGAAGGGCACCATGCTGAGGCGTTATACGAGGGTAGACGTTGCCAAGGAAATCACAAACTTGAACAACAAATTACCTCATTGATTTCAAAGCAGACTTTAGGGCAGGAATTCATCAGATACACTTACGTGCTATCCAGTAAGGCTGTGTAAATATATCTGTAAAAAATACCATCATATGACAGTAACAAAAGATTTATTTCTGGTGTCTTGCTTATATTATTTCAGAGCTTGAACACAAAAGCTAGGAAAATAATCAAATAAGAAGATGAATGATTGTTCTTCTCCATGTATTAACGACCATTATATATTCATCAGCAGAGATGGAGGCCTGCTTTGAAGGATGTAATGTGCTTGTTGGATCATCAAACAGCTTCTGTGACACTCAGACACAGACTCAAAACCACAAAGTCACAGGATCAATGCCAACAAAGGGCCATCCTCACCAACAAAGATGACTTTAACAAGAACTATAAATATTTAGTTTTAAAAATCATTCTAACTCAAGTGGATGGTCCACACCACAACTACAACAACAGCAACAACAGCAGTGGTGAACGTTATCGTTGGGATAACTCTAAGAGCCATTTGATGAACAATAGAAACACTGGCGACCAATCAAAATCCACCATCACTTAAATAATGTAATATTAGGCTTCAAAAAAAACTTTTTTACCTGAGACATACTGCCAAATGGTCTTGTGCTTGGTTCCGATGAGGTCTCTGCAGTCTGTATGGTCCTGAATGACGTCCCCACTGACAGTTGCCAGGATACAATCAAATCTTTGAAGACATTCATGGTTTTCTTTTTCTGCACAACATGAACAGTAACAGGTTATCAATATCCATTTTCCTAAGCTGCTAATACAGCTGCAGTGTGTACTTGGCACCACTGTTTACCACCTAAACTGAGACAAACTCATGATCAAGGCCAGAGACCAAGACTTTGAGCAACTGAGCTCAAATCAAGACCATGGTCAATGATGTTAACAAACGAATCACATAATGCACAGGCAATTTTGTGATATCCCCACAGTTCTGGTCTTGATTGGAGTAGAATGCCCTTAATCCATGATTCATCACCAGACTACCTGTTGATCAGTGTAAACCATGTATCCACAATTTGACCTTGTGCTTTTCTTGAATGATTTCACAGGGAGGAAGAGAAAGTGGTTCAAAGTTGATGAAGCCATCAGGGTCCTGCAGAGCCACAAGCCTGTCCACGCAGAGTACCTCCGCAGGCTCACAAACACCTGTAACCCCACGTGCAGTCCCGTGTGTGGCCCAACTAATGGGAACACCCCGAGCTCCCAAGTGACAGACAACAACACACCTCGCTCCACACAGGGCTCAGATCTGGTCAACAGATAGGACCATCACCAGCAGCAAGCAGGATGGACATATCATCTGGAAAAGACTTCTGCATTGGTTGCATTCCTAACACAGCCTCTTAATATATACAGTATGGACTTCCTTGAAGTTGATTTCGGGTAGGCTTGATGAGTGCCAATATGTTTTTCCAAGTATATTTAAGATTTTATATATTTTTTAACAACCATAACCAGCTAATAGAGCAAATGTGTCCATGTAAAGGATTCTCTCAGTCTGCTGCTTATGCAATATGACCGTCTTTTTCAGTCCTCAGAAATATTTGACAAGAAGTGCACCAAGTGTTTGTGTGGTTTCCTGGAGGCCAGTAGCGGAAGTCATATGCCCACAGTGACTCAGTGCTGAATAATGCCCTTCTGCAAGGCATTTTGAAGAGGAGTAGCCACATGTGCGACAATATTTTCTCACAACTCGTTTTTTTGTTAATTGTTATGGCACTCTTTGTGAGAGTACAGCTAATGTGATCTCACTATAGCTCAAGACATGTGAGGTATTTCTCCTATAGAGTGCTGAGGGTAAAGTCTGCTTTGATGCAAGTGTGTACAACATTGCTCCTCCTGTAATTACCACCTTAAAAGTACACACGGTATCATCTCTAATCACTAGTAACAGTGCAACACTGTAATAAAGATTAGCTGAATATGTGCAGAGCTGCCCCCACACTACGTAAATAGTCCTTCGTCAAAAACACCCTGTTTTTTTTTATACATATATTTAATGTTGTCAGGAAAAACATATTTCACTATATTGGCACAGTTGAATAAATATCAGCTTTTGTACAGTGGGTCAGAACTGCAAAATCATAACTTTGTGCCAAAGAAACATCATATTCAACCCTGCAAGTACATTGACAGTATCATACAAGAAATACTACATATTCTTTGGAGAAACTATTTTTGTTGAGTGCATTTGACAAATTTGAAGTCCTGTTAATGTCTGAGAATAAGGAGGCCTTTGTTTTAGAGGAGAATTATGTTTATTAAGTGCCTTTACAAACACAGTTGCAAATTGTGTTTATTTTCTAGACACTGTGCACCTTATAGCACTAACTGGAAGCAGTACAATCTGCCTTACACACATTGTGAAAACCAGCCCCTTATATTTCTCAGCTGTGGTTTGATTTGTACAATAGGATGCTGAAACTTTGAATAAGCCTTTTTTCATGGCAGCCATATTGATATGAAATACTAGGGTAAACACTAGCGATAGGAATCACCAGAAGCACCATCTCAATACAACATTATTCTAATTTTTCACATTTTGCAACGAGTGTTGAATATATTGCAATACATTACACTTTATTGCCTATTTTCAATTGCAAATCACGTCCCAAAAGGAAAACTTTTTCAGAAACCTTTTCGGTATGTTTTCTCTTATAACATTTGAAATGTTCAGTCTGTTCATTTCACTTCAATTTTATTGCAGCAGAATAGGACTGTCAAGCAAACAGACTAAGCAGACACTATGATAAAAACCAACCAGTCCTGCTGACTGTGGACTCTGCTGAAGTCAGCATTTTATTAATCTAGTACCAAAAAGTCTAATTTTATGTGCATCATTAATAATTCATATAAGGCCAATGCCAGCTGTCTGTGCATGGATACAAAATTGTCATGTAAAATATTGCAATGCTCTGTTGTATTGTCTTTTCTAAGTAAACAAGTGTTACCAATGATACTAATTAAGGTCCTGTTCCACTTAATGTAGCAGAGCCTTTCCAGTGAGGCAACATGGAAAACAGCAGCACCCTGACTCTGTTCAACCTGAATGGAACTGAACCTCAATTAGTATCCTTGGTAATATCTGAGGCTCTCCTCCTGTTTCGTATCAATATGGCTGCCATGAAAAAGGTCCATTGTTGTTACAATTGAATGTACATTTAGTATGTATTGACTGAATTTATTTATTTATGTTTCATAGGGGAACAGCCCCTCCCATCATGAGCAGGAAAATATGACAGGAAGTTATGATCGGTGTGTTGGTCAGATTTTTTTTGTCAACAATCCAGAAAGAGAGCACAAATTATGTGATAAATTCAGTTTATTCACTATTATTTGCTCTTATTCTGAAGGAGCATGGGGAAGATTAACCATTTTTTCTATTTGTGCATGTGTGAAATATTTTGCTGTGCACCATCATGTTGTGTAAAACCAAAATAAAAAAATAAAAAGTTTACTGATAATCCCCATCGCCACATTTTTAATCAGTATTACAGCACTTTATGTCATCTTGAATGTAGCCATGCTGTGTGTCCTGCTTTTTAACCATCCTCTCCATGACCCGCCCATTCGCCGCTGCTGCCTGAGCTCGGTCAGGTGTTCGTTGTACAGCGACGTAAACTTTGCATTGGGAAGACTGGTTGGATTGTGTCCGGGACAAACACAACCGAGGCCATGCTAAGACGGATACTTCAAATGGTAAGCCTCTGGTGCAACAAAGTCAACCGTATCGCTTTCGTTAGGCTAAAACCATTCGTTTTTCTTGGGAGACACAGGCCTATCCTTGTCTGTTTTCACGACGGAGACGCACCTTTTATAACACAGTGTGTTGCGGGTGGGCGGTGTTTTTGTTTTTAGCCAACGGAAGTTTCTCGAGTGGAAAAAATCCGCCTCTCCGTCAGATTCGAGTGATCATATCGAGCGCTCCTTGTGTGGGAGCTAGCCATTAGCTTAACCGCTAACTCGGTTCGGTTGATTGATGCTACTGTTGACAGGGATGTAGCAAGCTGGTACCTGTCTATTAAGCAGTGGCAGGCTAATGAGCTAACGTGTCCAACTTGTCAGGATTAATCGAGTAATGAATGACTTGGCTAACTAACGTGCTTGGTGTCTGACTCATTTAATTTTCCTAGTTTCCGTTTCATGGTTAGCTAGCTATGATATAGCAGTAGGTTAATTCAGGTCATGTCTAAACGATAACTCGAGACTCGCGAAAGATCTCGCGAGAGGTAGCATTTACGTCTAAATCATGATATTGCCCTAAAAAAACAGACACATATTTTCTGTATCCAAACCTTCCCACAGTTTAACCATAGCGCTTGCCACATTATTAATTGTTTTAAGTCTGTACAAGGTGCACAATGACACAATGCTGGAACAACACGTACAAATCTCGCGAGAATTTTGTAAATCAAGGGTTCCCTTCTAGACGTGACCGTTAACTCAGCGTCTACTCATCCTCACATGCTAACGCTGACGTTAGCCACAGAGTGATTGTTGGGAAATACTGTGCCAGTTCGCTGACCGTAACATGAAAAATGTGTTTTGATTAATTGACCTTGTATTAATGTTACTGATGACATGGGGCTTGTCAACTTGTTACTAGTGGTGCATGAGTGAGTAACAGAGGGTAGCTGCTTAGCTAGCCTCTATGTAGGACTACATTTCCCACAGGGCAGTGCCAACGTTAACTGCACCACTGTGTACACTTTGAAGTCCCGGCCTTGTAACCAGGAAAATTCACCTTTAAACGCTATGCATTTAGGTCAGGAATTAACAGACAGGGACCTGTAACCTTCATATGGTTTTACGGCAAACGTTTAAGAATCCAAACGAGATGACAGTATGCGAAGAATCACTGTTTTGCTCTGTCGCCCCTAACATAATCCTGCACCCTAGCAGCTTGTTAATTAATCAAACCATGTAACTATCAAAACAGACGTCATCACGGGCTTACAGGAAACAGTTTGATTAAAGAGAGTCCATTCTCTCATACAGTGGTTATCAATTTTCTTGGGCCCAAGATCTTAAGACACAGCTTTATTTATGTCCGTACAAGATAACCTCTATAACACGTGTTCTCACCCTCATCACTGTACATTGTTTATTTGAATTTACTGATGCAAAACATAATTTGGCAAATAACTATATTGCTCGTGAAATGTTTGCTAACAAAATAATTTAAGAATTAATTTGAAATTAAAGCAGCAACACACCCATTCAAACCAGACTCATCACAAAATGAAAAATGACATAAACATTTGCTGTGTCGTGTTAGAGTTATTCTAAAAATCAGCAAATTTTGATCAAAGGTGATAAAGATCTGATGGAGATTTCATCATGTTTTAAACTCTAAGCTTAATGGTGTAGCAGGAAGACAAAAATCACATTGTCTATGTATTTTAAGACTGTTTGATGAAGTCCCTAAAAAGAGTAAAATTGTCATTTATGCGAATGCCTCTGTCTTTATTTTACTTTTTGTGGTTAGTATAATTTTTATTTTGGTAAATGTAATGGCATTTTATGTATGCAGTTTGTGTGAGTTAGGTCAAAGGTTGTTCTATGATGCAAATGCTGAGCCTGCCTTCAAAGTGGTGTTTATCAGGCCTCCGAAAGATTCAAAGTCTCCCTCCCAACACACACACACACACACACACACACACACACAATCCCACGTAATCACCTGATTCATTCATGCAGACTGTCACCAGTCCAAATAAACCCTTTTTGTGAATGGACCACCAGTGGCACATCAGCTTCATGTGTTTGTGCTTCAGGCCAGTTGCC
Source organism: Lutjanus erythropterus (assembly GCF_056507025.1). Lineage (NCBI taxonomy): Eukaryota > Metazoa > Chordata > Actinopteri > Lutjaniformes > Lutjanidae > Lutjanus > Lutjanus erythropterus. Next base: position 16,991,764 of record NC_139329.1, on the reverse strand, counting down.
TGGGCTGATTTGAAGTGACCTCACTCAAGTCTACTTCTCCCATGTAATGTAAGGCTGTCTCCAAATACAGTGCATCTATGAAAAGAACAAGTGAGGCCTGTGAACACAGATGGGACACACTGCACATGCTTTTGCAGGGGTGCTGCAGCAGTCATAGCTTTGTGGCTGCTGAAAAAAAATCAGATGACATCTGGCCAATGTTTGCCAAAGTCATTGGAGACTCTGAAACAAAGTGAAATAAGTTTCTATGGTAGGATGAGATCTAAGTGGAGCATTTGGACATCATACTTAGCGTGTTAGTGGGAGCATCGTGCGGTGGGTTTGCTGGCTAAGTCTAGACCTCAATCCAGTGGAGAATTTGTGGCTGGATTTGAAAATTGCTGTTCACTCATGATATTCATGCAACATGACAAAGCTTTAGCGGTTTTACAAAGAAGAATGAGAAAGAGTTGAACCGTTACAAAGACATATCCATATACATATAGTGTTGTCATGTAATGTCATGGTACTGGAATTTCTAACTTCAATGCAATATTTCGGAAAAATAGTGATATTCAGTATAATTTTTTGCAGTGAAGAACTGACACAACATTCTCTTTTGATGACACTTTTAAATATAACTAAATTATCTAATTAAATAAGATTAGAAATTAAGTCAAGTTAGTAGTACTGTGCATTAAGCACTGCAGTGTCAACAAGTTAATTCACGTATGACCATTATCAAAGGAGGCGGGGCTATGTGTGCACTGCAGCGGTGTGTCTGTCAGCTTGCTGTCAGATGGAAAAGAGTGAGAAAGTACAGCTGGTACTGTTGTAGAGATAGTGTGAAAAATGAGTATTGAACTGGTGGCACCACATACTACAGTGCGATCATTTCATGATACAATTCCCTTTTCTGGGAAACCTTGCTGTTCTTTTGTGAAATAGATTTCTGTTCAGCATTTACCAACATGCAAACATTGCAAACAATACAAGTAAAGAACACAAACATCAAAGTCAGGGGTGTATATTTGTGCAATGTTCCAATATCCCGGGAATATAGCACATTAATTTATTGTGCATAATTATCTGTATTTTGTGTACATAGTGCTTTATACATTTAAGATAATCATGTCTCTTTTCTCCTCCTCAGACTCCTGGGAAGGGAGGCTCCCAGAATGCAGAACCAGAGCAGCCCAGCACAGACCTTAACCATGATCAGACGTCTGAGGTAACGTGGATGCTTAGTTTATCTTAATTGACAACTTGTAGCTTTTTCCATCTGTTTGACAAGTTATATCACATGGTTGAAAATGGTGTGTTTCTTTGTCCAGGGCTTCATCTGTCCTCAGTGCATGAAGTCTCACAACTCTGCAGAGGAGCTGTTCAAGCACTATGAGCTGTTCCATGATACTGGAGACCTGCCCGCTCATGTGGCCCCCACTCGGTGAGAGAATGATCTTACATTAATTATGACAAAGACTACATGGTGCACTTGACAGAATTTGACATTTTGCGTTTTTGTGAACACTCTTTTCCTTTTAGGGAGGACCTTACAATGTTGCGGCAAGAGGTTCAGGACCTGCATGCTTCTCTCAAGGTACATTTGAGTTTTTGAACCAAAAAGAGGTGTGTAAATGGTTAAATAATACAAAGACTTGATTGTATGTCTGTTTTCAACCTGATTAGGAGGAACGATGGTTTTCTGGGGAGCTCAAGAAAGAATTGGACAAAGTCCAAGGACAACTGAAGCAAGTAATTCATTCAACATATTTCATAAAATGTTGCCTATCTGAATAAAATACTGTTTAATCCGCCATCATGGCAATGTTTTCTCTTACTGTACATGTTTCTCTCTTTGCCTCGATTCCACAGAACGATGGACAGATGGACTCGGAGGATTCAGGTAGGGGATATTATATTTAAAATCTCTGAGAAATTGATAGAAAACATCGGTATCTAATATGTAGTGCACTTTTCTCTTCAGTCCTCGAAAGGAAGCTGAATGAAGCGGAGACAGAAAAGTTCAACATCAAGCAGATGAAAGACCTGTTTGAGCAGAAGGCTGCCCAGCTGGCCACAGAGATAGTAGGTTAGTGTGGGGCCGGGGAACTGGGAGGCGTGTGCCTCATTTACTACACCACTGTTAAACTCAATCCATCCATTGTGTTTTATCTTGTGTAAGTTGTTCAGTCTTGGTTTGGCACAGCCTTATGGCATTTGCGTTTTCCTCTAATCAGTTTTCACAAGTGAGTTTTTTGTGTTGTTGTGGTTTGGATATCATTAAATTGACTTTTTAAAAAATTGTTGAATCCAACAGACCTGAAGTCCCGCTATGATGAGGAGAAGAGCCTAAGGGAGGCTGCTGACCAGAGGCTGGCCAAATTGAATGAACAGCTACAGAAAGAGAAGCAGGAGAATGAGAGACTCCAAACAGAACTGGTATAGCACACACTAAGTTTCTTCTCATTAGGCTTGATACTACATTGTGTATAACTTTTTTTTGTGTGTTCTCTGGAGTTTGAAAGAATAACTTTGAATCAACACCATGAAATCAGTTTGGCTCTGAGCTGCTGGTGGTAAAAGAATCAAAGCAGATCGTACCCAAACAATCCCTTCACTGTTGCTGTGGAAACATGAAACAGAACTTCCTTTAAAGAATTTTTATCAAAAGGTCTAAAACATGCTTTAAATTAAAGTTATGTTGTGCTTTTATGCAGCGTTGCTACAGGTCCTTTTGTCTTAACATATCTTAAAGTCACATCTACTAAAAAAAGGCCCTAAAAATATTTAATAGTCTTAAATTGTGTTTGGGAAGATCTTAAATATATATATATTTTTTTTATTGAATACTGTAAAAATGGTCTAAAATTCACTCCATGCCTCAACATTTAATCTTTGGCAACCATCAGTCCAATCTGCAAGAGAAAGTTGACCAGATACATTATGAATACAGACTGTCTGTACACTAAATGAGACAAGATGGCATCTACCTATTTATTTAAAATCCATCGAGCCTATATTAAACATCTTGTATTGCGCATGTGATGAAAAGATACCAAGACTATTCATATGCACATCGACAGCTCAGCTATTGCTATGGACATATAGTTTTGATAAAGCCTGTTGTCCCCACTGTCTGTCACAGCTTTAACACAGTGCCTCTGCTCTGCCCTCTAGCTGCAGCGACCGGGAGTGGAGGATGTGGAGGTGCTGCAGAAGGAGCTGGTGCAGGTCCAGACACTAATGGACAGTATGACCCGCGAGAGGGAGGAGGAGTCTGAACGTCTTAAAAACCACTACGAGCAGCTGCAGGCTAATTACACTACCTCAGAGGTGAGGGGGATGAAACACTGAATGTGTTGAAGGTCAAATGTACTTAGGATGATAGTATAGTTGTTATTTTAAACCGTTTCCATTTCACTCATCATTTGCTCAGGCCACACACTGTGCTTATTAGCACAAATGGCTCTTAAGACTCTTAAATAGCTCTGAAATAACAGTTCCACTGCACTATAGTTATGTCATACCAGATAGCTTTGTTCCCATTCCTAATTCTCACTAATTAATGCCTGGTGAATAATACAGCCGCCTTACTTCCTGCATTTTTCATCCAGTGCCCTGAACCCTTTTCTTCTGCATATCCTGGCAGATCATCTCAAAGATAGTTCTCATTTTTTACACACTGGAGAACCACATTCTGAATATGTTTGAAAGCTGTCTGGTTTTTGATTATGTAATAGCTCTCAAGATTATAAGTGCTTTATAACTTTGTTGCAGTCTGTAAGTAGTCTGAAACCGTAGTTGTAATTAACTGAGCTTTAAGATTCACGGTATGAATACATCAAAGGTTTTGCAGTCAGCAGCCAGTTTCCAGGTCAGGCATCCTGTGCCTCTGCAACAGTGCAGCGCAAACCAAACCAAACCAAACCAAACCCTCTTTGTACAGAACAGGGGTTCTGAAATTTGTTACTCAAATGCCCGCATCTGATTTTTAATCCAGGTCAAGTTCAGGACAGTCAGTAGAGTCAAAATACACTAGAGCCTAGTGGAAAGAAAGACAGTTTAGGGGCTGATAGTTATTTCTCTGGTGTAAAGTCAATGCTTGGACTCAGCAGCAACAACTAAAGCAGTTAATGTTGCTATGACAATGATGTCAGAGATATTGAAATAGGCCTTTAAAACCACATTCATGTGGGGACAGGATCCGCAGCTGCACTGTATATTCAGTGTCATTAACAATTTTTTGATGAATAGAAAATGTATTTCAAAATAAAAAAAACTGATATGCTTCATAACATGTTGTATAAATAGGACAGGAGGTATGGGCGGGCTCTGGATTAACTTGCCAGTTGGTCCACATCTAGGCCTCGGTCTGGACTGCTGCCATAGCAGGATGTTGGCGTAATCAAGTGCAGTAAATCTGTGATAAATTGGATTATTTGTTCTGTCATCCCAGTAGCACCTTGCTCTGTGTTGCAGATTGGCCTTGTGCAGTATCATGTATCGTGACTTACCTTTTGTCTGTGTCTCTCTTTCCCTCCCCTTCTTCTTCTGCTCCTTACATACTGTATCCTTCTCCAATACTCACTTAATCTTCAAGATTCGTAAACTGGAGGTAAAATATGTTGTTTCAAGTTGGCCCCAAATTTGGTTTCATCCTTTTGAGTTTTTCTAAGTTTGAAAAGTTCTTCAGAAAGTTTTTGTGTGTACCACTTCATATTTTTGTTGGGTTTTTGTACACCTGATGTCTGGATGTTACTAATCCATGTTGTGCCTGGTTTTCTTTTTTATTTCAGTCCTTCACAGTGGTGCTTCAGTTCTGTCAATGTACACTCAACTTGCAAACTTGCTTGCAAAAAGAGGGTAACTTGTGTGTCTGTTTTATTGCAGATGACCGTATCCCAACTAAAGGCAGAGCTGGAGAAGGGTCCGCAGGATGCAGCTGTCTACACACAACAGATCCACGAGCTGCAGAGTAATCTGAATCATTTGCAGCAGCAAAGCCAGGTGACACACACACACACACACACACACACACACACACACACTAAACAACTACAATTATCATAGTAACCCAAAATAAACATCAAAAACTTGTCTCAAATCATGCTATCATCATCATCTACTTACGACGTCACTGCTCTGTTATAATATTAATAATATCATAACAGTCTGTACTGCTACTTTAAGCCATTTTGTCACTCATACATTGCCATCAGAGTAAACAGATAATGTAAAATGGACGAATGACAACATCAGATGAGATGGGATAATGTAACATTATGTTACCGTAACAGCAGTGGTATAGAAATTACTTTTAACACATAATGCTTTGGTGGGCATGGTGCTGTCATGTTGTTGCTACAGTGACAGCTCTGATAAGTCCCAGACCCCACCCTGCCAAGTTTGAAGTTGATTGGATGAACGGTTCTTGAGATATGCTAATTAAATACATACAGACATACAGACAGAGATACCTTCCTCTATAATTGGATTAGATTGTGTAGGATTTACTTTTACTCCAGTAATTTTAACAAGCCTTGCCAGAGGCCCCTCAAGTGCAGAACATGCCATCTCAGTTTCTGTAAACCTTCCTCTGTTGCTCAGCATCAGGCCTTGTCACAACGCCCTGCTGTCACCAGCCTTCTTTGGCAACCATGACATGTTGATAAAATAAATAAATAAATAAATAAAAAAAATCACACGCAGACCTATAATTAAACCAGCAGGGGGGGATCTCTGCCGTACCAGCTCTGTCACTTGGGGTGAAATGCAATCACAGGTAACTGTGCTGGTGAAATGGGAACTGAGGAATGAGGCACAGGCTTCCCGCCAGAGATTAAATCCTCCCATGTCAGGCACATCAATGCCATCCCAGCCAAGTAGGTTTCCGGGTAAGAGGGGGGGATTACAGCGCTGGATCTACAGAATGATGCCCTCTGCACCATGCCTCTCCTCGCAACAGGATACCCTGAGACCTGATACAGATACTCATCACATGAGAACAGACACAAAAGTGATTCAGCAGACAGTGAGACACAGAGGACCAGGACTAAGAACAGACAGGTGAACAACCGCAGGGCTTTCATTGGTCTGTAACTCCAGGATTAGAGAGGACAGACCCAGCAGGGAGCGGTGACAGTGACACGAGAGAATGATGGCAACAAGACCATGAAAAGGAAGAGGGTTGAACAAAAGAAGAGTGGGTAAAAACAGAACATGTCTAGAGAGGGTTGATAATGTTTCCCAGCTGCTGTGGTGCCTGAAGAGGTTTATGGGGGGTCTGTGACGTCCAGGTGCCCTGTCACGCTCCCTAGTTAACAGCACGCTCCACTATTAACAACATTGTGTTCTTTATCACCCTGTTGCCAAGTTTACTGCCAACGCCAAGGCAAGTGCTCTGCACATAGCGCAGTATTGCAGGTCTCGTATTGTAAACCTTCCCCTAGAAATGCCATACCTCACCTTACTCTTGACTCCTGACAGACGACTGTTCTTTTCCATAGCTTATATAACATGGGTTAGGGGTGTTTGTGCCTTGTTGCAGCTCACATCACGCCAACCGTTTAATTTAGAAAAGACAAATGGATCATGTTCCACTGTGAATTAAAAACTCAAACAATTCCCAATGAAAGGTAGTTTTTATTTGATGTAAGGTTGTATAAGCCACTCATCGTTAGGAGAAACAGAGAGAGGCCACAGAACGGGACGGGATCAGCAGCAAAAGGTATTTTAACCATGTAAAAAAAAGCCCACCTTAAAAACTAAATATCAGTTTAGGTGAAGCTATATTTAGAATATTTTTACATTGCCGTCAGATGATCTATCAATCATTCTGAACCAACCAAACTCCAAAGGTGAAATCACTAATTTTACCTTGCAGAAGATGGGAGTTTGTGGTCCATCGCTGCCTAGATGTGTTTATTTTTTAAATTTATGATATTGTGTGACTTCTGTGAATCCAAACAATCCTTTTAAAACACCAGTCATACAATAACACAAACAAACTAACGTATCAAGGCAGCTGACCAGTAACTCCTGTGTTCTGCAAGGTAAAATTACTGATTTCACCTGTGGAGTTTGGTTGATTGGGAGAGAGTGAAAACTGGCTTATAACGGCCATTTCCTGACATTAAAGGCTGTCTGAAAGCAAAGTAAAGAAGTGAGAGTATTCTAATACAATTCCTATATAAGTCCACTTCAAAGACTCTTAAGTGTTCCTTTAACGTCTGAAACACTGTCAATCTATGTTCTTTTCCATGAGACCCTGCTCCCAGAAATCAGAAAAAGCTTTTGGCTTTTGTTTTGTTTTTCACTGATTTGCTCACTGGCATTCAATTCTACTTCTGGACATCTTTCACCCCCATAATTCCCAAATCTCTGTGTTCTTTTGCTGCATGTTGTCCTCTCTTCTCCTCATAGAGCCTGTCTGAAAAGCTTGCATGTAAGGAGAAAGAGAATCAGGAACTGGAGGAGCATCTTGGAGCAGAGAAGGCGGCTAAGAAGGAAGTTCAAGGCAGTCTGAGGGAGAGGGATCTGGAAGTTCAAGAGCTCCAGGCTCGAGCCACGGGGGCCGAGGCCTCCCTGCAGAAGGCCCAGGCAGAGCTCGGAGAGAGGGCCACGGAGGTGGCAAAGTTGAAGAGTGAGATTGGGGAGCTGGAGGTGAAGCACGCAGAGCTTAAGGTTGAGAGGAAACAGTTGGAGCAGCAAAGGGAAGAAAAAGAGAGCTATGGTGCTCTGCAGCAGACTGAGATCAGTCAGGTAAGTAGGGCGGACGAAGGTCACACACAGACTACTGCAGACAGGATGACATACTGTAACAATAAATAAACAGAAGGGTGACAAAAGAAGAAAACAACATTAAAGTGCTGATTTTGTTCATTACAACTACAAGGTGGGTGATATATTAAAGGGCCCATAGTGGAAGCAGAGAGGGTTATTTTGAGTATTCCAGACATTCCTTTTGCCATATTTCTTGCTGTTATTAATGTTGACAACTTGTGTTCTCCATCTTAATCATCATCCCTCTTTCTGCTCTTTTCCTAGCTGCACGCCAAACTGCTGGAAGCAGAGAGGCAGCTGGGTGAGGTGCAAGGTCGCCTTAAAGAACAGAGGCAGCTGTCTGGGGAGAAACTAAAAGACCGTGAGCAGCAAGCAGCCGACCTGCAGCTCAAACTGTCCCGTGCTGAAGAACAGGTAGGCATCAGAAGAAACTGAATTAGTGTCACAGAACATCTCTCCATAAATGTGTGATTTTTGCATGTGTGTATTGTAAGATCTGGTTCATGCTGTGAGATCTGCAAGTGTAGTTCAGGTTAGATTTATTTGAGTGAACACAGTGGCATCAATAATCCATGCAGATAGGATAAACATAGGATAATAAAAGAACAAGCTAAAAACAATGAGATTCACAAAATGCTTATGAAGTTGCCAATTCATGCAGTGGAAAAGAAATAAAAGGGGTTCTCTGTTTTTCTTCTACAGTTGAAGGAGAGTGCTAGCAAGAACACAGACCTGCAACACCAGCTGGAAAAAGCCAAGCAGCAGCACCAGGAGCTGCAGGTGCTACAGCAAAACACCAATGGCAAACTCCGTGAAGCACAGGTACTGTCCACAAGAAAAAAAAAATCTCTGGTAACAAAACTGGACAGCTTAAATGTGCAAGAGAGGCTGTGCCGTACAGTGAGTTTTAAAACCACCAAATGTTTCTATTTGGAATAATGTGTGATATAAATTTAAGCTTGTCCATTGTGCTGTCCTGTATCATTAAAGGGCCCGGTAAGAATTGGAATATAATAATCATCAGTATGTTTTCATCAGTGTATAATAACCTTAAAGTAGGAATTGTTGTGTTTTCATTGCCTTAGAATGAGCCCTGTATATCTACAAAGAGTGCAGGTCCTCGTCAGGGTTATACAGTAGGCAAGAACGGAAAAAAAACAAACACTAGCTCTAGATAGGTCATCAGTTTTTGATTCATAATTGTGCAAGAACATCAAGAATAACATATTGCAGTTATCAGATATCTGTTGAAAATAGTCACAAAATAGTTTTTGGAAAAAAAAAAGAAAAAACATTTTGTGCAACCCTAATTATTATTATCTATATTTCACATTGTCCTGATAACATTTTCTCCATTCACAAACAAAAAAACTGGTGCAGTATGCCTGTGTGAAAACTGGTGTTTCCTACATCTTTATATATACCTCACAGACAACATAAAACCCCAACATGAAAACCCAGTGTAACCTTTCTGCTGTGCTGGCTTTCCTTCATGCTGTAGAATGACTTGGAGCAGGTTCTGCGTCAGATTGGAGATAAGGACCAGAAGATCCAGAATCTGGAGGCTCTGCTCCAGAAGAGTAAGGACATTGTGACTCAGCTGGAAACCGAAAGAGAGGACTTATGTGCCAAGATCCAGGCCGGGGAGGGAGAAACAGCTGTGCTCAACCAGCTGAAAGAGAAAAACCATGCACTACAAGACCAGGTGCGCGCACACACACACACACACACACACACACACACACACACACACACACACACACACACACACACACACACACACACACACACACGTAGTTCATGTTCATGTTGCAGTCAGTTTTCTGTAGTGATATGACAAAAGACACATGAACTAAAAGATGTACCATCAGAATTAAACCTGCAGCATAGATGAAAAAATATGGAACTGTTGGTCATTTTTGAGATGAGTGTGTGTGTATGTGTGTTTCTGTGTATCTGGGTTTTAAAGGTCACACAACTGACAGACAAGTTGAAGAACCAATCAGAGAGCAACAAGCAAGCCCAGGATAACCTCCATGAGCAGGTCCAGGAGCAGAAGACCCTGGTGCGTTCAGCCCAGGACCGAGCCCAAACCCTGGAGACCTCCGTCACTGAACTCACAGCCCAGCTCGCAGACAGCAAAGAGAAAGTAGCGCAGCTGGATGCTCAGGTAAGCCTCTTTGTAATGTATATTCAGTAACATATAGTGGGGGAGTTGATATTCAATCAGAGTACGTAGACTTTAAAATCTGTCATGGGTGGAGGGATCCAAAAACAGCATGTTGTCCCACAGATTTTATTATACAGTATTTTTGTAAATTTGTTTTTAGAGAATAACTGTTTGGGTCTGTTTCTCTTCAGCTAAAGGCAAAGACAGAGATGTTGTTATCTGCAGAAGCTGCTAAGGCTGCACAGAAGGCTAACTTGGAGAACAGCCTGGAGACTGCGCAGCATGCATTGCAGGACAAACAACAGGTTAGTGCTTTGTTTGTTTCATTTATGTTAAAATTTGTCTAAAACGCAACACATTGACCCTTGTAATGTGTCATATTTATTTCCTATGAAAATATCGATCATTCCTTTACTTATGTGTTCTTTTCTTCCTTTCCCCTGCTTTACCTGCACCCAAACACACCATCTTGTATAGGAGTTGAATAAAGTTCAGAAGAAGGTGGAGGAGCAGGCCCAAAGGCTCAAGGAGAGACAGGAGCAGAGCACACAGCTGGAAACCAGTCTGAAGGAATGCAAAGACAAACTGATGGCCTCAGAGCAGCGTATAGAACAGCTGGAAGGACTCAATAAGGTTTGTGTTTAGTCAAAATTCTTAGTCCTTGATGTTAGGAGAATTACTTAGAAGGTTTTTCCTCTTGTACTGATCTGTACTTGATCTGACAGAAATTGGAGTCTCAGGTTGGGGAGTTGCAGGCAACACGAGACCAGATGCAGCAAGAAGTGCAGAAGCTGCAGAAGGAGGGGTCCGAGGTTAAACGGACAGCAAAGGAGCTGCAGCACTCGCTCGAGGCAGAGAAAGCAGGGTGAGATAAACTACGTAATGGATAATGTACAGTGAGCGGGTCATTGTGGCAGAATAGCGTAATTCACCAATCAGAATCAGTAATTTAACAAAAGTGGTGTATTAGCTTTATTAAAATGTAAGGAATAAACTAATGTTTATGCAACAGTCACTCACCTTTGTAAGTGGATTTTATTGACATCCATAAGCTGCTGTTGTTGTTTTGCCACTGCATGATTAACATTAATTTCTTTTCCACTGTTAAGGGCTACAACACTACAAGAAGAATTAAAGAAAAAAGCAGCGGTTTTGAGTGACATTCAGCAGCAGCTGGAGCGCAGTCAGCAGGACAAAGCTGCTCTGAAGGTGAACCTAGACAAGGTGACCGAGGAGGGTAAGACCAAGCATGCAGAGCTAGACAGGAAAGCTCAAAGCCTGACAGCAGACTTACAGAAGGTCCAGCAGGAGAAAGAGGCTCAAAAGAAAGAGCTCACCTCTACGCAGGAGAGTCTAGGAAAGACTAAAAAGGCTCTGAAAGAAAGTCAGAGTCAACTGGACACGGAGAGGAAGAACCATAAGTCAGCAATGGAGGAGAAGGTAGGTCACTCCAATGTTCTTCTTCAAGTTTGGGGAAATTTGTCTTGCAACAAAGAGTAACAAGCCACCTGAGTACAACACCAGGATACTGACAACATTAATCTGTCCTAATCCTTAGGAAAAGTCAAATGAAAAGACCAGACAGGATCTTCTTAAGAATAACGAGGCCATCACCAAGGCACTGAAAGAATCTAAAGAGCAGTTGGAGCAAATGACAGAGGTAAGCTGCTTGGACAAAAATGTAATGGATCAGACATGATTGTTTTGAATGTAACACTTAAATACCTGCTGTGTTGTGTCCAAATATTTTAGGCAGAGAAAAAGTTGAAAGTGCAGCTGACGACAGTGGAACAGCAGCACTCAAAGACTCAAGAGGCGCTGAAGGAAAAAGAGAATCAGTTGGAGAAGCTGCGGGCACAACTTAAGACGGCCCAGGGGTCCTTTGAGGAGGAGATGAAGAAACTGAAGGGCCAAGTTGCAGAGTTACAGGAAGTTAATACAAAGAAGGCAAGTAGCTTTTCTTTTTTTTTTTTTTTTTTTTAGATACAAATACATGTTTTCTGCAGGATTGTTGTGAAGTAACTTATATAAGCCAGTGACATTCTTATGTCTCGTGTGTGTTTCTGAATGTGTGGTGTATTTGACTCCTGTCTCCAGGCAGGAGAGGAGACTAAGCTGAAGACGCAGGTGTCAGGGCTCGGCCAGGAGCTGGCCTCTGAGAAGAGTCGGACAACAGAGCTGCAGAAGGCCTTGGCACAAAGCCAGGAAAGCCTCACTAAGCTCCAGTCTGACTTCTACGGCAAAGAGTCTGAGGTCTCTGCCCTGCGTCAGGACCTGAAGGTAGGTTAATGCAGGAAGGGCTGGAGGAGTAGAGACTCATAATGGCTTCATTTAAGGCGGTTTTGTTAAATGTGGAATTTACAGTAAAGCTGTCGTGCTGCATCACTTTTAAAGATTTCTCAGAGGTGGTTTTATGTGTAATGTCAATTTTTTTCAATCTGGAAATTGCTCTAGTATTGAACACTGCAGCTGGCAGAAGTGAAATTCAGCTGCAATGAAATCCTCATGGGAAATTACACAGAGACAAATGAAAGATTGTTACTATTTGTGTCTTACAACATTATCAGCAGGATCCTTACAGGATATATCTTTTTGTTGAAGAGTAAGATATGTTTTGTTTAACCAGAAACTGCAATTTTATTACCGTCCTCAATGCCACCAGGCTTCATTTACAAAAACAGTAATATTATCATCACAAAACACACTTCATTCACGCATGACAAAAGCAAAATAAAACTCCCCAAAACCATCTTGATTCATCTTTCGACTGTGCTGACAATCATCAGCTCTGGTTTGGTTAAAATAAACTCTTAATTCACAGTGTCAGATGTGAAAATATTCTGTCTGTGCACACTGTTTCTCCCTGCTGCATCTCTGAAGTCTCACCTCTTTTCCTCCACTCCCACTATTTTCATCTCTAAATCTGTGAAAAACCAGAGTTGTTGATTGTTGGAAAAGTGGAAAGATGAACCAAGACAATTTTGGTGAGTTTTATTTTGTTTCAGTTCAGTTCAGATTTTAAATCAAGCGTAATAAAAATGATTACTTTCATGATATTGTCAGACACTTTTAAACCTTTTGGTAAAAGCAAGTACTTTTGATAGACTTACTGCAATGATTCGCAGTTACCCGTAGAGATTACACTGCTGTCCGTTTTGCTGCTGGTGGTTGCAGCTGTCTTCCTCAATACTGGATCAATTTCAAAATGTTTTGTCCCCATTAGTCACTAAGACAAAAAAAAACATGCTGATGATTCTGGACAGACTTGTTAAAATGTTTGCTCTTTTGAGCTGTTCCTGTAGTCCTGCATATAGCTTCTCTTATTGATGTCTGTCTTGACTCTCCTCACTGAGTAACTTGCGCCCCTCCTCTGACTGTAGGCTTCAGAGGAGAAGCTGAACCTGGCTCAGGAGGAGCTGGCTGCTAATCGAACCCACCAGACGGGTTTAGAGGCTCAGATCAAAGAACTGCAGGCAGGCCGGGGCTCATTGGAGCAGGAGCTGGCAAAACGGGACCAGAAGCTCCAACAGCAAGAACAAACCCTGAAGGAACTCCAGAAGCAGCAGGTTGGACTAACAGATGAACACATACAGATGTAAAACACTCATATGACTTGGTATGATGATAGTCACATATATTAAATTGTTCTTAATCACCTAGGGTCAAGTAAAGGAGGAGCTGGAGAAGGAGAGGAGTAAAGTGGAGGAGCTGAACAAAGCCAAGAGTGTCCTGGAAAAGAATAACACCAAACTGACTTCTGAATTAAAAGCACTGACAGAGAAGAGTGAGAAGGTGAGTCACTTCTCATAAGAAGCAGTAACTGGCAACAAAGGGCCTCATGCAAGAGCAAATCACATTATCGATGAACAGATTCTTGTCTTGGTCATCAATTTTCTCATGTTTTGAATCTATGAGCACATTTTACGAATGGTCCAGACTTTCCTGTCTGGGTCTCTGAAAACAGGACTTCAATCTCTGAAACCATTAAGTTCTTATTTTCACTCCCATTTTCGTGAATGAACGCTTCCTGACACATGGGACAGGAGGCAGAGCCTTGTATGGTATAGCTGAGGCATTAATTATGCTAATACATGATTCTCATGAAAATGCCCTCAAATTCATATAGGTGGACAGTTTACACACTTATATGAGTTAGGAGTGTTTACTGAATCTGACGCGGCACATTCAGACGAGCCCATCGTACTAAAAAAAAGTAAGAGAAATTTAAGATAAGAATATGAAAATGTTCTTGCATGATGTCTTTCTGTTGATTTAAAGGGGAATATACTCCAGAGAAGCTGTTAATAATATGTGTCAAAGCCTGGGCGGGAGACTGACATTTTATGTCCCATACTGGCTTACATGACCTGTTTCCCATGCTTTGTGTCTTATGTAAACAGCTTAACTCAGGGATACCGCAGGTCATCAGGGCCACATTCTTCAAAGTTATAAGCATGCTTGAGTCAACAATTTGACGTGAGCCTGGACTTTCAGCCCTTCAAAGCTGCCTTAAAATTGATCTGAAGCTCAAAGTTTAACCCCATCTGTAAACTCATTTTCAGAAATGAGGCACTGCTTTTGTCCTGAGAGAATGTTTGTAACCAGCCATCACATGGCCAAATATGGGCTACATTTTTATTACCTTTCAGGATCTGGGTGAGTTGCGGGAAGCCAAACAACTGTTGATCCAGCAGAAACTGGAGCTGCAGGGTCAGGTGGAGGCAGCACAGAGTTCCCTTGAGAAGGAGAAGAAAGAGCACCAGGCCACCACTGACAGCAGGAATCAGAGAGAGGAGCAGCTCCTTGCTCAAACCAAGGAAGTCCAGGATAAGTTGGTAGGTCCATCTGCTGAATCCCAAATAATTGGGAAACCAGATAATTGCAACTGATTGAATTAAATGTCCCATTCTAATCAATACTTCCTTCCAAAGTCGGCCGAGAAGCGTGCCAGAGAAGAGCTTGTGAAGCGTGGGGAGGAGGCAGAAGCTAAGATGAGTGTGCAGGTGACAGCTCTGAATGAAAATGTGGCCACGTTGAAGAGAGAGTGGCAGGGCAGCCAGCGGAGAGTCGGTGAGCTGGAGAAGCAGACGGACGAGCTGAGAGGCGAGATCGCTGTGCTGGAGGCCACCGTCCAGAACAATCAGGACGAGAGACGGGCTCTTTTGGAAAGGTGAGTTGATGTTGTTTGCCTTTAAATATGTCTGTGTTCTCGATTGGCCTTAAACGGTAGTTCAGATTATTTGAAGTGGGGTTGTATGAGGTATTTTTCCACGGTTGGCACATTACCTCCAGTAAATGGCACTCTGCACCCCCCCAGTTTGGAGAAGCAGCAGGAGTACCAGTGTGGGGAGTTAAGCACTGTAGCAATGCTGTGGAGAGGGTCGGAAGGAAAATGTATTTTAGCAGCCTAAAATATCTTTATCATTTTAAACCAAATATCGCTCTCTACAAACCAACCAGACTCCACCGTCAATTTTTACATTAGGAGAACACGAGTTACTTTTGGCGTTTTAAAACGTTAACTAACCGATGAAGGCAGTGATAGATCTGAAGCCCCCGTGTTCTACAAGGTAAAATGACAAAAGGAGTCTGGTTGAGCAAATGAGATATACGTATAATGGCAGTTTCCCATCGGAAAAGGAAGCTGACAGTAAAGCAGAGAAAATATTCTAGTGTTCACTTATATTGATATCGATTTTATTAGGTGGGCCTTTAAGTGGCTAAAATACACTTTCAGATTATCAAAAACATTTGCATCCAGTGCAGGCCTTGGAAGTCACCAGAATTTTCCAATGTATCCATCACATCCCTTTAAAACAAGCACTTGGTTTCAGTTCCAAGAAGAAAAAAAAAAACATGTAGGCTATGCGAACCTCATTTTGGTTTGATAACTTGATTAAAATCTTCTTTATTTTAAGAGCTGCCGCTGAACATTGCTTCAGGGTTAGTTTTGCCCACATCTCTCCTACAAATTTAAATTCGCTCATTTAGTCTCAATTTTGAAAGAACTTCATTTCCTTGTGCATAATAAATGATAATTAAAATGATGTGAAATTCATTATTACATTAGGGTGTTACACGTGCCTCCGCAGCACACTTCAGAACATTTAGAATCGTTAGGCAAGAAGACATCCATTAGGACAGATGTAGCAGAACATGGAGGGCTGACTACATGTGTGAGTCAGCAGGTTCAAGTCTATTATGTCTAAATTCTAAATGAAGGGAAGGCCATTTTACTCTGCACGTTTGATAGTTACTTATCATGTCTACAGTGCTGTTTTACACATTATATAAACTATGCTCAAGACTGTATCGCCTGCAAACATAAATTTCAGGTGAAGTTAACTGTGGTTTATCAGACGGTGGCTCTGCCCTGAATACAGCTCCTTCTTGTAGTGTATTGACCAAATCAACATGACATTGTGTTAACAACAGTCACTAGTAAATGATTCGAATTGCAGGGATATATAAAATCTGCAAATTTGTTTATTTTTGTTGTTGTTGTTGTTGTTGTTGTTATTATTTTTGTGTACCGTGTTGCTTTGCTAGCATCTTTGACAAACCACCCGACAGCAACGTCTAATCGCCAAAACCACTAGTTTTGGGTAAACTCCTGACATAAGAGAAAGCATAAACACGCATTTTAGATTATTTAAAATAAAAGTGGCTTAGATGACAAGTTATAACCCCTCTGAACAGAAAATATTAAATAACAAATCTATCGTGCAGCCCGTTGGAAATTCTCCTGAGCCACTAATCAAGGAACATGTACACAAAAATGTCCTGTGGCTGTGTTTCAGGTGTGTAAAAGGTGAAGGCGAGATAGAGAAACTGCAAGCCAAGGTGGTGGAGCTGAGGAGGAAGCTGGACGACACGACAGCAGCCATGCAGGAGCTCGGCAGAGAGAACCAGTCGCTCCAGGTCAGTTGTGAAACACTTGACAAATTGAAGAGAAAGCACAGTTATGACTGGCAGTGATGCACAGCAATTGTCAACAGTTTATCTTAGCTTATGTTTTATTGTATTATACTGCAAATAAAGTTAGATGCTGTGATTGTAACTCTGCTGTTGTTGCTTTTAGATCAAACAGTCACAGTCTCTGACCAGGAAGTGGGCCGAAGATCATGAAGTACAGAACTGCATGGCCTGTGGGAAGGGCTTTTCTGTCACTGTCAGGAAGGTAAGAATGGACTTAGTCTTAAAGGGATCATTCACGTTATTTCAGAGTGACTTTTTATGAGGTAGTTATGCATAGTCAGTATTTTACCCACACTAGATTGCAGTTGGCACACCCCAAATTTGGAGAAACAGTAAAAGTACTGGTGTAGAAAGCTGAGTAATGTACCACTGTGGGCAGAGTCAGCAGCAAAATGTATTTTAGTCATCTAAAACCATCAGTTTTAAGTGTATGCTATATTTAGAATATTTTCACCACTTTACATTGCCATGAGACAGCTTTTTGTCTGACAGTAAACTATCATTATTTAAGCCAAATATTGCTCTTTTAAAACCAACCAATCTCCATAGGTGACATTAGTAATTTTACCTCACAGAACACAGGAGTTACTGGTCTTCTGTGACCTTGATTGGATAGTATGTTTGTTATTGTGTGACCTCTGTGATTCACCAAAGTCACACAATAACACAAACACAGTAACATATCAAGGTGTTGGTAGATCAGCTAATCACTTGTTCTGGTAACTTGCAGGTGACTGATGGAGTTGGGTTGGTTTGGAGAGAACAATATTTGCTTTTCCAAACTGGGGGGTATCGACTGCTATCTACTATAGTTAATACACTGTTGATTGATAAGTAACTCATACAACCTCACATCAAAAAATCACTACCATGCCTTTAAGGATTGACACTTGCAGGCAATGGGACACATTTAATTAATTAATTTTGTAACATTAACACACACCATCTCCCTCCTCCTCCTCTGTGAATATCCAGCACCATTGCAGACATTGTGGAAACATTTTCTGCGCCGAGTGCTCATCGAGGAACGCCCTCACACCGTCCTCAAAAAAGCCAGTACGGGTCTGTGAGACATGCTTTGAGGAGCTCCAAGGCTGATTTCCTTCTCTCATCCCTTTTCTTCCCCCAAAACACCCTCCTTACCCCCTTTCTC
The DNA here is from genome assembly GCF_056507025.1 of Lutjanus erythropterus. Taxonomy (NCBI): domain Eukaryota; kingdom Metazoa; phylum Chordata; class Actinopteri; order Lutjaniformes; family Lutjanidae; genus Lutjanus; species Lutjanus erythropterus. Next base: position 16,973,699 of record NC_139329.1, on the reverse strand, counting down.
TCCCCCTTCCTACTCCAGTGGGCAGAAGAAGGCGTGTCTTTGTCATATTTTAATGTGCACTATAAAGGACAGACCCAGTACAAGGACTCCCACCTGCATGTGACTTGTGGCTCTGTGTGGAGGGTGTTAACGTAGAGACACCAGAGCCATGTGATGGGAATTTTGGTGGGATTGGTTGGGATTGTCTGTATCTGTTTTTGTGCCTTTGCTACTCCTGTGGACTGCCAGAGAGCGGAGACAGTGAGAACTCAACACCATCCTTCTCTCTTTTAAGTTCATTGTTCACATCTCCATCGTTGTTTGGCGATTGCAAGGTGGCTCCTCTGTATGTTGTAAAATGTTTGGCATCGGGAGGTCGAAGGTCAGTGTGACACTGTGAGGGTGACCAGGGAAGTAAATATTGTAAAAGTGATGTTGAAAATCACTGCTGCCCTACAAAGGTACATGCAGGCAACTGTTTTGTCAAACTTGACATTTTCTGTGTGTAACTGCATAAATCTGATCACCAAGAAGTTAAAATTCAGATTTTTAGAGCAAGAAAACTAATCCGAAATCAGAAAATATTTTATTCAGTTTAACTCAGATACTGTATTTAATGCGGAAAATGTTTTTTGAAGAACATTTACTTCAAATTTGCCTTCGGGAAATTGTTATTTGTGCTCAAACAGAATTCCGTGCTGTCAACAGTTCATTTAGGCCTAAACCAAGGCGACCAGTTCTTGTTAGTTTATCAGCTGAAGTTTGATGTTTGTGGAAAAGATTTAAAGCTACAGTTGATAGCTTGTATAAAAATAACTTTTTGTCGTATTTGCTCGTGAGACAGATATGTGAGAAAATTTGGTTCCACTCTGTCTTGGTAATCTCCACACCCGAACAAAAACAACATCGACCTGGGACAGGCAAAGAGGACGTTAGATACCGTTGCTTTGGGTTGGAAGTTGTGTTGTTGTTGGTGGTGACAAATACATTACCTGGAAATTCAGTAAGGTAATTAAATATGTTAGGATATGTCACTTCTGGAGGCAGACTGAAAAGAGAATCATCAGCCCCTATTTCTTTAATTCCTTTATGCAATGATGCCAGTTGATGATCAGCAAAGACATAATTGCTCACCTGACTGGAGAGAGGATTTAGGTTCCTAATAGTTCAAAAGTGATGTGGGTTTTATGCATTTAAACTGGCAAAGACCTCAGAATTTGTATTGACCACTAGTCAAACTGAGTGTTTTCACCCAGAAAGGGGTGGAATCATTACGCAGGAGCAGAGAACCTGTTTGGGCTGCTTTCATCCAATCAGGCATAGCGTAAAAAGCTGTTAGGAGCTCTAGGATTTTCTTCACATATTATTCGTCTCATGTACAACTGTCAGGATGTAGTGACAGTTTCAGCAAATATGACTTCTTTTTTTTAAATTACCAACTGTAGCTTTAATGAAAATATAAAGTAGAGATTTTAAAAGAAAGATTATATATTACGTTTTGTAAATTCACACCGGGAAAGAGCACTAGATCCTTTTTGTACAGTGTATTACAGCAGAAGTGAAATAGTGAGATTTTAGGATCTTACTCTGTACTATAAAACTGTAAAAAAAAAAAAAAGAAAAGAAAAAAAAAAGAAAAACAAAACAGAACAATTAATCAGTCCATTTATGCACCAGCGATTTTCTGTATAGGACTTGAGATCAAATCGAGTTACTGCATGTTTCCTTTGTGTGGCAGCGTGTTTGTGTATTTGTTGAAATTAATGTTTTCAACCTAATTTCATGACCAAAGAATGTCAGCAGGCAGCAGGAATACAGCCGAGATGAGTTTGTTTCATATTTCAGTATTTTTTATAAGTGTCTCGTTGAAAGCTTTTGAGTTTTAAATCACAGGGTCCTACATTTTTATCTTGAACACGGCATGTCTGACCATCTGAGAGGCTTTTATGTACAGTCCGTTGTTTCTTGCTGTGCCACATTTCTCTTTACGTGTTCATTTCTGCGAATTGTGGTGCTTTCTGCAGTCATCGAAGGTGCCTGCATGTTTATTTTATTTTTTTTCCCCTGCTGCTTGTCTCCGCTCGACAGCACTGACTACTGCTGGAGCTGTGTGTGTGTGTGTGTGTGTGTGTGTGTGTGTGTGTGTGTGTGTGTGTGTGTGTGTGTGCTCTGCTTTGAAGCAATAACTGTGGCTGTGTTGCTGTAACAGAGTGTGTGTTTTAGTGTTTTAGACCTGCTGTGTTCGTCTGCTGAGATGCACTGTATGAATGTGGGCTGCTCAGAACCTCAGTATCTCTCTGGCACATTGTTCGGGGATGACGGTGCTGCTTTCAGGTGCAGCCGATAGTGTCGGTCCTGAGGACACTGTAAAAGTGAATTCCTGCTTTGTATAATTTATAATTGTTGACAGATTAAGATCTTTTTGTGCAATTGTCTAAAGACCGGAGCAGGCGATGAAAACACTGTAAGCCAGGCGACAACACAGGCTGTCATAGCATTTTGCAAAGAAGCAGCTTGTTTCAGACTTTGGATTATCAAATTAACTCTTTATGCTTAAAAAATGAACCATCTCAGTTGCTATCTCTCAAGAACACCTGTCTCTTTTTGTGTTGCATTGATTTTGTTATGTCTACCTCAGATTGGCACAGGAAAAGCACTATTTCTAAACCTTAGAGATCACAAGTATTGTGTCATTGCCTGCATTTGATCAAGGTGATTTATCTATCAAGCTGTACAGTCCCTTCAAACCTAGAGAGATGATTTGCACCTTATTGTATTCTGGGCTCGTGCGTATGAGAACCCAGCCACAAACGTAGGACCACTGACTTTATACAGGCTTCAGCATTTCTAGCCCTGACGTACTTAACTGCTCATTAATACTAAGGCTGTCATAATTATCTTTGTAAATGTTTGTAATGAAAGAGAAAAAGGAAATATATAACACTCGTGGATGTAGACAACATGACATGACAACAGTGAAAAATCTGTGTGGACTCATCAGTGTCTTACTCATTTTTTACGAAACGGCACCACAGACGTGCGCACACTGAATTGTGGCTTCTTGCTTCGTGTTACTGTCATTTATCATGCATGATGACTTAACTGGCCTGTGGCTCACACGTTTTCTCCATGTTTGTTTTAGAGTCATCATATTTGATGGTCGTGAAGGTGTGCCTTAGGCCAATGTCTTGTACGTCACTGCTCACTGTTAGCAGCGACATGCACCATGTGTTCACCACAGTCAGGATGAGCTCAGCTCACCTGAAGGGATGAGAAGAATCATGTAATTTATGTTCACATGCACCAGTTGATTTTCTAATACATCGTCATGACAACATTAAATAAAACCTACAGTATGTTTCTATTTTCTTGTGTGCCGTTTTTCTTCATACAGCCATTGAATATTTGTTAAAGCTATTAAAAGGAACTTAATATTTTGTTAATTTTGGAATAATTAAAAATCGAATCCTGCTTCTTTTTAACAGGTGAACTCATTTTAACTTTGCCTGGGAAAATGTAAACACAGGATTGTTTGATGTGATCAAAATGGAACTAGAGATTAATTTGTTTCACCAAGGCCTTCAGTTTCACTGAATCTAATGAGCTGATGAAGGAAGTGGACGAGAAGCTTTAAAAAAAAACAGATAACATAACATTTGTTCTCAAAAAGCAAAAACTCAAGGAGAACTTGTACTACATGGTCAGATATTTATTGTACACTACTGCAGCAGCTGCCTTTAAAGGCAAACATTTACTTTACAAAATGATCCTAGTACTAAAACAGTCATTTACAAGATGCAGGGGAGACAGTGAAGTGCACATTGACAAGAGACATGTCAGACGGCTCCTAGTGCTGTTCAGTGGGTTCATATCTGTGAAGACTCCAGCCACAGTGAGGAGCTCTTGACCCGCGGCTGCTGAGAGTCCAGCCTCAGCAATGCCGTCACAGCGCCCTCTATCTTTGACATCCACACCCTCTGGAAAAAGCCACAAGAAGAAAGGTTATCAGGTTTGTTGTCCAGCTGTTAGCAGCTGTTTGGCAAGTGTCTTCAGATGATGTTGATTTACTTCAGGGTTTCTGCAAGTCCTTAAAAAGTGTAAAATCCAATAATCTGAATTTTAGGCTTTAAAATGTCTTAATTATAGAAGTTAATGTTACTTTGATAGTTTTAATGTAAGTATTTTAAATGTTAGTGTCACTTTTAAATGTGTTTTTGTGAAAACATGCATTGATCACACTAACACAACACATGGAAGCAATAACCATGCACTGTTTTACCTGTATGGAGGTGAAATGGGTCTGCAATTTCATTCTTAGTGGTCTTAAGTTTAACTTGCTAAAACCTGCAGAAACCCTATTATTTGTATAAATCTTTCTATGTAATGTTGGTTGATCAGTTGTCATGAATTCTGTGCTACAGCTTACAAATCAGCTCCATGTGTGATCATCCCTGACTTAAGCAATTTTTCTCTGGTTAACAAAATTAATTTAGAGATGCACATAAGGAGAAATGTGTGTAAATTATACTGTAACATGCATAAATATAAAGCCAATATGCATTCCTAACTACATGGAAAGGTGTGTTTAACTAGCAGATGGAAGTACTTTACATACATTTTAAGACAAAAAGGTTATGCCCTTGCAGATTTCCAATACTATTCTGTCATTAATATGAAAACACTTTTCAACTCCCCCCTCCCCTTGCTTGTGTTGCTGTAGCTGCTAAACAACCAGATTGCTTTCCATTTTCTTCAGAGCCTAGTTCAATGAAGAATGATCAACACCAGTTTGGAAATAAGAGAGAAAAGAAGCATGTTCACTGAAAAGGTACCATGAAATTGTCACAATTTTATATTGCATTTGGAAACAGGCATAACCATGCTCACACAAACAAGTAACTAAAGCAGGGATTGGCATTGGGGCAAGGCGGAGTAACGTCAAGGGAAATCATGAGAAGAAAAAATGAGTTTGTTCATTCATTCAGTCTATAACAGACATCACATGTCGTGCCCAGTGGCAGACAAATTTGCATAGTGAACGTGATGCTCAGGGAACCAATCTTAATGCAGATGATGTCATTATTCTACAGCTACTACACTGTGCTACTTAAAAATGATAAGTTAAACTGCAAACATATGGGGTAAATTTAAATTAAAACACTCATACCAACATAGATTTAAGGAATATTTTTGTGGTTCTCTGTGAATGTTACCAGTGGAATCTTATATTGATACTGAATATTTGTTGTGTATTTGAAGAAAGAGGGCATGAGACTAAATACTAAATACTGCATGACTTGTATTACATTTTAATGGAAAAATTGATAAAAAAAAATATTCCTGCTAATGCAATGGTTAAGTTCCAATTGTTTTCTTAAAGTTCATAATTATTTTATAAATGTCACTTCATTAGCTGCCAGAAGACTTCAGTCTATCAAAGCCCACTGTGGTTCATGATTTACTTTCATGAATGTAAATGTTTAAAAAAAAAATCCACTCAGTTTTTTCACAAATGACACCCTGTATGTAATCAGCGTTCTGCCAGCTTTTAAAAGACTGCACAGCTTTTGAAACTTGTGAGAAATTCATGGTTGAAGTGAATGTACCTTGGCAGACTCTGATGCAGCTTGCAGGATGAATGCACCGATGCATTGCTGGTAGCGGTTCTGGTGCATGAGTATGAAAGAATGAGGCAGCCCCGATGCTACAAAAGAAGCACAAGGGTACAATTCTTCCATTTACATCATCTGTATCACACAATGCTGCCTGTAAACATTGACTGAAGTTCATCAGGACACAGCATGAGGTTTTGATTCTGCTGTGTGCTCCACTAATAATTAAAATAAATAAATTGTTAATCATTACTGCATTTGACAGCAAATATGCAGTCTGACTTGTCCTTGTTTAGCACACTGAAACCCAACTAAATTAACAAGAATGAATACTGGTATTACTTGAGGCATTGAGCTGATCAATGTTCTTGAGCTGCAGTCGGTCCAGAGAGATGGGCTGGTCCAAAACAGTGAAGGTGCAGCCTTCCTTCAGCAGCTGATCCAGCTCCAGGTTCTGTGGCGGCCTCAGAGGATTCTGTTCTGGACCGATGGACCTCTGCACGGTAAGACAGGATACCTTATGAGCCAACTATGAAACTTTTACAGCGTTATAACTGACTATCTGCCACAGTCCCGGTCAGACGTACCTTCTTGTTTCGCTTAATCTTTGTGATCAGCAGGAATTCATCAAACAGGAACACATACACGTCTATCAGCTTTGTGTTCTCTGGAAATGAACCAGAGAAAGATGGTGTCAGATTAAACGCAAATCGCAGCGCTGAGCATGTTAAAAGTGTTGGAGTCGTGCCAGCTGTGCACACCTGTGAGCACCAGCTTCCCTTCGTACAGCAGACTTCTGTGCGAGATCAGATTCTCCAGAGTGACAGCCTTTAAGAGATGTTTAAGATTCTGAAAGAGAAGCAGTCAGTCAGGTAACAAGAAAACATTTTCACCTTTTGACACGTAAACTGATACTGAAAGATCTGATTTTCTGATACAAGATGCTGCACCACAAAATGTGAACACTTTGCTTTTCATGATATCTGATTTCTCATCCAGATAAATGATTAGTTCGTCTTATCGGCACACAATAGGTATCGGAGAACGAAGTGTTGGTGCATATCTGTGACTTTTATGCTTTGCTCTGTCGACAAAGCACAAATATTAATAAATACTGTATACACACAAACACACATAAGCAGACAAACCTCAGGGACGAAGGCACGCTTGTCTCTCTCCCACACAGGCAGCCACAACAGGGCGTCTCTCAGCTGTTTCACCTTCTGGTAGTTATCCAGCCATTTCACCTTTCCCTCTAAATCACCTGGAAACGACAAGAGAAGCATCATTTCAATCAAGAAGGGGAAAAAGTATTTTAAAAAACTAGGATTAATATGTAGTTTTAGGAGAAATGTGTAATATACGTATATACTGTAATAAATCATCAAGTGACCATGATAAGTTGAAATACTCGCTTCTCTGACAACAACACTACAGTCGCAGTGTCCTCAGCTGTAGAAGGATAATCATGTGTTTAAGTCACTTTCATAAATACATACTTTTTCATTATAGAGCTGGAAAAATTAAATGATTAACTGATTAGTTGTAGGGATGTAACCAAAATCTCACAGTACAGTTATTCCATGATAAAAAAGTCCATGATACTGTATTTATAATGACATTAAAAAAACAAAGAAAAATTCAAATAATAGTGAACACAATAATAGTTGTTAGTTGCAGCCCTACTTCACAATGTGACAACATGGCTAATAATCACTTTATTATCTTGTTGTGTCTTCCTGTGTATAGTGATGGTTGCTTGCCAAACTGGGGTGTGACCATATTGGAGAGATTACAGCACACTAAGCTTTTACAGTAAATGTCACCCCACACCCAGAGGACATTGGCCCATACATCTGAACCGTGGTTACGATACTCCTCTGACACACCTTTTTAATGGTTATGGGAAAGTGTGTCATTAAAGCGTCTGTTTGATTTTGTACACTTGTTCGATACAACAAAGTGACATTGAGGCGCAGCACTGCAGCACATTTCCCACAGCCAGCCCATCTAGTTACAGAGTAAACCGCCACAACAGGTCTGCAGGCGGAGGCGTGCTGTGAAGAATGAGCGGTCAGGGCTCCTGGCTGCCGTCCAAGACATGTAGCCTGTTTGCTCTGTTTGTGTTAACAGAGATAACCTCGCTTACATCTGTGCAACATGCTTCTTGTATGTTAATATGTTTGCAAACCACATGTTGACAAACAACTCCCAACCCGACTTATTTAGTCATGAATGACAGGTTAGGCTCAGGTGAGCATTCAGCTTGTCATCAGCAGCTGAAAAGATCTGTGGGAAGAGTTTAAAGACACATAACTGATGCTGCAACAGTTACTCAACCAGTGACAGTCTGCTGATAAGGCAGTGCTAAAAACCACAGGTGGTGAAGAATGTCACAGTAATTCACTTACAATGTCATTCAGGGACACTGTATTAAGCTAGTTATAAACAAAAACATTAAAAGAGTTAATGCCATAAATGTAATGTATAAACAGGGCTTTGCCGATCAGCCTTTACGATAATTTTTCCCAGTGACCACTAGTGGTACTGCAGTGAAAAATTCCTGACTGGCCCAAAACGCATTTTCCCCCAAATGCTACCATTATAAAAGAGACGTCTGTAAAACTGTTGAAAGGACACATCATACTGCAAACAAGGTCTCTTTCTAGTATGAATGTTTGATCCATGGAGTTTTTATATTTGTAAATGTATTCAATGGTCCACATATTAACAAAGAAAACTTTTCAGGCTATGTGCCAGGTGAGCAACTCTCATAGGACTGAATGAGCGCCATCTTTACGTCCTGTATCTAGTTCATTATAATACACAGTATGTATGGTTACAACCTAAACATCATCAAGGTACTAACGCTAGCAACATGTCACATCTAAACTATGGTGGCTGTGTAGTGTCTGACAGAGCGCCAGCAAAAGAGGCACACTGGCTCCGACTGTAAATATAGCAAACATAACAGTGCTCATTTTGAACGTAAGGCTGAGGAATGAAAAAGTATCTAAATGTGATTGTGTTGCTGAAGTAACGTTTAACAGTAAATGGGTATATTACATGGGCATTGTGCAGGACGGGTCTGTAACACATAATATATTAATTATTAATGTCCCCTGTGGACATTCTGTTTCTGATCCATTTGGTATCAAGTAATGAACCAGTATTGATTCACTCTCAAGTATTGTTTTGTTATTTTTGTTGTGATAATAAACTTGGTATTGGTATCAAAGTCAAAATCTTGATATTGCAACAACATTAGCAGTAAGTGAGGTTGGTGTGTGCTGCTTACATATGGACGTGTCCACTTGCTCCGCTATAACCTGCAGGCCTCTGGTCTCATCCTCCGTCTGGCACCTCTTTGCGATATTCCGCAACAACAGCGGGTATCGAGTTAGCCTCTGCAACGGCGCCACCAACAGGTCGCGTAGTTGCAGCCTCCGGCACTGTTCGTTCCTCTCACACCACTGGGGAAACAGAAAGAGAGTGTGTCAGAGGAAGAAAAGGAAGGAGGTCAGAGGGGTGAAAGAGCTCGTCACGGAGTTTGCTGGAACAGACTGGTGATGGGGGGGATGGGTGTTGAAAAGCGTGTGAAGAGACGTGAGATCTAAGACCAAAACACAATAAAAGGCTGAACAGATACATAAGCACGATGACGGGCAAGGTTACGCAAGGGACAAATGGTCACATTCCTCTGTTTGGCAGGCCTTGCTGACACTGAGCTGCTTGTTTGCTGTTTAGGCAGCGATGTAGCTGTGTGTGTCCTCTCTCACACTTGGCACTACGCTGCCTGAGTCATTGTCAAGGTACACGGCGTCCTTGCCACCGCTCTCATCAAGTCCCCTCCCGTACCTTCACATAAGATCCAAAGTCCTCTCGGGGCTTCAGGCTGTCCAGATAAAGCAGAGCCGTGGAGTAGTTGAGGCAGTACTTCTGCAGGCAGTGGCAAACGCTCTCCTGGAAGGCCTGCCAACAGACAGGAGCGTTACACAAACATCAGGACATTAACTGCTGTGTCACATCAGCCATTAAGCTGCAAATAAACACATCATAAAAAGACGTGAAGAAGATGCCAATGTGGATACACGCGCAAAAACCTGTGTGAAATATATTTTGCAGCTACTGTGAGGTGAATTATTTCCTCTCTGCTGCTTCTTGCATTATTTAACAGCATGATGAAGTGGTTTCTATTATTTTCCCAGACAACTGCAACTGTTGATCCTTGGAGTGCAAAATTATTTATCATCCAGGAAACAAAAAGTGAAACTAGGATTGTTGTAGATTTGTTTTTTCTCAGTGTGTCTGAGGAAGTTTGAGCTCTCTGAGGCAACCTGATAAAGTCGAAGGCATGAAAGTGGGGCTGCATCAATAAGTAAGTTAATTGATTCGTTTTCAACTATTAAATTAGCAGTTTCGTTTTCATATCTTTTTTTTTAATCCTTTATAACAATAAATTGAATATCTTTGGGTTGTGGACAAAACAAGACATCTGAGGACATCATCTTGGGCTGTGGGACATGGTGATCAACATTTTTCACAACTTTATGACATTTTATGGATCAAACAACTTAACATTTAATTGAGACAACATTCAACAGTAATCATCACTAATGAATATAATTGTTAGCTCTAGCCCTACAAGATTATGATTTCTTATAATTAATATTTTCTTCTGGAGAAGCTCCTGTAGTGGGAGATGAGACTAGTAACAGAAACAGATAGTGTTGTCAAACTACAATTAAAAACAAATATATATAAGTAAGTAAGTAAACCTCAGGGAGAGCCACAGAGGAGGGAAATCTAACCCACGATAGACAGACGAGTGTGAATATATCCAGGTTAAAGTGCCTTCTGTATTGCTGTATAATGTGCACAGGTATCCAGCATAAACTGAAATAAAAAGTTTACTTTATCTCCAACATCTAATCAGTGGAGATTTACAACTAAACTAATAACTGAGTGTGGACCACAGTCAGAGTCAGTGTTTGTGTTTGTGTCCACATGTAAAGCCACACTTGCCTTGCTCAGCAGCTCCAGCAGGGTGGGCCCGCCACCCTCCGTAATCTCCAGCATGTCCTTGATGACGCGGAGGAGGTTGTTCAGGAAACCAAAGCTCACCTGCAGCAGCAAATTACATAAAAGAGCAGCTTTGACGCAAAAGTTCAGCATTTCCTTCATTTATTTCCTCTAAATTATTTAATTTACAGAAGACTGCAACTTTATCAAAGAGTAATAATTCTACAGTACTAATAAGCACTTCTAAAACTAAAAACTAAACACAAATACGTCATTTCCCTATGATTGATGATGCAATCCTCCAATATGGACTTAAGAAGTTAATTTCACACTGAAACCCTCTCTGTTCTGATATTTAGTGTAAGACACATGATGAATGAATGAATGACTGACTGAGACTGAGAGTTTTTATCACCTCAGCTTCATCTCAAGAACTCTGTGCAGGTCACACATCAAGTTTTAGAGTGTTTTTTCCAGAAAAGAAACTTTTCATTTATGAATATTTTTCACATTATGAGGTCCCTAAGCAAAAAAACAAAACAAAACAAAAAACAGATAAAGAACAGAAAACAAAAAAGCAAACATGAGGTTTATCGTGATCATGTCTCACTGGCTAAATAAATATGTTTCCCCTCCAATCCTCTTTGAAGAAGTTTGGTGTAGGTCGTCTGTTCAAGAAGATGTAGGTGTTTAACAGCATTGACAAAGAATCCTGCAGAGGAGCAGTTTTTTCTAAAGGCAGTGTTTTGTAATGTTCTTTTTATTTGTAATGCACATCACACAGTATTATTCTAATGCTATGAAGGCTGTTGTTGTTTGTGATTATTTGCATAATACACGTAAAGCTAGTGGTAAACTAGTGGTACATATTTGCATCATGTCTCACCAGGCAAAGCTCATTGAGGTTTGCAAACAGCCTCCAGGAGTCAATATCAGTCAGGCAGTTCCTCATCTGCAGGTTTGTGAGTGTAGCAGAGAACACCTGAAAGCAACAAAGAAGTCAGAGAGGGAGAATAGACTCTAGTCTGTTGTGCAGCATTAAATTTCTAATCCACTGTTAGAAGAATGAAACGCCAAAGAGACTTTTACACTGACAGGAATTCAGTGACGGGAGGAAAAACACAAAGCAGCAGGTGTTAGGTGTCGTTTGGGTTTGGTCTTTTTATTTGTGGTCCTCTGTGTGTGTGTGTGTGTGTGTTTGCGTGTGTGTATTTTGCCTGTGTGCGTGTATTTTGTGGCTTCGTGCAGACAGTCACCTCTTTGAGAACCATGAGCTGATCCAGGAAGTAAACACACTCGCTGGTGAAGAGTTCCCAGATGGCCTCGTGTCCCTTGAAGCCCAGAGGGTCAGAGGTGGCGCTCACCTGGGAAGACTGGTCCTGCAGGAACTCCGCCAGACAATAATCCTGCACAAGCACAGCAGAACAGAAGTGAGCAGAAGAGAAGAAAAAACTATTAATAGTGTCAATTTTGACAAGTATTTTTGAATTTAGTTCTAGTCTTAGTTGCTTACTGAAAACAGTTTTTAGTTAAAGTCACATTTTAGTCTGTTTTTTTGTTTGTTCTAGTCAAGATTTAGTCAGAGGAACTGATTTTTTAAATTATAGTCAATGTTTTAGTTATAATTACCTGCTGAATAAGGCATGATGTTTTACTTAGTTGAACTCTGTTATAATAAACCAGCAGTAATAAAATGCATAAATTGCATTGTTAAGGTAGACGAGCGTTATCTGTGAAGCTACATGGAGCTAAAATTAATATCAAGATATGTTAAATGTTTGCTGAATGACTCATTGTCTGTTTACGAGACGTTAAAAATCATAAATGATCTTTCAGAGGGAGTAGATGTTTACTGTGAGCTTGGCACCATTAAATTTAACAATATGCATATACATATAAATGAATCAACCAGCTTAGGCAACTAATATTTACCTCGACAGACATGGTAGGACGGTGTGTTTTCAGTTGTTTTATGTGTTTTTTCTGCACATCTTTAATCCACAGGGTGCTCTGTCTTAACCGGTAACGATACATCAGTCTTTCTTTCAGTTTGAATGTAAGAAAAAGGTGTCCACTGACGGACAGGTCATCGCTCCTCTTTTTCTTTTCTTTCCATCTGACGGGCCTCAGGTGAAGACGAGGCCCACACTTTGCCAGATTAATTGGTCCTTTGAGATGGTTAATTACTGTGATCTAACTAGATTGTCCGCCTGAACAGAGCCAAGTAATTTCTTTCATTTTTACTCTTCAGGGTATAATGAACAGAGATTTTGTTGTCGTTTTCGTTGTCGATATTTTTGTTACCATCACAATTTAGCCATGAAATAAAAGGGTGTGAATGAATACTCACTGTCAACCAGCATCAGAATTACCGCTCGCTTTTAAACGAGGAAATGAAACATTTATTTTGCCCTCAGTGGTGGAAGTTGTGTTTGTATAGAAGCTGTATATTCTGTCAGTGCCACCATCGTGATACTCTGAAGCTACAGGAGTGTTTGTTTATATATAAGCTCGACCTGACTGGTTACTGTCTAGAAATTCTGGTTCTTGCACAATTTGTGTCTTTTAAATGGCTTCCTTTCCCTCTAACAGCCATCCTGTTCTGTTATTCCTGAGTCACTTGTTAAACACTGAGCTCTATTTGGATTGGAAATCTGAATCTCTTAGTTGTTCAGACCCTGAGTTTGTTTGTATTAAAAGTCACTGCACACTCAAAAACAACAGGATGATTTATACAACAAACAGCCTGGATACTTAAGGCTTTTAAGGGCTTTTGTTGCTGACAGTGTTCATTTCTTACCTTATACCTCTGAAGTTCAGAGTTTCTCCAGTCTTGAATCTGTGATGTTGAGAGATATTTTTCAACATCTGATGCTGTGCCTGTCTGTGACTTCCCTTTAGTCTGAAAGAAAAAAAAAGATTTCAAAACAGGCTTTTGGTTATGAATGTGAGTTGACCAAGGGAAAGGATTTGTTGACAGCGTTGAAAAACTATGTTCAAAAACTAACCAGACAGGTTTGGCTCAAGTTCTGTATTTGCGAGTGTTGACCAATTACAAAAGGGCCAAAAAGGGATAAGAGGAACCACATTAATCTGCTTTGATAAGTGGGTCAGAGAACAATGTCCAAACCAACTGCCTACTGCTAAAACAAAGCACATCAAAACAAACCACGAGCACACAACTGGCACCAGCCACAACAACAACTAAGACAAACAACACACCTACCGTACTACGCCTCGAAAAAGGCCACTTTGACTTCTTAGTGTCTGTGAAATCACAAACATAAAATGCTCATTATCAACAAAGGAACAAGAAACAATGTGTACTGTGTAACAGATGGGATTAGAATCAAACAAACAAAACAGTGTGTTAGGATATAAACTGTGGTGGACTTTGATTCAGTTGTTTGTGCAAAATTACATAAAAACTACACACAAATAGTTTGTGTCATGAGGTTTTCCACCACACACAGAAATACTTGTATTATGTCTCCTCTGAAGCTCATAAACATACTGAATAACTGTACGCTGTGTAACCCATACAACTGGAGGCCAAAAACTGTGTTTCAGTGTTGCTACTCTGCCTCACAAAGTCTCTAATTAGCTTCAGATATGAATGGGTTGCACATTTTCTTTGTCAGAATAAACAGGGTTGTTATAAATTAAAGCAATCTTGAAAAATAACTGTATTTACATTAAAGACTTACAGTCTGAGTAAAGTAAGAAACCATTAAAACTTCATGACATGACAACAACATGACAGGATTTTACCAGAGAAGTTTGAACCGTTTAATATGTCAGCTGCTCCGTTGGATACAAAAAGGTCTCCTGGTGAAACATCCAGTCCAGGCAGGCTGACCACCACAGAGCTCCGCCTCCTCTCCTGAAGCCTGAGGGGACAGGAAGACAGGTGAACGTCTTCAGATGGTATTGCAAACACACTTGGATTAAAACTAGTAGTAATGCCTGACATTTTCACAACAGCCTCACTTGGCCATGTGAGATTCTTTGTTGCAGGAACCATCATTCTGCTGTTGTAAATGTAATACAGCACAAAGAGAAGAGACTTAGTGCCAGCCACAGGAAATAAGAGAATTCCTTTTGTCATTTTGCATGGTTGAAATACCACTGAAATACCACCTGCATTGTGCAGCAAATTGGCGATTAACATGAGTAGCAGAAAATATAAAGGATAAGTGTTATGTGTCTGGCTTATGCGTGGATACAGCTGCTGATTAATGGATCACCCTATTTGTGTGGAAGGAGGCAAGCTGTCAATTTGAGCCAGTTATAATCCTCTTGGTCTCCTTTTCATAGTTAGTAACTGCGGCATGGCTGTGGCTGGAAAAACACAGGACTGCCTTTTAGCCTCAGGCAAAACTCAAACAGCCACTGTTCTCAAGTGTTTTGACTTATCCTCTGCTGTTGTACTTCAGGGATTACTGCACAAAGCAAAAATAGACATTTGTGTGTTGAAATTAAAACCCTTACGAATGCACTTCAATTAACAAATGGAGGTGAGAATGATATTAAATATGCAGACTAAATATCTGAAAAGGGCGTGGCCACACAGGAATAAAAAGATTCATTGTGAGGATGGTAAAACTCGATTGGTGACTGTGTGACTCTTAACCATCTCAATCCAAACTGTGCCAATGCCAACAAGAGGCTTCAGGTCGTTTAACAGAACACAAATAAACGGCCAAGAAACCAGATGAGCTGGTTTCGCCAAAGGTAAGGTTCACTTTCATCCCGCTGACACTTACCAACAGCTGGTGAGCGACCTATGTCAACACGCTGTACTTTAACTCTTACATTTTTAAGAGTCTTG
Source organism: Lutjanus erythropterus (assembly GCF_056507025.1). NCBI lineage: Eukaryota > Metazoa > Chordata > Actinopteri > Lutjaniformes > Lutjanidae > Lutjanus > Lutjanus erythropterus. The sequence goes on along the minus strand of NC_139329.1, from coordinate 16,958,255 downwards.
GTTTTAAAAAGATCAGTTAAGAGTTTAGAGGTAGACATTAAAGGATTAGATAGAGAAAAAATAATGTGGCATTTATCAGTAAGCTAAATAAGATTTTTCCACTGTTGCATTAAATTAAAAGCCAATTTTGTGATAAACCTAAACCTAAAAATGTGAGAATACAGACTTCTCCTCTGAGTTAATCAAATCTATTATCAAAATTATATGTTAGGGAAAATTACAATAACTGGTTGAGTTAAAAACTATTAGTCCACATATGTTTATTAGGAAATGTACGTTTACTGAAAAAAGAAAAAGGTCATGACATTAATAACTACAACTGTCCCAGAGTCTGAAATGATACTGGATTGAGGTAGAATGTCAATTTATATGCTGAAAGTCATTTAGACCCTGTATTATTGTGAATCTCCGTTGTATAGTTTCAACACAGACTTTAAATAAATGGGTATATAAATGGATGTAATTTCTCATTTATCATACTGATCATCTGTTGTCACAATGAATCTAGTCAGCTTCCTGATGATTCTAAACTTTCTACACCTTGTCTTTTGCCCCAACATTGGTGGAGTTGGACAATTGACCCTTCCTAATTTCCGCTAATTTTTGCTGTGTGCTCCAATAACAGTTGAACAACCTCAGCATCTCAGTCAACGTTCTCCTTTCCTGATTTCAGTACTTAGCGATGTGCTAGGTTCTGCTACGTAAAGAGAATCAAATTTTGAAGATGGTTAAAGACGTTGCTGTGAGACCTGTAAAAGTGACATCTATTCATATCTTAAGTGAGCTAAAGTTTGAGTAACTAACTAGTTAATCCACATCAATTGTTAGCTAGCTAAACAGCCAGAAATTTGCTAACATTAGCTAGCAATTGAGCTAGTGTTTTGCTAACATTAGCATATGTGGATTTTACAGGAAAAGGAAAAAATTGACTGAGGTGCCAAGTTTGCACAACTGTTATTGTCAGTTATTTAAAAAAGGCGCGGAACTTAGGAAGGATCGATAATTTACCAGTCAATGTTTCCGACACATTATTTAGCCGATATCATTCCTCGTACTTGTATTCTGAAGGGCATCTCTGAGGGACTGTGTGACTAATCACCAGTTTAAGCTGATGGCTGCAATGGCATGAATGAGACTTGCTATGAAATCCTGGAGATTAACAGCTAAACAGACGTACTGTAAAAGGGGCTAAAATTATGTAATACTACAAAATCAGGGGAAAAAAAACATAGTTGAAGAATCCATTTCACATCACTGAGATTGTAAACACATTTTCATCAAATGAGGGTAGCTCAACTTTCTCTTTGACGGTTATCAGGACACAATCAGAGCATGAGGAAGCTGCCTAGCTAATAATGATAATAAAATAAATGGGAGCAGAAGTACAAGCAAGAGGAACAATGCTGGTACTGCTTTGTCTCGGTCTATTATTATATGTAAAATCTGCTTTGTGAGAGCGAAGGATCTCAGACTTTCTTCCTCTTACAGCTCAGAAAATCCCCTTAAACAGTAGCTGCATTTCTGCTGCTGTGCCTGCACTGTTGCACAAGCAGAAAACGAGACTAACTCGAATGCACATGTAGGCCACATGGCTGCAGGGCCGACCTGTACGCTTGCACAGAACAGGAGTAGTACGTTTTTTGTTGAACCGTGAAAGCATCAAACGTTCAGTGTTCTCACTGACAATATAAAGTGATACAACCCCCCTCCCTTGATCAATGTATAGGCTGGCATTGCTGAATCAACAGTAAAACAGATAACGGTCAGCAGCACCTGACCACTGTAGAGGTTACGTGGCTAATGGGACAGTAAGAAAGGCATGATTTCTCCTGTAAACCAGGTCAATGCCTCCTTGCAGTTCATCCTCACAATGCCATCCTGTTGCTTTGTGGCCGCTCAGAAAGCTCTCTCTGTGTCAGCCTCTCTGCCACTGAGAGCAACTTGTAAAAATGGGTGTTTTGTTCCCCGCACAACAAGAGAAATAATGATGCTCAAAAACATGTCCCAACCAATGGCTCGCCTTGCCTTGCAGGACCCGGTCACTGTAAGAGGCACAGTGCCAGGGCGTAATTAGAGGGACAATAGCTGCCTAATTATCCAGTGAGGGGAAGAGCCCAGTAGCCCATTAGGAGGGGTGTGGGTGGCAGTAAGAGAAAACAGCCTTAATGAGGGTTTGTCTAGCCCATACATAACCATGGGACTCTCAAAACTTTAACCCACCAAGCTTATGCTCCATTAACAAAGACATGAATGACAATGAATGCACAATGGGGCTCCTTAAACGCTTAAACGTCCAATCATCCCTGTGAGTGAGTGTCCTGCAAGCGCAGAAGGCACGGCACCCACGATACCGACATGTTATCGGGCCGCACCTAACAATTATTTTCATCACTCATTTTCGCTGTTAATCAATAATTGTTTGGCCCAGAAATCAGTTTACTACTACAGAGGACTCAAGACCATAAAATATTCACATTCAGGAAGCTAAAATCAGAGAATTTGGATTCGGAATTTCTCAAAACAATTGACCGATTATCAAAAGAAGTTGGCAATTAATGTAATAGTTGATAACTAATTAATCATCGCAACTCTACATGTTATGGCTCAAATATCTAAATATAGTCTTGGTGAAATTAACTTCTGATTGGAAACAGAAAGTGGCAGTTCACTATGGAAATTAGAGATTAATTGTTTTTCATATTAGTAAAAATTAAAAATACAAATGTTAGCACTGTAATCCATCTTATCAGTTACAGGAAAAGTTTTACAACATTCCTGACATGCAAACATGTTCTGGCAAACTTGAAAGTGAAGTCCAGGGCACACGGACAACATGCAAAACAGTCCAAAGTACACTTACCTATTATGGAAATGCTCTTTCTCCTGCAGAAAGAGAGAAATGCTGCATTAGTTAGTGGAAAACTTTAAATATGTAATATGTAAACATTCCTATAAGAATATATCAGTGTTTGCTGAAAACATACATCATAGTACATGTACTGAGATAATTCATTTCCTCAATTAGGATTACAAACAGATGTTGAAGTTACAGTATAAATAAAAAAAATGTTAAAACCTGATAAGTTTATACAATAAATACTGGAACCAGACAGATGTATCAGACAGACAAATTTATAGGCCTAATATTGGCCTAGCACAACATACACACAGAATATAATGCAGATTGTTTTTATAGGCAGCATTTTATAGTAGAAGTACATTTAATCCTTTTTTTAATTAGTCTGTTTGTTTTTTTTAATTCATAGGTATTTATAGTTATTAAAAATATCAGTTAGGACTGCAACTAATAATTATTTTCATTGCTGATGAACCTGTCAATCATTTTCTTGATTAACTGATTTGTTTAGTCCATAAAATGTCCAAGGTGATGTCTTCAAATGTCTTTTTTTGCCCACAACCCAAAGATACTCAGTCACTGTCACAGAGGAGCAAAGAAACTAGAAGATATTCACATCTGAGAAGCTGAGATCTGGGAATTTGGAAATTTAATCTTAAAATGACTTAAAATGATTCACTGAATATCAAAATAGTCGGTGACTGGTGATTTAACAGTAGACAACTAATTGACTAACTGTTGCAGCTCTAAAACCAGTGAGTTTACTATGTCAATGCCCTGATCAGGATTTTTTTACTCCAATTCTTGGCCCCAAAATTCTAGTATCAGTCACGCCCTAATAAACACACTCTTCTATATCTTTAGTGCTCTCAAGTTTCTACAACCTGCAATTATTATAGTATTTACTATAATTATTATACATGACATATTAGCACTGTCTTACTGTATTCTCTGCATTGACCAGAGGGTGCAGAGACCTCCTACTGCTAACAACACCACTATATCACTTTCAAAGACATTCAGATTTGAATCAGTGTTTTAAGTGGTCGCTTGGGCTCAAAAGCCTCTGTTATCTGAGGAGAATGTCGGGACTCCATTGAGAATGTGCTCGGTTGAATACCGTGAGCTGATGAATAGATCTCCCCATTATCTTTTTCCATCGCTCACTGACCCCTCCATTATTGGGTGACTGCTGACTGCGGTGAATGGGGGCCCAAGGAGAGCACTTCCCAGGGCTCTGCGGGCAGTGGGCTTGGTCAGAGCTGTCAGTGCATGTAACTGCTGATTCATTTGCTGTCAAAAGCTCGCATTGTGAGTGACCACCGCAGGAGGCAAGGCCCAATGAGGGAGAGAAGGTTTCTGCAAGGAAGGAATGTGTAACCATTTCATTTATTGATCAAAATCCTCACCAGACTGCAGCACGTGAACGCGTGGTGATGGTGGGAAGTAGGGATGTTGCGATACAATTTTTCCTTCCGATACCGATTCCAACTTTACGTATGGGCGAACGCAGAGCAACAAGAAAACAACCTGTATACTACTAACCCTGTTTGGATGTAATATGTTTGTTATCATTGCTGTATGGCCTGGCTCACATTAAACTCTTTATAAAACATAAATAAATTCATACAGACAGTGAATGCCACAGAACATGACCTCAACATCCTGGAAAAAAAAATCACATACTGTCTTGGGGTTAACAAATTACCTGGTATCATGTGTAAACTTGCATACTCCCCCAACCCTCCAAGAAGCTACAATGCTACAAGTGCAATTATTGCGATCATGAATTCTGCATGACCTTGCAATTTTGTCCAACTACTGCCACTTTTCGGCGAATTGTCATCATTGTAGCTTCCTGCAAGTTCCACCAATCAGAGCAGTCTTCATACTTGGACATCTCAATGTACAGACTCAATGTTTTATTATTTACAATTTTGCTGTATTCTTAATGTTTTACTAAATAGAACACAGTTTATCACCGTTGACATTTATGAATGCTCTGTGCAAGTTTATAGAATTTGAGCTCCCAAAAGACTGCTTCTTTGTGGACTAATTAATTTACAAATAAAGCATATTTTGTTAGAACTTTTGTCATCCTGAGCTTTTTTGGTAAAGTTACTCAGAACATTCCCTGGAACAAGTTACCTTTTAATTTTTAAGGACTTGTTGGGAAAAAAAATCCCAAGCAATTTCATCTCAAGAAATGCCTGAAAACATTACAAAATGCATCACAGTTTTATAGAAAAGCCACAAAAAAGCCTGCAAAATCCTGGAAGGACTGACTCACCAATACAGATACCAGCATTACAGCCAGTATCAGGGCTGTATTCAATACTGGTTACAGAACAGTCCAAGAGGGAAAAGGTTTGCAAGCCATGCTTCAATAATAGTCACAGAAAACTGGTAAAAGCTCACCTGTACTTCACTATCAGGGAATCCAAACTTTTTCATTTGAACAGGATGAGCACTGTGACATTCTTGTCTCTTGGAGGCAATGCCGTTGTCAAAAGTCTTTGATCTATGTGATCTGGTTCTCTGTCGGCCAGAGGATGAGACAGGCTGATGATCGTGACAAGTCTCTCCATCAGAGAGGGGACTCGCTGCAAGTGGAGACTTGACTCTGGGGCTTATAGGGTATGGCGTGCTCTCAGAGGAAGGCTCTTCCTGAGTGCTCCCCATCCTTACAGGATCCCAGCTATCTGTCAGAGGACGCCGGGTGCTCCTCATCCTCCTTAAGGTGGGAGACGTGGAGATGCGGCCGGGGGCCTGCCGGTCAAACTGGAAGAAAGGTGCTACCAAGCCATCTGTGTCCACCAGGGACGAATGTCTCAGCTTGGAGTTTGTCCTTGTGAGATCTATGTGCATTATGACTGGGTTACTGGTCTGACACTCCTTGTGTTCAAATGACCCCTGGTCCGTTTGCGTCTGTGCGTCTGCCACACCTGTGGTGCACACTTCATTTTCAACCCACTCAATGTAACTCCAACCCAGCTTCTTCTCAACGTCCGGGTCTTCATCTTGTAGAATAACGTTCTTCAGCGCAGACATTATAACCTCAAAGGCATTGTATTGCAGCAGAGATCAGAAAATGTGTGATCTAATGGTCTGGTTGCTTCGACTCCCCTGAGTTAAGGTCAGATGATAATCCTGTTGCATTCCAACACTGTTCACGCCGGTCACTTCTCAAGCCTCTGAGGGAAAAAAAAAAAAGAAAATGTGTCAATATGAAGCAAAATGAAGCAGGCTGCGCACAAACGTACCTCCTAATCTTCTGAAAGGGGATTTGATCTGGGTTGAAAATGGCCAACTGGCAGTACAGCTGTAAGAAAATATCAATACACTAGAGTATTGAGATATATTGTCTTGTGATACTGCACTGCATCACAAAAAGTATTAGTGATATTGTATACATGCAAAGATTTGCAGCAGTAGTTCAGTCTGTGTTGTGTTTAAACCCCTGACTGCTAGATAGCAGTGTTGTTATCTATCTTCACTGTTCTGATTATCTAAAAAGTAAACTTTTAACTCTGACTATATGCATAAAGTGATATGCTCTTCATACTATGACAGCTTTCCTAAAACTAGATGTAAGAAAAGAATCACTTTGCTAACAGTATTGCAATATATTGAATCGTAACCCCTGTATCATGATAAATAACGTATTGCCAGATTATTGCCAATACACAGCCCTAATTGGCAGTGAAGTAGACTTATAAAAGAATGCAAAGAAAATTACTGTGTCCTAATATGAGATAATCTATAGACTCTATGTAACCCTGCTATTTGATGCAAATATGATCAAAACATGTAAATAAATGTGAAAATAGCCGTGGTACATACAGTATGTATCATACATAGAGCATTTTAATTGGAATTTTTTGGTTGTTAAAGTCTTTGGGATGAATATTCATATAAATCCACATAATTCTGAACTGGGATTATACTGTAATGATGAACATAGGTACAGGTACATTCTTAGAATCACTTTGTCTGTTGCATGCCTCACAGTTAGACAAAGCGCCCCTGATATTTCAGCATGGTATGAATAACTTGGGTCTACGTTGCCATTGGAGAGACTATCACATGTACTCATTACAAGGCACTCTGGAGAAGTTTGTAAGGGACTGGTCCCATACCTGAGAGAGGGTTGGTATGTGAGCATGGTGGTAACAAACGTAACAGGATATAAACTATATAAATGTATATATGTAAACTTGTGACAGCTGTTATTTACTCACTTCTCTTGTTGTGCTCATTGTATTTGTTTCTTTACTGTGTCACACAAAATAAGAATACTGAAACTAAAAACATAAAGTCTGAGCATAATTTAATGTGCATGAACAGACCAGGTGGAGTAGACTCATGCTACAGCACACAATGTACAGTAACTAGTCTGTCAATATGTCTTGACAATGTGGTGACACAAAGAGCCATAGGAAGACATGCACCTTGCTCTCCTCCCTCGAGTCTGTTGTTCGCTCCAGTGTTTCATATTAATATTTATGTTGTTAGCCTACTAAATGTATCACACTGTCGTTTTAATTCCCGTTTTCCCCTCATGTTAGATTCATTTCATTGTTTATTCAGAGCCGCGCCGGCAGTCTGCTCATCCACGAGGTAACAAAGGTAACAGAGGAAACAAAGTGACTGGAAGTTTACAGCGATAAACAACCGCACCGATATCACCTGCGTGACAGCAGAAACCACACCTGCGTGGACACAAACGCGTTAAATGTTAATAAAGAAGTCTGGCTTTACTTACATCCACCGGTGCCTCCCGACGACTTGAACGACTGGTGGTGTAGCCAAGTGTGACCGGGGGGAGTCCTGCCCGCGGTGGAGGAGGAGGAGGAGGTGGAGGAGGCAAACTGAACAGGTTTACAGGGGAAAAAGAAAAGTCTGTTCGTCGGACGGTGGTTAGTTTTCTGTCAAAACACAGGAGCGAGGTGGAGGAAACAGGTCTGTGTGGTGCAGCGGAGTGGAGGAGCTGCGGCTCATTGTCCCCGGAGCTGCAGCCTGCTGGGAACTAAAAGGTGCGACTGAACTGAACTGAGCATGTTACATCAATACACACACACACACACACACACACACACACACACACACACACACACACACACACACATTCTCTCTCTCTCTCTCTCTCTCTCTCTCTCTCTCTCTCTCTCTCTCTCTCTCTCTCTCTCTCTCTCTCTCTCTCTCTCTCTCTCTCTTCCCTCTAACACACCCACAGGAACAATAAGCACTTCAATAAAAGAAAAATTACACGTGTTATCAATCTATTTCACTCTCACAGTGTCATAGGAAATGAAAAAACAAAATACAAAACATTATTATTATAGTCTTTATAGGAATATAAGCCTTATATGTATTCAGCTTTACACAGACTATACACTATAGATCGGGGTATAACTTGCTACAGGATTTATGACTCCAATACCGATATAAAATCTGATATCGATAAATAGGCAAATATCCTTTATACAGAATTAACATTTTATGCAATGATTCCTCAAAAGTGGATGTAGGATATTTTACAGCTTATCAATAAACTGATATCAGGGCACTGAAACAGTAAACTTTCACTGGTATTTTTAAGAAACTACAAATAACAAAACACAAATAGAGCAAACTATATGCATTTATTAAACGTGGATTAGAAAAAGTTAACAAATAAAAGCAATGAACATTATTTTCTGTTTAAAAGGCTTTAATATAAGTGCATATTGGACAACATATAAGCTGATATTGATATATACTGATATAGTTATGTATAGGCCAATATAAGGCTGATAATATTTGTCAATGGATATATTAATCTGCCTTCACCATACCATCGTTTTTGATATTTAATCTGTTTTGAACACTGGTTCTCACCATTAATATCAAGTTGTTAAATTCTTCCCCAGGAAGATCTTATCTTGTTACATAAGATATGTTCCTTACTAAAAATTCTCATTGTTTGACTATGTAGGTTAATAATGACATATTTTGGTAGGCCATGGCTGAAACTTATTACTTATTTAATGAAAAATACTCTATTATAAAAGTTGGCAAAATATACAAGTGTCAAAAGTGGTAGGAGGTAAGAGGTAAATTAGTATCACTGGTAACATCTGTGTTTATCCTACAGTTCTGTGTCAAAATGAAATTATGCAGTGAAGAAGGTCAAGCCAGTAAAGCTTATCTTAATTGAAGAGTTACATAAAACAGTGACTGTAAAGTGCTGTATTATACCCCATAGTTTCTGTTAAGAAGCATATGTTACTTCGGGCAGACAAAAAACAGTTTGTGTGGCAACATTAAATCATTCAGTAATAAGTAGTTCATCCTCAGAAGTGAGTTATGCAACACTATCACTATTATTACTATTATATCATTTTAAAGCAAGATATTTAAGATGATGGGCAAGATGATCTGTAGTCACTCTGAAATCTATTAGTGTTTAATCATATTATTTGCTGTGGATTAGGCTATATAGATATGAATGTTTGTCACTGTGTCTCACCTGCAAATTGTGTAAATGCCTAAGGAATCGGTCGATGGGACCAGAATGAAAAAGCCATTTCTGGTCTGTTTGTTTGTGTTTACCATACAAAGTCAGGGGAGCAGCACACTTACCTGTTGGTTCAGTAAAAAAACACTAGAGGGAGATACAGGTCATATAATGGGATTGCTGATGGTGCAGCTGACCCCCTGGAGTCTTGATCTCTAGCGGCCCCTTGTGTATCAGTGTAGGTAATACATTAAAATGTCCAAAAATCACTACGGTCCTTCTTCTTTAGAGGCCTCTGTCACTGTCTCACTGCAGGTCATTTAGTTTTCCGGGTACATGTTTTCTAATAAATTAGGTAACCGATAGCTCTAAATATCAGATATGATTATCAAACATTTGGCAGTCAGGCTCAAAGTAAAAGTGCCAATACAACAATGTAAATATATTTAGTTACAAGTAAAAGTCCTAAATTCAAAACCCCACCAAAATGTACTTCAAGCATCACATCACAATCATCATTCTGCAGAAAAATGTCCCCTGTGACAAATAAATTATTATATCTGACATTATTAGATGTTTAATACTGATGCATTGATGTATAAGCAGCATTTTACTGTTGCTAGTTGAGGTGGAGCTAGTTTTATCTTCATATACAGTTTGGTAGTTTAGTTCAGTGCTTCCAAACCCTCCTCCAGTGGGTCACAAGATAAATCAGAGGCGTCCTTATGATTAATGGAACAGGAAGAAAGAAAAAGCAAAGTTGTGCTAAACAAATTTGTTTTCATTTTGTGGATGTTTTTTCTGATCTCTGCTTTAATGCGTAAATGACACATTCAGAGGGGAAATGTGCCTTTGTGTGGAACCGGTAACAACTCAAAGACATCTGATCTGACATCATGTGAAATTAGACACACTGGTTTTTATAAGGGCTTTGACGTAAAAAAAAAAGTGTAAGGGTCTCAAAATTGTACTTAGGTATGGTAACTGCACAGATGCATTTAGTTACTTTTCATTAGTTTATCATTGTGTGCTTCAGGCTACAAGCTACTGATGTGACAGAAGACCTTTGTGTATGGTGGGCCTGAAGTGCAAACACATTTCACAAAACAAATAAACAAACTAGAGAACACACAAGCATTATACCTGACCCCCAGCAAATTAAATTATACTACCTTGTGTGGATGTACTTTTATTAAATTTCAGCAGTTTATCTGTTTCTCTGTGTGGTCTTTTTTTATTCAAAGTTTGCTTTTTAATGTCACACTCCTTTATTTATATGAAGTCTTGTCAAGGCAAACAGGACAGAGCCAGTTATTGTACTGTCCTGCAGTGAAGGGTTATTTTGGCGAGAAACTGAAAAGCTCTTCTGAATCAAGCAAGAAGTTACCTTGAGGTGATAATCAAATTCAGCTTTTTTCTCCAAATGTTGCTCTGCTTTTCCTCTTGTACAGTACTGGAATGTAAACAAGTGTGTTAGCAACATACCTAGTGTCAGGTGACAGAAATATTCATCAGTTCCCTGGCTGCCCAGAGGACTGGGTAGACCAGAAATCCAATCTGAAACAGCCTGAAGTTCTTCCTCAACACCTGCAGGAGGAACAACAGGATTTTACAGCAGAAAACTCAGCTTGCTTGGCCAATACACAAGGATACAGGGAGATTTATTTATCTTTATACAACAAGATTGTATAAAGAGATTATGACATAGTACCCTCTTTGATTGATTACACTGGTCAAAGAGATTAAAAAAACTCCTAAACCCCAACACGTCAACTTGACTTTAAAGACGTCATTTACACCATGTTTTTAGCCTAAATCTTCCTTAGCATGCAGCCACATTTATGTGCACATGCACACTGTCTGAAATGTGTGTGTGGTGCGATGGTGTGCAAGTGTTTTTTTTCTTCTTCTTCTTCTTTCTTCTTTCTAAAACTGGTCATGATTAACTTTCATTGTTGGGAGATTCTGCAGTGCTGTTTTCCTGTGAAACTCCAGCAATGTTTTGTGGACTAAGAAACTAAACCCAAACTTCAGTTGGCATGAGGGTGATTAGATAATTCATTTTTGGAGGGCTATTCCTTTAGACAGTCTCAGCCTGGGGAAGCCGTGCATCAGTCTAACAGTATGCATACTTCTGTATCTCCTGCTTAACGGCAGCATGAACAGGCAGTGCCTGGGGTTGGGGTGTGGGTGTGTATTGTCCTTTAGTATTGTCTGGGCTCAGTGAGGCACTGAGGAATTTATTGCTTTAATTGACTACATTCACCATCAACACTGACTGGACATCCACATGAAAAGTGATGAATTTTACCTTTAACTCAGGCACTATACTTAAGTACAAAATTGACAAATTAACTTGAGTGTTTTTCTTTCATGCAAATTATCTGACAGCTTTGTAACTAGTTAGAACACAGATTAAAAACATCTATCTATCTATCTATCTATCTATCTATCTATCTATCTATCTATCTATCTATCTATCTATCTAAACAGATGTATAAAAAAGGACTTACAGAAGTTTCAGAAAATTGACATATTTATGTTTATGTCCCAAAGTTGGTTCCATGTATTGTAGACTTTTGAGCAGACTTTATGATAATATTTTAACAATAACTATCAATATATTATCTAACCCTGCAGCTAGAGGTATGTTGCGATGTATATTTACCTCCAAAAGTTGTAACTGCCTTGTAGTTTTCAGAGGGCCTGCTGCTGTGAATAAAAACAAAAACATGTCATTGAACGGAATTGGCTCACAGTCCTGACAGCGGCAGTCTCCTCCCCCTGAAGTGGATGTGAAGAAGAGCTCTGTCGCTCTGTCTGACATACAGGAAGAAGTTGAATAAGTCTTAAAAACACAACGCTTTCTTTAAAAAAAAAAAAAAAAAGCGCCACCAGTTTTTGCACTTTCGTTTTTTTTTTCTCGATCGACTTGCTGACATGTAGATGAGGAAGAATGAAGGAGGATCTGAGGAGGGCTGCTGTTAAACTGAAGGAGCTGTAACGTGTGGATCACTTCACTTCACCGACAAGAAGTAGCCTATCAATCGTTTGTAGATGGGAAACCCGGACACATCTGCAGCATAGTGAAAATGTCAGAGCACAGATCCAGTTTTCTTCACATTGGAGACATTGTGTCTCTGTACGCGGAAGGCTCGGTGAATGGCTTCATCAGTACTTTGGGGTATGTTCCTCCTGTCTGCCTCTCACTTTCTGCCCTCAGGGGAGTCCATATGGACAAATCCTTATAATAACTACTTTCACCTCACATCTCACACTTACTTCTCCCTTCTTCCTCATCTGTATGTGTTAACTAAACCGCTCAGGTCTGAAGTTAAAGTGTGCGACTTGTGGCCAAGGCCTGTCAGCGCGCAAAATGCTGCTTCTCAGGAAATTCTTCACGTTTACGCAAATGTAACAGGAATGCAAAGCAGCGTGTTAGCCCAGGTACACAAGCAGTGGTAGTGGTTACACGCTGATCTGTTCGCTGTGGTCTCCAAAGTAGGGCTCGGGGGCCCGGAGGGGCACACAAGTATGTGTCAGAGAGGGCCCTCAACAAAATAAAGGAATATCAAGGAGCATTAAGGAGTCCGGATCGGTTTTGTGATCAGTGTCCATGCTGCTCCCCAGTTCTGTAAATCATCAGACTATAAAGTCATTTAGACCTTTACAGATATTTGGAGTTTGGCTTCATGTGGACCCAAAAGAGTGGACCTTAGTCACATGACTTGGACTTGAATTAGACTCAACTTGACAATATCAAAAAAAGACTTGCCAGTCCTCTTAGACCTTCACACCAATGACCTGTCCATTCACTTGGACTTAAGCCGTTTGACTTGAAAATATGTGACACCTTCCTCCAAGCTCAAAGGTTGAAAAGTTTATTTAAAAAACAAAAAAACAATTCCAACGTGCAAAATGTGTGGGTTGACAATTACAAACAGAGACATGACAGCTTCTAACATTGTTTGACATTTGGTAAGTTGAATCGAGAACCGTTCCACTTGAGAACCCGTTTCAAATGGTACAGTCCATCAGAATCATATGCCTCAGAGCTTATAGGTTGCCAGCTAATCATTGCCGACATATTTTTGTGACAGTTGTGTATTCTAAAGTAATGAAAAATTAATGTATCTGTGTTGCTAGAAACCTACAACAAGGAGTCAAAGTGGAGAGGAAGAAGTGGTCCAAAGCGTGGCTTCATTTCAAAAAGAAACATGATAATAGTACTGGTTCTATACTGTGTTCAGACTCATTAAAACAGTTGCAATGAGGCTGAAAATCTGTGTTTCCCCACACAGAAAACTGAATAGGAATCACTAAGGGAACCGATAAAGAATTGGACAGATATGCGGAATTGAAAATGGCATTATATCAATAAAATGTTATCAGTGTTACCATCCATAGTCAAGGCTCTGTTAAAATGGCATTACATTTGGAGTAGAATGAACACTTGAGACTTACTTGTGACTTGTAAAACTAATAATCTAATCTAATAATTGTCTAAGATTAAAGGTCTAAAATAAGATTATGTTTATCCACTTGATTAAAGGACTAAATAATTTCTACATTCACTTTGATACATCCTTGCAATATTGTGTGAGACAGTGTAACAGCCAGGTCTTGAAGAGATCAGAGCCAAACTTTGATTTGGGAGGGAGTGATTTTTGGAGCTCAAAATCCTGCATTTCAGATTAGGCCAGATTCAGTCACTGGGCCATCATTTTGGTTACTAATCTGGAGGTCAGGACCCCTCCAAGATAAATCTGAGGGGTCACGAAATAAGTAATGGGACAGTACAGAGGAAATTCAAATTTATGTTGCATTTGTCAGACTTTTACTGCTCGGTGTCTTGTTTTATCATGTAACATAGTCTGTAGTCGCTGATAATTAATCAAATGAACAATCAGACGAGGTTTGTGGGACTGCTTGTGGACATATACAACTTGTGATGAGGGTTTGCAAGTGGACATTGCCTCACTTCAAGGGGTCCTAACCAGAGCTGCAGTCCATTCGTTGGTTGAGTCATTTTTGTAGAGAGAAATTGTCCAATTCACTGATTCCAGTGTCTAAAGTGGTTTTAGACAAAACAAGACATTTGGACAACTAATTGATTAGTCAAGAAAATGATCAACAGATTAATCGATAATGAAAATAACTGTTAGTTGCAGCCCTAGTCACAACTATATGTATGTGCAGTCAGTTGTCTAACTTCATATATACAGCTTTGTGTAGGTGGGATGGAAACTTGTTTGTTTTGTGTCATTCTCCACACAGCATTGCAAAAATTGCCACGAGCAGGTTGTTTGTCTGTAGTTCCTCATGGGCTGAAAGCGTCAGAGCAAGGTGAAATGCCTCGGTGGCTCCCGGTGCACTCTGGCCTGTGAGCCTGCAGAACAAGCGTGGAAAGATCGACTGGCTCTGAGGAATGAGCCTGCCCCACCCACCTCCTCTTTCTTTTCCTCATACTCTGTTTCTCACTCTCAACTCTCAACTTTTTCTGCCTTAAATTGCTCTCGCAAACTTCACCGCAGTTGGCGTGTCAAAGCCTCTTCTTCAAAATAAAACATGTTAGTACCTTTAGGTTTGTATGCAACAGTGTTCCCTGCCTCACTATCTGCAAGAATGCACACAGCCAGGGTACTTTCTATTTCTTCCCTGAACTCTGAAGGCCTGTGCCAGTGTGAATGTAAGCAGCAGCAGCAGCGGCACACACAGGCTGTAAATTTCAAAATGCAAAAGTGCAGAGCGGCGATTGTTCACAGCTCCTGTTGTTGTAAAGTAAAGCAGTGAGGCTCTTATCAGCAATTCAATGACTCATGTAGTTTGACAGGAGCGCCGAGGATTTTTATCAAGGGCTGTGCTGTGCCAGAGCTTGCCAAGGCTGAGAGAGAGTTGTAGTATCCAAACCAAAAACATCTGCAGGAACCTGCCTGAGCCACAGCCCCTGTGAGCACAATGCAACCTCGGCTACACAAGGCTACTCATGCCCGTGTTTGCTTAGGATAACATTAAATCTGCGAGTTCCTCACACACCTCATATAGCAAACACTCCAGAGCAAATGACCTTTGAAATTCTTATGAGGTTATTGTGCTGATCGAGAGCCTTTACCAATCTTGACCTCTAGGATCTGCTGTCCCACATATTCCATTATCAGAAAGGTTCATTTGGGTTTAATTTTTGATATTTTTGTGTTTCATGGAAATGAAGCGGTTTCACTTTATTGTGGACATGAGGCATGTATTACAGAAATGTCCTAACTTCTTAACTCCTTCATAACCATGGTGATTAGAGTTGGAGCCTGAATTAGGAAAAAAAAAGCTTCACGAAAGCCTTACTCAAGAACAGTTCCTAAGGCAGTGTTTCGAAACTAACTCAAGTAAGGAAAAGTGTATTACACAAGAATCCTAACTTTCCAAATCTTAAATCAACTCTCCTTACTGTAGGACAGGTGTTAAGCTGTTCTAACATTCATTTTCCACTTGTACTACTTGATAATTTACTAACTAATTAACAGTAGCAGCTAACGGTAGCGTTCACTGACAGCTAACAATAATCTGTCTGGCTACTTTCTTAGCCCGCTTTGTTTTATCTCTCGACTTAGCGTCAGGGGGTTTTCTGTAAATTTCCCAAAAAGAAGATCTTCTGATTTCTGTACAGATGATACGAACAACCTCTAACTCTTCTGTCAAAAACCGATTACAACGATTACAAAGTTTTTGAGCCCTTTGAGATGAGAAAAGTAGTGTTGGTTGCTAGGTAACTGACATTAAAGTTGATAAGTGATATTGAGCATTTATGATTTCCTAACCTGAGATAAGATAGGATGAAATCAGGTAAGATAGGATTCCTAAAGTTAGTTAGGATTTGCTTTTGTAATAAAAAATTGGGAAAAGTGTTATCTTAGATTCTTCCTATCTTCACTTCAGACTTAAAAAAGGAAGTCTCTGTAATATGACCCCTGTAGTGCATACTTATGATACAAAGATGAAATAGTTCTGTATTAATTTCTGTACACAAGTCTGTATCCAGTGTGTACATAATTATTTTTCTATTTATTTCTGATTGTAACAAGTGAAATAACGATAGGATGCATTTAATGAGAAACTGTATGAGTCAGATTTCTGTGGTGCTGTGTCAGCAAGTTGAAACATGCAGTAACACATAGTGGCTGTAAAATCTTTAACACGTGTGTGTGTTACTTACAGACGACTTATTGTACTGTTTTCATTAGTTTTTCTCTGAGAAAACACCTAACAACTGATATTTATGTTATGAAAAAGATTACCTTTTGTCTCTATCTTAAGAAAAATCTATATGAATTCCAAATGGTTCATATGTAAAGCACTTGTCAAGGCCATGTCAAGGTATTAAATGAATGACCCTGAATGTTTTACTCTTTTTATCTTATTTCCTTTACATTCCTCCCAACATACTTGGAATTGCTCCTCTTGTGTATATAGTCTCCCAAAATGTACAAAGTTCATAGATTTTGTAAAAATCTGTGGATGGCAGGGGAAATGAAACTGCCCTTGTCGTGTTGTATGGCTCTTAATATAAACTGCTGCCCTAAAATAAAAAGTTTTTAAAGGGGAAAACAGTGAACAGAAGAGACAGACCTGCTGCTCTGCATTACATGGGGTATTTTTTTTTTTTCCTGTGTTGTTGTCTCAGTCCACTCAACACAAGCAATGGAGCTAAAATTAGCTTGTCCACGTCCAGGCAGGTAGATTTATCATTTGTTCATGTTTAACTCGGTTACAGAGCAAACTCTTGCAGCGGCTGTGAGTGTCAGGCACTGTCCAAGCCTCTCTGTTTGAACTAAAGCCCGGCTGTCTGCGGACTTAAGGTTACTTATTTATGAGCTTGAGGGAGTTTTCCAAACAGCCTTCCTGTTTTAGCCGTTTAGCACTTAATTCTGCTTCCTGTTGGGCTCTATTGTTTCTCATTTAGATGTAACTCTGATACTGAGTCGTCGGAAATGATACACAGCCTGTGGATTGACACTGATCAAGTGCTGTGGCATAAATAGAAAATGGCTCAGCTCACTTCAGCAGCAGGCCTGCCAGCTTTGTATGAATTGGAGGAATTGTGCATTGCATTATGTCTCTCCTCAGTGGATGGGATGAATGGATGTGCTTGTGCACCTCGGCCTTTGGCACAAATAGGATAAAGGGAATGGGATGATATGGAGTATTTGATATAGAAATTCACAGTTGGTGTTATAGAATATATTCCAACAGCTTCAAGTTGCAACACTTCTCTGCTATGAGGCCATCTATGACTGTAAAAAACTACACTACAAACACTGCATGTCCTCAACAACTCATGCAAACACTGTGACCCCTGTGACCTTTGCCCTTTTACAAACATAAATTAAACCTAGTTCCCAATTTAAGACCACCAGATTATCTTACATTTGCTTTCTTAGACACGGTCTGTTCAGCTCAAGCCTTGTCTTGACTTAACTAAACCGATTTCTTGAAGGAGGATTAGAGTTACTCCTGCACTAAATAAAGTCTTAAATGAAACCTTCAAGACAGGTGTAACTTCAGATTAATGGATTATTCAGTGTGTTTAGAACAAGGACTTACTATCAGGAGCAACCACTTAAATAATTTTGTTAAAATTTTCTTGTACTATTCTTGCATTTTCTAAGCAAATGTAGAAAAGATTTCACTGCTGTGTCTCAGATCTGCATTTGAGTCAAAAGTAACAAAGCTTGTGTCCGCTCTCACTTTAATGTTTTAGGTATTCTGTCTGTAAATGCACACTTTCTTCCATCTCCATTGTTTTGCCTGCTTTTATTCCTCCAGTTCCACTAAATAATGGGCTCTCTGCTGTGCCAGCTTTAATGAGCACCGTCATCCTCGGTCTTCTCAGTGTTGACTACTAACATAAATGGCTGAAATTAATATTGTTTAACATGTTTTTCAATCCAGTGTGTTCCTCAGTCATGTAATTATCATCATCTAATTTCAACGTCACTGCTGTATTATGATATTAATAGTAATAATAGACCCTATCTGTCAGATGCCCTAACAGAAATATGCAGGACTTCAAATTCAAAAGGGTTGCTGTGACACATGCAGTGGGTGATTTATTTATTTTTTTATTATTATTTTATTGTTATTTTGGGTTTTTTGATCAGACAAAAGGAGCAAATTGATCACCTTATACTCTTAATGAGCATTTTTCACAATTTCTTTGACATTTTATAGAAAATAATCATTAGTTCAGCCCTAGACCAGGTTTTATATTTTAGATAGACCTAATTCTGTTTTATCTATACCCTGGAAAACTGTCCGAAGGCAAGACAAACTTTTTGGTGGTTGATGTGAGAGATGAATACAGGCCTTTTTAAAATGGAGTTTCATGAATGTGGCAAGTGAGGCTATATGAATGAATTTCAACACTGTGCTAATTTGGCAGTGTTTACGCAATCTCCTTTTGCGACATTCATTCCTATCAGTTCTTGTGAACCAAAGATGCGTCATCAGCTTCCTAAGTTTAACTGAAAGTCAAAGGTGTGAATATGGCTGACCTGCTGTGCATCATCATTAGTGTGTCAAATAGTCAGTAACCAGCAAATAAAATGCTTGGAGGTGGGGAAACAAGACAGTTATTAACTGTATGACACCCTTCCAGTGCCCTCTAATCAACCCTGCACAGAAACCACATGGTTTCCTCTGGTGGCAGCAGCCAACTGCAGCCTCTTTGTGCTCTAGTAACCTACAGTAGACTTTACAAAGAGGCTCAGTCTTCAATGAACAATTCCCTCTCTAAGCTTCATCTCACATTTTGCACAAACAATGTTGATAACTGGTTTTGTTACGTATAATTGAATATTTTTTACTATCTGCCCAATTTCACTCTGCACTGTGCAAAAGCCACAGAAACTTGGATGTCATTTTACTCCAGTGTATCTATCTTGATAAAGACCACAGCACTGAGCAGACTTCTCCCCTGCTGGGCTCGAAAGTGGTGATCAAAGCAGCGTTAAATTAGATGAGCTCCGTCCAGAAATCTTCAGAGCATCAGTCCAGATACTGGGTGAACTCTGAGGAGACACGGACATGATGGTGCACAGAGCAGTTGCTCTTTCTTGTTTTGCCAGCAGAGCTTTTCATCCTGCAGGTGGCCAATCAGCTGTCGGGCTGGTGTGGTTTTTAACTGTGTATTCAAATGATTGGTTTTAATAGCAGTCTGAGACTCTGCTCTGTGTATTTGCATTTGACCATGAAACTACAATTAGACTGCAGTTTGTGCCATGTAAATATTTATTTTTAAGGTGAGTGATTTATGAGCAATAGAATAGTTGGATTAGAAGTTTAAAATTACCTACAACAATAACATACTAAAGAAATTACCAACCCTGATTCCAAAATAATGGGATGCTGTGTAAAATGTGAATAAAAACATGAAATGTAATCATCAGCAAATCCTTTTTGATCTGTATTCTATGGAATGCAAGACAAGATATTCAATGTTCAAACTGACTTCATTGTTTTTAGTAAATATATACTCAGGTGGATGTTTACCACTCTGAAACATCTTTTCTTCTAATGCTCAGTAAGCATTTGGGACATTAATTGTTGAAGTTTTTACAATTTAATTTTTTTTTAATATGCAACATCAGTTGCTCAGCAGTTCTGGGTTGCAGTTGTAATTTTTTCTTCTTAATGCACCACATATTATCAAAGGGAGACAGGTCTGGACTGCAGGCAGGTCAGTCTAGTACCTGAACTTGTTTACTACAAAGCCCCACGGTTGTAACGTGAATGTGTCTTGGCATTGTTTTGCTGAAATAAGCAGGGATGTGTCTGAAAAAGATGTCGTCTGGATGGCAGCATATGTTGCTCCAAAACCTGCATGTACCTTTCAGCATTAATGGGACCTTCAGAGATGCGAAGGTTTACCCATGATGCCATGGACACTAACACAGCCCCGTACCATCACAGATGCTGGCTTTTGAATTTTGCACTGGTAACAGTCTGGATGACCCTTTTCCTCTTTAGCCAAGAGGACAAGACATCCATGATTTCCATGAAATGTGGACAGCATGATTTTTCACTTTGCATCAGTCCATCTCAGATGAGCTTGGGCCAAAAGAAGTCAGCAGCCTTTCTAGATGTTGCTGACATATGACTTTTGCTTTGCTTCGTGGAGTCTTAACTTGCATTTGTACATGCAGTGACAGACTGTGTTTACAGACAACAGTCGTCCAAAGTTGTCCTGAGCATCCTTTATACAACTATGTGGGTTTGTAATTGATTGCTGCCTGATGGGTTGAAGGTCACAGGCATTCAATGTCTGTTTTTGGCCTTGCCCCTTGGGTATAGAAGTTAATGATATTTTAAATAGTAGGTGGTGAAATCTCTACATGCCTTGCAATTGTGTGTTGAAAAAAATTCTTCTTTAACTGTTGGACTATGTGCCCACACAGTTTTTCACGAAATGGTGAACTTAACCCTGTCCGTGCTTGTGAACGACTGAGCCTTTCAAGGATGCCTCTTTAATACACACTTCTGATACTGTCACCTGTTACCAGTTGTCCTCTGTTTGTTCCAGACATGTTGGAGGAATCGGCATGAGTGTATATATACAAAAACAATTAAGTTTATCAGTTTGTTTGCTGTGTTCAAGTAGATATAGGTCAGAAAGGATTTTTAAATAATTGCATTCTGTTTTTATTTATGTTTTTTACAACCTCACAACTTTTTTGAAATGTGGGTATGTATTTTGATTTATTTTTTTGTAATGATTATCTTCTCTGCAGGCTGGTGGATGACAGGTGTGTGGTCCAGCCTGATGCTGGAGATCTGGCCAACCCTCCCAAAAAGTTCAGAGGTGAGTAGAAATAGACTAATCACGCTGGTTTCAAGGTTACACACACACACACACACACACACACACACACACACACACACACACACACACACACACACAGACATACACAAACAAACTTTTTTTAAACTGTCAACGCTGACCAGATCCTTTGCGCTCAATGTTGTGTAACATAACATTGTGGTCGTGGAGAAGCTTTAATGCGCAATGTGTAATGTGTAAGTGACTCCACAGGCCTCTTGTGGGTAAATAACCATTAACCTCAAAAATGCTGTTTCACCACATTAAGCCCCTGACTGGCATTTAGCCTGACTCACAGAGAGTGACTCCTGTGTGCCTGAATGCTTCTCCCTCTCCTCCTCTTCTCCAGACTGCCTCTTCAAGGTATGTCCCATGAACAGATACTCGGCCCAGAAGCAGTTCTGGAAGGCAAAACAAGGAAAACAAGGAAACAACAACACACAGGGAGACCTATTTAAGAAGTTACAGGTAGAACTTTGTGTTTTTTAATCATAATCTACATTTAGATCTTTGTTTTCATTTGCATCCCAAAGCTGTAGTAAATCTCTGTCTTATTACTCAGCATGCAGCAGAACTGGAACAGAAGCAGAATGACTCGGAGAACAAGAAGCTCCTGGGAGAAATCGTCAAATACAGTAATGTCATCCAGGTACAGCCCAGCTCCACAGCAAACACCTGCGGTGCCAGATTGTCTTGAGTCCAGAGCTTTGTTTTTGTTTTGTTGTTTACCAAGGTTGTATTTCTGTCATCCAATCCCTCATGCCTCAGGCAATGGTAGTATTTAGTTTCACTGATTGCTAAACTCTTGTTTTAAGGAACTGAATTGAGTAAAGCAGATACATGTTAAACTCCTCCGCGAAAAAGTTGAGGCAGTCTCCATTGTTCCATTGCCTCAGTAAACAACTCTTTATTTATCAAGAAGCAATCGGTTACTGTTGACTTAAAACACAGGTAAAATTTAGCCCACGTTTATTAAGTGGTATCGGGAAATGGTGTTGTGTGGTACTACACTGCTCCTCAAAGGAATTTAAATTGATAACATAAAAAAACAACTCTTTTAAATCATGCAAAATGTCATTCAGAGGCCTCTGCTTTTTTTCTAAAAAGTGGCTCTGCTATTACTCTTGTATAGTGATGGAAGGTAACTAACTCGAGCACTGTACTAAAGTACAAATTTGACTTACGTATATTAGTATTCAAGTAGGGAAACATTTTACTTTTGAAGCCACTGCATTTATCTGACCGCTTTAGTTACGTTACACGTTAAGATGTTTGTACACAAAACATAGAGCTCGTAACAGCTAATAAAATATGATGCTTTGTTATAAATTAAACTACCCAATACTATATACAAGTACAGCTGAAATGAATAGTCTGTTGATTTGATTTGATTTATTTGGATGTCTTTTAGCTCAGTGGCTAATCTTCCACAAGTCCACATTAAAACATTTAAGCATGCAATGAATTATAAATAACTGACCACTAAAAACACACACATCATAGACATATATGCATACACTCATATAACCTAAATACATTGCCAGAGATACTTTCATGTACCTTCAAATGTACACATATTAATCTACATGTACTTACAAAAAATAGCATATGATTATTTTATTGATGGAAAATTAATTGCCAGCTGTATTGACCATCATTTAAGTTAATTTTCATGCAAACACACTTAGCAGTTGCAGCTTCACAGATTTGCTGCTTTTCCTTGTAATTATTAAAAAAAATGTAATTTATGTTTTAATAATTTTGAGGTTTGGATTAGACCTTTGGACAGAGTGTACATTGTGAAGGTTTCATTTTGGGCTCTGGGAAAGTCTGATGATAGATGAAATTTTACAAACCAAGCAAGCAACCAATTAATTGAGAACATGATCAGGATATGAATCTATAATGAAAATAATAATTAAATGCAGATAAAATTGGCTCC
Organism: Lutjanus erythropterus; assembly: GCF_056507025.1. NCBI lineage: Eukaryota > Metazoa > Chordata > Actinopteri > Lutjaniformes > Lutjanidae > Lutjanus > Lutjanus erythropterus. The sequence continues at coordinate 16,935,088 of NC_139329.1, read as the reverse complement.
ATTGTTTCATGAGTAATCATAATCTAATAATATAAATATTTATAGTATAACAGTCACAGGGGGCGCTTTTCTGCATTGATTGTGTTTTGTATTTCTACAGTGTGGTGTCAGTATTTTTACTGAAGGATGTGAACATTTTCTTCACAGCTGCTCTTGTAGTATCTAAACACTTGATTTTTCTGTCTCAGCTCCTGCACATTAAGAGTAATAAGTACCTGACGGTGAACAAGCGTCTCCCTGCTCTGCTTGAGAAGAACGCCATGCGGGTTTCTTTGGACCCGGCCGGGAACGAGGGCTCCTGGTTCTACATTCAGCCTTTCTGGAAGCTCCGCAGCGAAGGAGATAATGTAGGTTTCCCTCCACTTGGCCTTCTACACACATTTATGCAGACAGAAAGTGCCTTATAACAACTTGACATTCTTCTCTATTAAAATACAGCAGATGTCTTTTGGTGCCAACTTTCTCATCCTGTACACTGTCAGTTCATTGTTTGTCGTGTTCCAGTAACATTTCTGATTTTGTCCTCCCCTTTGGCTTTAGCATCCTATGGTTAAAGGTATTGCTCTTGAGTGTGCATGATGTTTGTGCATCATTCAGTCAGACACAGAGTATTATGTAAAAAGCATGGATGCACCGACCTTCCCATTGCATGTAGGCTTTTAGGTTGAGCTTTAAAAGCATCCAGCCAGTTGTTACTTTCAATCTCCTGTATGTCACTGATACTGCTTCATTGTATTTAAAATGTTTTTAAATATTCAAACATAGCATTGGAATATGTGTGACAAGGCACCTCTTTCTGAAGTCACGGTGTGCTTGTGTGTGAGTGGTAAATATGAGGCACACCTAATTGTCTGTTCTGTTACAGCATAGATTTAGAGAGCATGTATTAAACAAGCAATGACACAATAAGTAAGTGTACTTGTCAGTCACCATACCTCTGTATGCTGCATTCATGTGCACTCACCCTGGTATGAATAAACCTGTTTCTCATGTGAAGCTCAGCCTGTTGCTGTTGCACATGGCACCTTTTTTTAAAAAAATAAGGGGATGTTTGCAGACTTAAGACAAACCGTTTGCATGGACACACTCCTTCTCTTCTGTTTTGCCCATTTGAACACTTGCTGAAAGTTTGCAGAGCTGTATCTCCTGCCGGGATATGACTGTCTCTAATTGGGTTCAAGGTGGTGGTTGGAGACAAGGTGGTTCTGATGCCAGTGAACGCGGGGCAACCTCTTCACGCCAGCAACATCGAGCTGCTAGACAACCCTGGCTGCAAAGAGGTGGGACTGGTTTCTGTCAGTGCTGAAACACGTAGCTGTTATCACATAAAAGCATACAGCAAGCCTCTAACTATTACTTTAGTCTATCTAATAGTATTTAATGTAATAATAAATCTTACAAACACCAATTCCAAAAAAGTTGCTATTCATTTATTGTTATTTATTGTTTTTTGTAAATACACACTCACTCTGAATTTGATTCCTGCAAGAAATTGGGACAAAGGCAACAAAAGACAAAAAACAACAACTTCAAAAGCCAGCGTCTGTGATGGTATGGGGGTGTGTTAGTGGTCATGGCATCATGGTCAACTGTCACATCTGTGAAGGCCTTATTAATGCTGAAAGACACTGCAGGTTTTGTCTGTTCATCATTCATTTCTCTGCTTATTTCAGCAAGACAATGCCAAGCCACATTCTGTGCACTTTATGTCAGTGTGGCTTTGCGGCAAAACAGTTCATGTGCTAGACTGACCTGTCTGCAGTCCAGATCTGTCTCCCATTGTAAATGTGTGGTGCATTAATAAGCGCAGAATACGACAACAAGAGGCCCCCGGACTGTTAAGCAAGAATGGGAAAGAATTTGGCTTTCAAACCTTCAACAGTTAGTGTCCTCAGTGCCCAAACGCTCACTGAGTGTTGTTAAAAGAAAAGGTGATGTATAACAGTGGTAAACATGTCCCCGTCCCAGCTTTTTTGGACCATGTTGCAGGCGTCAAATTCAGAATGAGTGTATATTTACAAAAATAACATAAAATTAAAAAGTTTAAACATTATATAAGTCAAAAAGTATTTGCAACTCATTGCATTCTGTTTATTATTTATGTTTTACACAATGTCCCACCTTTCTTGGAATTAGAGTTGAAGTCCACAGAACAACATTTAATCCTGTGGTGGTATTACAAGGAACATTTGACTTGTGATGATAGAAATCTTAATTTCTATCTGTGTTTGCTCCTTTCTGTCTGCTTCATGCTGCAGGTCAATGCTGTTAACTGTAACACCAGCTGGAAGGTCGCCTTGTTCATGAAGTTTAGCGACTACAGGGAAGATGTGCTTAAGGGGGTATGTTGTTTTTATCACTCTTATCTCTTTCCTCAGTGCATCTTTTTAGCAGACCTGCATGTGTTTTTTTGTCTTTAAAGCAAACAGCATGCAGTTATCTTGCAGCTGTCTCATGTTTATGTGTCCTCTGTCAGGGAGACGTGGTGAGGCTGTTTCACGCTGAGCAGGAGAAGTTTCTGACCTGTGACGAGTACAAAAAGCAGCAGCACGTTTTTCTCAGGACCACGCTGCGGCAGTCTGCCACCTCTGCCACCAGCTCCAAGGCTCTCTGGGAGATTGAGGTAAAACAAACACATGATCAAACAATATATCTCTTAAACCAAAAGTCACTTTCACACCTCCAACTAGTTCAGAATGCAGCAGCTTGGGTTCTTACTGGTTTTAACAGACAACATCACATGGCCTCAATCCTGGCTTCTCTCCATTAGCTCCTTGTTTGCCTTAGAATTGATGTTAAGATTTTACTGATCACTTTTAAAGCCTGTCTGGCTCTGGCCCCAAGCTTCATGGCAGAAATGTTGACCCAGTATGAGCCGGTTCCCAGCCTTAGATCCTCGAGTGAGGCCCTCCTGGCTGTTCCAAAGTCGAGGCTTAAATCTAAAGGTGACCGTGCTTTTGCCATCGGGGCCCTGTGACTTTGTAATGACCTGCCTCAGGAGATACATCTCACAGAATCAGTGACGTCCTTTAAATCACTTCTTAAAACCCAATTTTGTAGAGTAGAGTTTTTATGTGATGCCATCTTTTTATTTCTTTTATTCTTTTTTGTTGTTTGGCCTTACTGTTAGGCTTTCTGTTGTTATGCAGCCTCCTGGGTATTGTGCCCTTGCCTTGTCTTTCAAAGTACTTTGTAAACTGTGTTCTTAAATGTACTATATAAATAAACTTATTTTTGTTATGATTAAATATTGAGACCACCAGCCATTTTATTACAATCATTGTTTTTTTGGAAGAAATTGTGTTCACCACGTTCTGGTGACTTTCAGGTTCATGGATGAAGTGAGACTGAAATATGTGTGTTGTCCCTCCACTAACAACCAACCATACATCAACAACGAAAGACCCCGCTAGAGAGTCATAGAGTTTGCCCAGTTCAGTTTTGTCATGATTAAGGACCATTGCTCACAAATTTAGGCCATAGTTTCCCCTTTGATTATACTTTATAATGTCTGCCTGTCTGCCACTTTAACCTTTAGTTCTTTGTAATCCACTGTCTATTGTACTGTGTGTTCCTCTTATCAGCTTTTAGTAAATTGAAGTTCCTGTTTCCCCCTGCTGTTTGTGCCAGAATGTTCTTATGTTAGCATATCTGTTGTTGACATGTTGTTGTGTCAGTATGACAAACACGAATTCCTGTTGTACTTGGTGCTCAGGGTGGCTTCTGACTCATTCTGACTCTGCAGTGATGGGCTAAGCTAATGCTCAGGAATCAAACGCTGAAAATGAAGCCACATATCCCTGTTGCATTTAGTTAGTGAATTATTGTCACAAGGGATAGTTTAGATTATTTAATGAGGGGTTGTATGAGGCACTTATATTGATAAGTGCCTCATACATCAGACAGTCATTGTGTTATCAAGAATTTTAACTGGCAGAAGACAGGAGTCTCTGGGCAGCTGCTGCCTCGATCTGTTAGTTTGTTTGTGTTATTGTGACTATTTGACTTTGGTGTTTTACAAGGATAGTTTAGATTCACCCAACTCAGACAAAAGTACAAACAAACTAACCGAGGCAGCGGTAGACCAGCAACTTCTGTGCTCTGGGAGGTAAACTTATTGATTTCGCCTATGGAGTTTGGATGATTTGGAGTGAGCAGTATTTGGTGTTTATAACAGCAGTTTTCAGTCAGAAAAGACTGATGGTAAAGTGGTGAAAATATTCCAAGTATAGCCCACACTTAAACAGATATTTTGTGTTTATGTGGAACTTTTTAAAGTGGTTAAAATACCTTTGCACTGGCAAGCACAGACTGGCACTATGTCACATACTTGCAGGAGACAGAAAACATCATAAAGAGTGGATACAAAAACTGATATTTTGTTTTATTATTTTGTCTTTGTGCCAGGTTGTGCACTATGACCCCTGCAGAGGAGGAGCCGGTCAGTGGAACAGTCTCTTCCGCTTCAAACACCTGGCGACTGGGAATTACCTCGCAGCTGAGGTGAGTTTTATTCTTCAGCCTTTGTCATACTTTTGCATTGCTTCTGTTTTCATGCATTTAATTTCATAGTTACTTATGATCGTGTTCAATTAAAGAGCAGTTGAACAAAGTAGCTTGCATTAAGCATCATTTTGTCTGAGTCACCTTTTTCAAATCTACTTCTCATTGTCTGAATGAGCAACATTGAAGGGGATTTTTGGGAGTGTGCTGTAGGTGGCAGTATTCCCATTGATATGACCACAATCACCCATCTTTTGCTGTAGGAGTAGTTTGGAGTTGGGTGATGGGGGATGATAATGACAGGATTATCACCAGAGCTTTCTAGATTTGAGGTCACGGAGTTCTTGGTTTCTCCGCAGGTGAACCCTGAGTTCAAAGACAACACGGTAGAGCCTAAAGGAGAGGTGAGTCAGTCATGCAAGCACATTCAACGATAAAAACACCTCAGACTGGGTACTTCTGACAGATTTTTCACATCATTTTATATATTGAGTTAATATTTAGAATTCAAGACATGCAAGTTTAAACCACAGATGAGTCAGATTGTACCTGACTGACAGAGAACGAGTTAGTGAATAAGAGAGAAGATTATATTGTGTTTTAGTGGAAAGAATGATTATCTCAGCATTAATTTGTTGTCTGTCCAACTTCAGGCCTTTCTGTGTCTTCTCATCCTTTGGTTATGCAATACCACCAGTTCTCTCACACTCACAAAGTACTTGTACACACACAAGCATGCACACACAAACTGAATCTATATCTAGACATTTCTTTCAGCTCTTAGCTACCTTGCACATTTGTATTCTGGCGATGCACAGGAACACGCACACAAACTCTCTCAGCCTCACACACTTTCTCATGCACAAGCTGAATTTCAGACACACAGGGGGCTCCTTACATAACGTCTGGGTGTGGGGGTGCCCTGCGAGAGGGGATGGAGGGGAGGCAGACGTGCTGTCTGCTCTGCTCCACTCGCCTGTGCTAAGCTGGTGGGGTGAGTCACCAGCAGAGGGGGGTGGGGGAGCGGAGAGGAGTGGGAGGATAGAGAAGCTGAGGCATGGAGGCAGCTCAGGGGAGCTTCCCATTGACATGCAGAGAACAGTGGGAGAAATTAACCCTCGCCATTATCTGCTGCATCTGCACAGCATAGACTGTACCAGCAGCCTACGTACTGCAGTGCCTAACACAGCACACTGAGAAGTCATGGCTCTCTGGCTACATCTCTGAGTAATTTGATACCTCATTAGTGTTAGAAGCTGTGACAGTATAGTTTGGCTCACACCCGTCTGTCCTCAATTATAGATTCCATCAACACTTGGGCTCATTTATAAACTTGTATTTACATGAGTATGTGTGGAAAAATCATGACAACTTGTCACAAAACATGTCTATATTCAGCTTTTAGGTCACATCGACCTAGACATGGACTCAACATAAAAATTCTTGTTCACTTCAATGAGGCTGATTTTTTTTTAGAATATAAAAAGATGAAGTTATAAAGACTGAAATGCAAACTGTGTGAGTGCAGTTTAAATTGTGGGCTTGTCCTGCACTGTGAACTGCATTAAATGCTCACCAGTTTGTCAGTTAATTGAGGAGTGGAGAGAAAAATGATGGATCAAGTTCTCGTAACACTTGTGTTACGGTATTGTTTGTATCTCTCATGTATAATGTCATAATATGTAATGCAGTATCCAGAGGTTAGACCAAGTCATTGCTTTACGTGTCGCAAATAAAATTCAAGTCTTTGCACACCAGTCCACACCACAACTATAAAGCTGTGGTCCAGACTCCACCGCCCTCTTGAGTTAGAACGAGTTTTTATCTAGTTATAGTTCTTAGTTGGATGGCCTTTTAAACAAGTCTTAATGTGCTCTTCACCAAATAATACCATTTTTAAAAACTGTTGACCGCGACAATTTGATTGGATACCGTTGGGATGGTTCAAACAAAGTGGATCTCAAGATTTTGGTGAATTAAGTGTCAACTTCAGGGAATGAATTGATTACTGTCTCACTTTTTAAATGAGATCATTTTTAAACTTTGAGATTGGTGTTAAGTATTTTCAAGTCAAAAGGCTCAAGCCCAAGTGAAGTCAAATTACAAGTATTTTTTGATTTTATTGAGTCATCAATTTTGTGACTCGAGTCCAAGTCCCATAGCTGGAGTCCACACCTCTGACAGCATCCAAATAATACGAAAAGTATCTGCTGCCGTACCACCAGACCACAGACCAGCCTCTTTAACCAGGCTGGGAAACGTTTAAATTCTGCCCCCTCACTTCATCAAAAGTTTTTTCGTTGTGTTTTTCTCTGTTGTTTGTGTGTCTTTGGGTGTCTTTAGGGAATACAGATGTAATTTTCCTTATACAACCCTATGTTGTAAAATCAAACCCTTAATAATCTGAAGTAATATACCAAATATGGACTAGTTGCAGCCCTTTTTTTTCCCCGTAAGTTATTATTAGAAACTGAATTTTTGTGAATTACTGTTATTATTGGGTATTGTCTTTGGGATTATCACAGGCACCTCAGCTCACTGATATCACTGATGCTCGGTAGATGGGTAGAAATGATCTTATGGGCAGTTTTAGTGACCTGCTGTAGAATTCTTCTGTCCTGGGCTGTGTACATCCCATGCCAGTTTGTGATGTTTCAGGAAGCTCCTCTATTGTTGCTCTGTAAAAAAGGTCTGCTAGCAGTGAACATTTAGCATTTCTGCTAAGTTATGTCATCAAATATTAAAAAATTTAGAAGGGACATGTGGTGTTGTGTACTGTGTGTTTAAATATTGCTGGGACAGTATAAAATAAATGACTTGATTGTCTGTGCCATATAAGCTTTTAGACTGCTGACACTAATATATACTTCTTGTCTGTGTGTGTGTGTGCATGTGTGTGTGCGCGCACGTGACCGTCTGTGTGCACATGCATGTGTGCGTGTGTATGTGTGTCTCCTTGTGTTTGTGTGTGTGATGCAGAATGAGACAGATATTGTGTTCTCCAAAAGGAAGCACCAGGCAGCAGAGAAGATTGCTTTCACCCTGGTTTCAGTTCCCCATGGGAATGACATCGCCTCTCTGTTTGAGCTGGATGCCACCACTCTGCAGCGGGCTGACTGTCTCGTGCCAAGGTCAGTTACTCACATGGGGGCAACAGTAACAATAACAAGTTACATCTGCTGTGGTTGTATCCGCAGGGGGCATTTTTCACTAGAGCTCACAGCACACAGCACAGCAGTTCTTGTCAGAAAATCTGCCATTAGGGTGAGATAATGTCACTTATTTTGATGCAAAACCATCTGCTTTTGTGAATTTTCTTCAAGTAGGAGTCGTTTTTTAGTTGTTAGCAATCCAACAATATGAAGTATGCTCACACTTGTTACTGGATAATTTCACAAACTGTGGATGTGGAACAGAAACAGAAGTTAATTGAAATGTCTCTATTCAACTGGCAGAATATTCATTTAATGTACATTATTTTATAACAAGACTAAGGGCCCAGTTTAGACAATCTATAGTGCATGGTCTCAAATGCATGGCACAAGTGCATTTAATAACATGAATTAAACCAGTCATGGTCATCTCCCATACACTTGAAGAGTCACTGGCAGATTTGGCAGGTTGGAGAAGTGAAGAGAGATGCTGAAATGACCCACTTATACTGATGCAGGCACTGCAAGTGGGTCATTTGCAGGTGGGGTGGGCCGGGTTATAAAAATTAACAATATGATTAATAGCAGATGGGCTGCAGGTGGATGAAATACGATAAAGCTTCTCCCTGTGTGTACATTTACGCACAGCAGCATGACTGCTGTGACATTATTGCATGCATGGAAACGTCACTTAAAGTATCCTCTCTAATCATTAAAGAAAACATATCAGTACATCACACCTGCTTGGCATAATTTGAGAGATAGTTTAACTATTAGAGGGGCTACTTTCAGTGTTTTTTAAGGTTTTCAGACATGCAGTCATGTCTCTCCTCCAAATAATGTTAATATTTAAGCAACCAAACTAAAAACTGTAGCTAGAAACTTGACAGGACTGAGAAAATTCCCAGACGAAGAATTTTCTAGACAGCTCTGATGGAATTCAGGATTTATTCAGCTGCTTTACACCAAACACTTTCACTGTATGAACTTGACGATGTGTGAGACCTTTTGGGTATGTACAAGAACACAGAACATTAATTAATATTACATCCTCACCCATCCATTGGGGATTTAAACAGTCAATGAAGTTACAGCCGATGTGCCTTGTGTGTAAATGCAAATGTAAATGGACACAGTTTCACACACCTGCTTCCCATCCACTGTTAACCAGAATGTTGGTGCTTATGACTCTTGGATTAACTGCAGTGCCCCAGAAGCAGTGTGTGTGTGTGTTGTGAACCCACCTGTGTAGGGTCATCTTACTATCTGCATAATTTGTCCTTTAAATAACAGGAGAATGCTGCACTTTTGACTTTAGACCGTGTTTTTGTTGGTCAATGGCAGTGTCACTTCTTGTTGCCTTGTCCATGAGGTGTTTTTAATGTGTTACAAGACAGATCAAGAGTGAAATAAGCAGTAAACACCATGTCTAGAACTTAAAAAAAACCCCATATATATCAGAGAAATTTATTACTTCTTGCAGACCATTTATATTTTTTAGTACATGACTGGAGGTGGATTTTAAGACCAATACAACGTGACATTTGTACAACGTGCTCATAGATAGTACAGATAGTGCATTTTCTACCAACACAATGGCACTGGGAGAGGAAATGCGTTGGTCAAAAAATAGAAATGACAGCTGCATGGCGCTGTGCAACTCTTTGTGCCTGGCAAAAGATAGAGCCCAAATAGTCTACAGCCATGCTAGCTACTCCGTGGGGCTGTACTTAGGCCCAGTGGTGCTTTGAGCTCAATACTAATATCAGCATGCTAATATGTTCACATGACAATGCTGACATGCTGATTTTTAGCAGTTATAATGTTTACCATGTTCCTACTAACAGTCATACTTAAAACAAAGAACAGCCAAGTTTGGTGGGAATGTCAGACATTTTGCATGTATGTGGTCAGAAATCAAAGTTTGAGACAAATTTGTACAAAGTTTCATGGTGATCCATCCAATATTTGCTAAGGTATTTCATTCTGGACCAAAGTCATGGACAAATCACAAGCAGACAGTCAGCATGGTTGAAAAATAATAGACTGATTTTTAGGCTAACTGACTTATGGAGATAGTTACAGTTAACTAAAATCATTTTGATGTAAATGACTTGTCCCATCCTTCCTCAGAAACTCCTATGTGAGACTTCGGCACCTGTGCACCAACACCTGGGTGACGAGCACCAACGTCCCCATCGATGCAGAGGAGGAGCGTCCGGTTATGCTCAAGGTTTTCACATGCACACACCCACACTCACACAGACACACACAAGCAAAACAAACATGGATGAATTAGTTGGAAATCTCTTTTGTGTGTCACAATAGATTGGCACCTGCCCCACTAAAGAGGACAAAGAGGCTTTTGCCATTGTGTCTGTTCCTCTGTCGGAGGTCAGAGACTTGGACTTTGCCAACGATGCCAGCAAGGTGCTGGAGTCCACTGTGAGGAAGCTCCAGTACGGCAACATCGCTCAGAACGAGAGGAGGTACGGACGCATGACGACACAGGTGACACAGAATGGCGTGAATATTTTATGATTTCATGTGTTATTTTCTGCCTTCATATATACGTCAGGTTTGTGACTAAGCTCCTCGAGGACCTGGTTTTCTTTGTGTGCGTGGTGCCAAACAACGGCCAGGATGTTCTGTCTGTGGTCACCTCAACACCCAACCGAGAGAGGCAGAAACTCATGAGGGAACAGAACATCCTCGCCCAGGTCAGCATGAGTGCACACACATGCAGACACAATGCAGGTTGCAATCCTGTGCAAATCTTGAATTGTATCTAATTTCCTGCTCTGTTGCTTCTTCATCACTGTATGTTGGTTTCTGTCCCTCCAGATCTTTGGCATCCTGAAGGCTCCATTCACTGATCAGGGTGATGGTCCCATGCTAAAGTTGGAGGATTTGGGAGATCAGCGCTATGCTCACTTTAAGTACATGTTGAGACTCTGCTACAGGGTGCTACGCCACTCCCAACAGGACTATCGCAAGAACCAGGCATGTCTTCTGCCTCCTATTCATTGAGTTGTCATCAGGCTCATTAACATGCTCATTATCACCTTAAAGAACGAGAGAGACGGCTTCTGACTGGGAGCTTATCAGTATAGATTCTGTCAGACTGTCTGGAAAAATCTATGCAGGGACCACAGCTGCTGTAATGATGCTCTTAATCAAGAAAACTAAGTAGTGCTGCTCAAACAGTCTTTTAAATTGATTAGTGGATCAACACAAATAATTCATGACGAGTTTAATAATGAAAGAGAACTGAAATAGACGTTTTATTTAGAAGGAACAAAGTACACCCATTCCCAGCTCAATACACTCACGGCTTTTGCTGCTACAGTCTTCTTTGTCCAGCTGGCCATTATAGATGTGTAATATAAACTAGACAGGGCATTGCTGCCAGTTTTTACCCAGTAGCCAAAACCATTTTCCCTGTAAGCCATCATTATAAAAGAGACATCTGTAAAACTGTTGACAGGACACATCGGACTGCAAACAAGGTCAGTTATGACTCTTTCTATGATGTTTTTTTTGATCCATGGAGGTTTGATATTTGTAAAAGCATTTCAAATATAGAAATGTGTGATGTGGAGCGGCCTCGTAGCTCAGCTGGTGGAGCGTTCGCCCCAGGTCCTCTTTTGTGGCCAGGAGTTCTCCTCCTGCCTGTGGCCCTTTGCATGTCATTTCACCGTTCTCTCCCCTTTTTTCCTGCCATATCTTCAGCCCCCCCGCCCCCCGATAAATGTTCGTGAGGTTTATTATCAGAGTAAAACAAGAAGTAAGCACACAGTACCTGTTGTTCTAATTTCCTGCTTTTATTCTCGTTCCTCTCACCCAGTCTCGTCACCAAATAATTATTTCATTACAACATGTCTCTTTCACACAAGACATTTTAATGTGTCACAGTAGGAAAATGGGTGTAAATACACCTTTGCTTCTCAAAAAAGTGTGAAAAGGTTACATAAACCTGTTTTAACTATTTTTATCTAGTAAAAATGACAGACATTTGCTTGTTACTTTGAAAATAACAAATGTTACTCAATTTCATTTCGGCACTAATTCAACATTTTTCAAGTTTTTTGGCTTGTCAAATATGACTTCACTTGGGCTTTGAGAACTTTTAAATGTACTTGTTGTTCCTGTTGACCTTTTTATAGTTTATTAATCAGTAGATTAATGGTGTGTTAAGTGATTCTGGAGAAAGATAGTTGATTGTTGAGTCTAATTCCAGAGGTCATCAAATACTTAGTCTTGGGAATGAGACTCACCGATCATCCGTCAAGAGGAGTAGCAGAAGTCGAGTTTTCTCTCAGACTGTTTGAATTACATTGTGCTTAAAGGTTATTATGGAGCCAAAACTAAACCGCCCTGCCCAGCTTTAACTGATAGAATCCAAGTCCCTGGTGAAAATAGTCATCATTTGCAGCGCTTGACTAATCGCAAACAGCTTATATTGAGCAGCTCCGTGGCTAACAGGCTGTGGATGTGACAGGCAGCTCTCAGGTGTAACTGTGGGTAACTCTATGAATGTGAATCAGGGGTTTTATTCAAAAAGTTATCATGTTCAACAAGTTCTCCCTGGATTTAGTTAAATCAACACAGTAGATGCAGTGATTCAGCACCTTTTTTTAATGCGTTTCTCTGAACTTCACTTCACCACCACTGACCATCAGGAGTGTTTATAACCATATGTTTCTTGTGCCTTGTAGGAATATATAGCCAAAAAGTTCTCAATCATGCAGTCTCAGATTGGGTATGAGATCCTGGCTGAGGATACGATCACTGCCCTGCTGCACAACAATCGCAAGCTGCTGGAAAAACACATCACAGCCAGAGAGATCGAGACCTTCGTCAGCCTGCTGAGACGCAACAGGGAGCCCAGGTCAGACACGTACTTCTCCCACAGATTAGATGACCCGAGGGAACAATTCAGTAATAGAAAATATAGGCAGGATCTGACCGTGTACATAAAATGCACACACAGTATAATGCAGGATAATGCAACCCAATCAAATATGTGAGTCTTAGAACCTATTTAAACCTGCTTTTGTGAAGTTTCTTAAATGTGAATCATTTTCTGATTTCTTTACTTGTCTATGACATGAAACTGAATATCTTTAGGCTGTGAACAAACATTTTTCCCCATTATCTGACATTTATACTGAATAACTAATGGGTTAATCAAGAAAATAATTGACAGATTAATCAACAATGAATTCTAATTAAACGCTATAAATAAATGTGATGATAATTTACTTTAAAAAATCTCTAAAGTTGACGAGCTCTTAATAACATGTTGTTTTGTATTCTGTATCTGCACACCACTGCATGCCATGTTTTGCTTTATAAAAAGGAAGGTGAAGATGATCAACCTGTCTAGAATTATATGAAGGAATCTGAGAATTAAATTTGAAGAAGTTGCAAAGTGGTGATGGTAAAGACAACAGCAAGAATATTTATTGAAATGTAAAGCCAAGAATCCTTATAGATCGTTTTTGCTGTAAATAAACATTATGAAGATTGGAGGACTATGTTTTTGCTCAAACAATACCCTGTTATTGTCTCCCCTTGCTTTACATGTCAAAATAAAAATGGAGTAAGTAAGAAGTGCACAAACTCACAAACCAAAGAACTCCCATGTGTACGATCAGTCCATGTTTCCCCATGCTGAAACTTGGTGTGTGCAAAACGTTTGTTAAATGTGGTGATTCATGTCTGCTCTACTCTTCCAGATTCCTGGATTATCTCTCTGATCTCTGTGTGTCCAACAAGACTGCCATCCCCGTCACACAGGAGCTTATCTGTAAATTTATGCTGAACCCCACCAACGCAGATATCCTCATCCAGACCAAGTGAGTCAGACCCAGTGGTATCTATATTTAAAACATCCAAGTTGATCCTGTCATATTTCACTCGTTCATTTTTAAACACATATAAACACGCACGTACAGTACACTCTACAGCTTGTTTCCTCCAGTGAGCCTCTTGTGAAACAGATATTTTCAGCAGCAGCAGCAGCAGCAGCTCTGTGTCAGGCTGTAATATGTGCAGTTTTTCTAGTAACTGCTTTTTGTCACACTCCCCCCCCCCAGACTAATCCCTAACACGGAGACCACCCTGGAGTCGTCTCTGCTGCAGGAGGAGGTGGAGGAGGAGGAGGTTTGGCTCTACTGGATCGACAGCCACAAGGAGCCTCACGGCAAATCAATTCGCCACCTGGCCCAAGATGCTAAGGGCAACCACAAGATGGATGTAGACATCATCACCTATTACAGGTGACACTGGCATTCTTCAGTTTAGCTGCCCCATTTTTCCCCAGTAACACAGAAATGTTTTTCCCCTTTTCTTCCCATGTCCATTCTGCAAAACAAAAACACCCTCACATTCTTTATTTTGTCCCTTGCCTCCTCTGTAGGTACCAGCTCAACCTGTTTGCTAAAATGTGTCTGGACCGTCAGTACCTCGCCATCAATCAGATCTCCACTCAGCTTCCCGTGGATCTGATCCTGCGCTGTATGTTTGACGACTGCCTGCCCTACAACCTCAGAGCCTCCTTCTGCCGCCTCATGCTGCACATGCATGTGGACCGTGACCCGCAGGAGGCTGTGGTGCCTGTGCGCTATGCCCGCCTCTGGACTGAGATCCCCTCCAAGATAACCATCCATGAGTATGCATCTGTGTGTGCGATAATGAGCTGGTTCAAACCTGCTATTAACATGCATCCTGGGTGATCCAAATGCAAGTGAACAGCACTTTAGTACGCAAGTTCGTATCTGGAATTTGAATGTGTCTCCAGTCCACCTGTGATCAGATCTCATGTCTCCCTTTCTGTAAGTAAATAAACATTAGGGCTGTTTTGTCAGTTGAATATCCATTACTGTCCATTGGGCCAATTTGTGTATTGGTTCATTTTTTAGTTCAGCGGCACACTAAACTTCTCTATGAGCCCACGATGAGCCTCATGTTTTACCTGCTCCAGCCCAACAGGAGAGACGCCCCGTGTTGCACTGAGATTTTATATCAGAACTATGTGCAAGATGCACACTTTTACTTTTTCTGACTGAGTGGAAATGTTTTAACTTGACAAATAGCGAAGAAAGGCATTAATGACAGACTCAGAGGAAGTCAAAGTGTGCGTCCCAGTGCACTACAGCTACTACTACTACAACTACTTAATGTTTTGCTTTTAATGCTGATTTTACAAGAAGTCACTAATGATTAAGAATTCACCATAGCTGTTTCACTTTCCTGCTCTGTATGCAAATACACACTTTTGCAAAATGCATTGTTGTTGTTTTTAACTGGGAGCTCAAAAGTAGTAGCCAACATGCAGGGACAAGTGGACACAGTCTTTTCCACAAACATCTGCTGAAGGTTAGACAACCCAAATGTAATTTGCATCACAGCGAACTAGATGATGTACTTACAGGATGTAAGTTGATTAGGCCCACATTTAATTTGTTCCAGGACACATTGTGTAACACTCCTACAAGAATGTGGTCACATGCGGCCCAGACCACCTCCAGATGTGGTCTGAGCGATTGGATCACAAATGCATCATGAGTGTGTTCACACCTGTACTCGGAGCTGTCCGCTTATGATCGGATCACCCAGGATACGTGTTAATACTAGGTCTGAACAGGGCCATTGTGTGCTATGTACAGACTGTGACGATGATTGTGATGGTGCTTTTCCACAGGTTTGAGTACGAGTCCACGGACACCTCCAGGGAGGACATGAAACGGAAGTTTGCTCCCACCATGGAGTTTGTGGAGGAATACCTCAGAGACGTGGTCAGCCAGCCTTTTCCATTTGGGGACAAAGACAAGAATGAACTCACACTGGAGGTAAAATAAACCTAAACTTTTTTTTCAAATACACATTAATTTTCTCACACAGGCTATTTCAATGATGAGGTTATTTTACTTCTTTCCTCCAGGTGGTGAATCTGGCTCGTAACCTGGTTTACTTTGGTTTCTACAGCTTCAGTGAGCTGCTGCGTCTCACACGCACTCTGCTGGCCATCCTGGATATTGTCCAGCACTCATTCACCTTCATGAGCAAGCTCAACAAGAGCCCAGAGGCTGGTCAGTGCAGTTACACAGTACAAGTATATTATTTCCTTGCATTGGTCAATGAACGTTTTTTTTGTTGTCACTTAAAAATGTAGATAGACATTTTAAAGATAATGACTAAAACTGTTGTTTCCTATTGAAGAGACTGGGGCTGATTGCACCAACAAGGATTAATTCATAAAAACCTGATTAAATCATGGTTTAACTTTAAATTATGTTGCACTAAACTTTTAAACTAGCTTGAAATTAAGAAAAATCAATTTAAACGTCTCTTTAATCCTTAGTTTTTTTTTTTTTTTTAAGATAATCATATTCCTCGAAGAAAGTTAAGGGACAGACTCAACCCAGTTTTATGATGCATCTCTTTTTTCTTTCACTCCGGTTAGCAAGTTTTTCTCAAAGGCAGAGAAATTAAAACTACATTGACCAAGCATCATTAGTATGCTAACTTGGCTAACTAACTTTTTAGTTAGTATCTCCATACTGATTAAATTTGCTTTACGTCAGTAAAAGTGGATTTTCCAAAGCGAGATTATATTTAATTGTGCAACAGAAATCCGCTTAATTTTAAAACGTGTGATTCAGCTTGAAATTATGACCACATCATTTGTCTTCTCTGAGTGAAAGACAGACAAGAGCCCAGTGTCAGGAGTCCCCAGGTTCCTAGATGGGAAATATAGATGCAGAAGTTAATAAATGTATGCAGGAGCAAGGCTTAGCACAAAAGCATTGGGATCAACTGTGAAAGTAACACAGAGCTAGCAGAGAGGGAAAAGAATTAGGGTAATAGTTTTTAGATCTTGTTAGAAGACTTTTTGCAGTTTTTTTTCCGACCAGACAAGGAAGCTGGGTGTCAGTGGAATCAAAATATAAAGTTTCAGAAATAGAGACATGTCGATATGAGGTTAAAGATGACTTGCTGCAGAGCAGAGAAAAAAAAAGGACCAATCCTGTTCATGGAAATGACTCAGGATAGACTGCAACTGGACTGAAAAATCTTATCAAAATGTAAAACATTGCTGGAAAACGTTACTTGGCCATTCATTTGACATTCTTGGGGCATTTGTTTCAGCTTTTATGATACATAGATAGATGTAATAAGTCAACTGTGTAAGTAGACTGGACTTTAGGCTTTACACATACTCAGTGCAAATTGTGTGAAGATGAATGTTTCCTTTAGGCAACAATGTCCTACGTACGATCCACGGAGTTGGAGAAATGATGACTCAGATGGTGATGAGTCGTGGTGTGCCACACAGCCTCCCTGACACCCCTCCTTCCTTGCGCTATGGGAAAGGACACCTGCTGCCGGACAATGAGGATGTCATGGTGATGGACACCAAGCTGAAGATCATTGAGATCCTGCAAGTAAGTGCCACGTACTGGATGTACTTTCAGTGATTTCTGATACAATTGGGTACCATTAAACTGTTTGATTCTATTTTTGTGTGTTTTTTTGTTTCCCTGTTAGTTCATCCTGAGTGTGAGGTTGGATTATAGGATCACATACTTGTTGTCAATCTACAAGAAAGAGTTTGGGGATAAAACCATAACTGACAGCTCTGTCTCTGTGGCAGACTTGCCCCCAATGACACGTGAGACTTTATTCTCTCCTGCTGTAAATACTTAAGTGATTATTTACCGTTCTACTGTGTTTCCACTGCAGCCTGCCAGACTTTACTGACCTGCCTTATTCTTTATTTTGTCTCCAGCTTCTGAACCAGATATCGATGAGATTGCAACCAAAGCAGAGAGCATGTTTGCAGGAAGGTAGGTGAAGCTGCGCTGAAATACACTCAATCATTCACACAGAGGAATTAAATAAGTGGCAAAAGATGATTGTTGAATGATCTAGTCCCGTAATCCATTGGTTCTCTTTTTTTTTCTTGGCCAAAGACCCCAAAATATACAAAATATACAGAGTATCCTCTCATGTATGTCCATTGGAATAATTTGACACTGAGTCATGTTGAGTTATGTGAAAGAACAACACAAGAGAAATGAGAAAGATATTAGACATTTTTTAAAATATTTGCACCATGTCAGCACAGACTACCTGTAACATACATGCACACACACCAAGAGAGTGCATTTCATTCTTAGTGCATCCATAAAATAAAATGCGGATTCAGACTATTTCATATAATATACAAAAAATGTACAATATATATAAAATATGAATAATAGAAAATATATAAAGAACATAAATTGAACAATAATACATGTAGCCAGGGACTTGAATGTGATAGGCCTATTAAATTATTTGTGGAAAGAAAATAGTTTTTGTAAATAAGTAATAATTTCAACCATGAAATAAATGCAGGCAATAGTGAAGCCATTTACAAATTAATAAGTGAATGAATCTGGAAATCTTTCATGCACCCCCTGGTGGAGTGCCACAGGCTTTATTAGAGAACTACTGCCTTAGTCCTTTTGGGAATCATTGCACCTGCTTAAAGCTAAACTATCCAGGATTTTCCCCCCAAAAATCAGTGCACTCCCTGTTAATCATCACTCACAGCTCACCAGAAGTGTGTGGTGGCAGGCTGCACCTGCATCTGCAGAGACCCCACTCTCCACCTGTACCTTCTTAATTTCTCATTATTTTGCTGTGCTCTCAATCGACTATCTTTCTAATGCATTTAAAAACAGCAATGGATAAATCCTACTGATTCTACCTTTAAAATCTCCCGTCTGAGCTTCATTGTATATGTGTGCATTTGTATGATTTCAGCTCAGAGTTAAGTGCGGTGGAGCTGGACGATGAGGGTGGCCGAACATTTTTGAGGGTCCTGATACATCTCATCATGCAAGATTACCCCCCGCTGGTGTCCGGCTCTCTGCAGCTCATCTTCAAACACTTCAGCCAGAGAGCAGAGGTGCTGCAGGCCTTCAAACAGGTAGCGACAGAGAGCGGCGTTAGGCACTTCCTCAGCTAAGTGATTTTTGTCATGTTTGATGTAATCAGTTTGGATTAGGAGAGTTCTCTAAAGGGCCAAACAGCAGCTGCTGTAAACGGTCTCACTAAGAGCTTCCTCAGCTGGAATCTGGAGCTGCACAGGCTCCCGTTTTATCAACTCGCTGACTTCCCAAAGTGCTGCAGTGAGACTTCTTGGCAGAGATTTGGATTCACACACATTTGTTCTTTTAATGTCTGGTTTATTTCTCAGCCAGTGTGTGTGTGTGTCTGTGTCTGTGTGTGTTTTGTAGGTCCAGCTGCTCGTGTCAGAGCAGGACGTAGAGAACTATAAGCAGATCAAGACAGACCTGGATCAGCTGCGTCTGACTGTGGAGAAGTCAGAGTTGTGGGTGGAGAAGAGCGGAGTGTACACCGGTGAAGACCTGGTGGTCAGGCAGGGCAAAGAACAGAACATCGAGGTGCTGTACCATCATTTAATGGTATCCAGTATCTAAAAGCAAAACTTCACATTTCAGATTTTAGTGCGACATTTATTTCTCCACAGGACGTTACTATATTTATCTTAAACATGCCATCAGTCATTCAGTTGCTGTAAATTGCTTCTTTGTTTGTTGTTATTGTCCCTCAAAGCTGATGGAAAGCTGTTTTGTTAGTTGAATACTGAAGAATAATGAATAATAATATCTGGCAGAACAGGAACCTGCTGTAAATCAGGCTTATTAGTCAGCCCTGAAACATGTAGTATCTTTTTTTTATATCATTATTGTTACAATAATACAATGATAACTATGATAAGGATCAGTGCAGAGACTTTTCCCGCCACACTGTGACAAATGCTTTGTAATTAGAGACTGGATGCAGAGGTTGTTGCATGGCAAAGAGAAACCTTTTGGAGTGAACATGTAAAAAATGCGGCACCTAATTAACTGTGTAATAAATTTACGTCAATTAAATTATTTAAAGGGGGAAGTCCTACACTGTAAGTTGATCAGCTGTTTGTAACTGTAAGTTGTCTGTTGATGTAAAGTTAACCCTGTTATCCTAAAAACAAAAGCCAACTTGTCTGAAAATACACACTTAAAAGTTAGCTCTGCCTTCTGTCTGCCAGACTCCATTAAAATATTTCTTAATTTAACTTTTATAGACATCTACTCCTTCTACAAGATTATTAATGATTTCTTACAGCTCATAAACAGACACTAATTCATTATGTGAACAATTCAGCATTAATTTGAACTCTAATTAACATGAAACAGGCAAACAATAACATGTTTTCAGCTGGAATAGAAATTTCAAAGTACAGTGTGGCTGCAGTGTTGTTGTCAGAGACTGAATTTGTGAATGATTTATTACTGTAAGAATATTACATATTTCCCCTTAAAAACATTGTTAAATTCAATAATGTAATCAGAATTGATAATTGAATGTAGTTGCTGAAGGTTTTGTCTTCATGTATGTCTCTTTCCAGGAGGTTGTCCTGAGCCCAGTACAAGACGGAGATATCAAACCTCAGATTGACAGCAACAAAGCAAACAACTACAACATTGTCAAAGAGGTGCGCTCCATGTCTTTATATCCAGGTTATTCTCGTTATTTTGTTGTAGTGTGTCCATAACAGATGTTTGTGTCTCATATTTAGATCCTACTGCGGCTCAGTAAGCTTTGTTATCCCAGCAAGAAGAGTCGTGTGCAGCAGCAGAGGCTGCTGAAGAACATGGGAGCCCACACTGTGGTGCTGGACCTGCTGCAGATCCCCTATGAGACAGTAAGTAAAAACCAAAACAGCTAATTGAATGACTCTTTGTGTTTCTGTCTTACATTCTCTCTAATAATCTTCCTTTTTGCACAGAGCGATGAGAAGATGAATGAGATCATGACCCTGGCACATACGTTTCTGCAAAATTTCTGCAGAGGAAACCCTCAGAACCAAGCTCTGCTTCATAAACACCTGAACCTCTTCCTCACTCCAGGGGTATATCGACATGAACTCACTGTACTCTCCCCTTTTTGACATGTTTTACCTTTTATGGATGTCCTCTTTTCTAGTAGTGCATGCTGTAGCATCAGCAGAATTAGCTATAATGAAAAATACAAGGTTCAGAACAACAGCAGCCTGTCAGCAGAAAAGTGATATGTTGTCCTAGATTTTTTGGGCAAAAACTGTTTTCTTTGTTTCTCCTGTCTGTTATACAAGTCAATCAATACACTGTTTTATGAAGATTGTTTTTCACCAGTTGCTGGAAGCTGAGACAATGCGTCACATCTTTATGAACAACTACCAGCTGTGCAATGAGATCAGCGACCGTGTGGTCCATCATTTTGTCCACTGCATTGAAACACACGGAAGACACGTTCAGTACCTCAAGTTCCTGGAGACAATTGTGAAAGCTGATGGGAAGTATGTGAAGAAGTGTCAGGACAAAGTCATGACTGAGGTGAGAATAACACTGTGTTTAATATGTCATGGTGATAGTGGCAGGACCAATGAGGAAACCTTCTATTTAACCTTGTGTTACTTTCCTTTGGGTCCAGCTGGTGAACGGAGGAGAGGACGTGCTGGTGTTCTACAACGACCGCTCCTCCTTCCAGGTGTTGCTGCAGATGATGGGCTCTGAGCGAGAGCGAACGGATGAAGATGGAGCTCTGGCCTACCACAACACCCTCGTGGAGCTACTGGCTGCCTGCACCGAGGGCAAGAACGTCTACACTGAGCTGAAATGCAACTCTCTGCTGCCGCTGGATGACATTGTCAAAGTTGTCACTGATGTTCACTGTATACCAGAGGTGAAGGCCGGAAAATTTTACAAGAAAATAAAAATATAGCTTGAAAAAACTTTTTTTTATGTCTTATTTCTTCTGTCTTTCTCCTCCAGGTGAAAACGGCTTATGTGAACTTTGTGAATCACTGCTATGTGGACACAGAAGTAGAAATGAAGGAGATCTACACCTCCAACCACATCTGGAAGCTCTTTGACAATTTCCTGGTGGACATGTCCAGTGTAAGGCTCTGTCAAATTTAAAGGTCACACATTTCTGCCTGATATTTTTTTAATGAGGCAGTGCACGTGTGAACATGCATTGAGGCTAAATCTACTCACATCCTGCGTGTGCAGAGAAAACGATAGAGATGTGTTGTGAGGCTCTCCTCTTTTATTTTTGTATTTAAGGTGTGCAACACTACGACAGACCGTAACCATGCCGATCCTGCCCTGGAGAAGTATGTGACAGAGACAGTGATGGCCATTGTCAAGGGTTTCTTCAGCTCGCCTTTCTCTGTCAACCACTCCAACCTGCAGGTATTGTTTTTCACCTCTGACAGGCAGGTGAAATGCGCCCGCAGAGGGAGGTTCACTCACAGCACGTGAAAATCCTTTGCCAACTTTTTAGCTACTTTACAGTAAAAAATATTTGACAGTTGACTTCCCCCTTCACTTCACTGTGACTTCTTGTTTCATTGCAGACATTTGTACCTAAAGCAGCTGCTTGAGGTGTTTTACGCAGAAGTCTGTACTAATGTCTCCTATCAGAGACGATATTGAAGTGTTCCCATCAGAATTATCTCTGTCTTTCTCTACACTTATGCCCTAAAAGCAGTATTCCCTCCTCTCTCTCTACCCTCTTTTCACAGACAAACCAGTCTGTCTTCATCAAGCTGCTCCAGTCTGCTTTCAGGATCTACAACTGCACCTGGCTCAACTCACCTCAGAAGGCTAATATCGAGAGCTGTATCAAAACACTGGCTGATGTTGGTGAGTGCTGCTACTCTGCTTTCCAGGTTTCACATTTGAACAATGATTGAAATGGAGGCGTTGAAATACATTTGGAATATTTTATTAAAATGTAAATGTGTAATAAATGTAATTGTTAGTATATTAATTGTGCTAATATTGTATTTATTAAGAGATGGGTTGTTTTTCACACCACTTATTCATGTCACAGTCTAAGTATGATGACTGAGTTTTAGGTGCCTGTGTTGTGTTTGCCGTATGAACAGAAGCAATATCTAAGCTTCCTGTTTTTCCCCCAGCTAAGGCACGGGCCATCGCCATCCCAGTAGACCTGGACAGCCAGGTCAACACTTTGTCTCTCAAGGTCCACAGCACAATGGTGCAGCGGGCAGCCAAGGACTGGAGGATCTCTGCCCGCTCACGACCCCGCAAGGAGCCCCTGGGTGGCCCCGACTACAAGAACATCATAGAGAAGCTGCAGGTGCCCACTTCACATACTGGCTACTCTGACAACAACTCTACAGCCAGCATGTTCTCCTCTGAATAATATATTCCATTTCTGCCATATTCTGCCAATAAATCCCTGTAAATATTACACACCCGGACCGTTAAGCAACATCATGATGGGTCTATCCTCTGTGGACCATGAATGTCTGTACAAAGTGTAATGCCAGTCCATTTAATAGTCTGGACCAAAGTGATGGACAACCATTAGCATCTTTAAAGCCGTGCTGCTAGCGTGACTAAAACATTACATGAACAGGACAGACTAAGTTGAGAACTTTTATGTATAGTCTTCAGCGGTCAATATCTCAAGGACAGCATCTGATTGAGCCTGTATGTGTGTCTGTCTGTGATGTGCAGGGAGTCGTGTCCCTTTTGGAGGAGCAGTTCAGTCCAAAGGTTCAGGCCGAGTTTTCTGTGCTGGTGGACGTTCTTTATAGCCCCGAGCTGCTGTTTCCAGAGGCTGCTCGCTTACGCTGTGAGAGTGGAGCTTTCATGTCCAAGTAAGTCACTGTCCATAACCGTGCATGGAACAAAGAACACGTTCCTCACTTTTGAAGATCTCAAGGCCACATTTACTCCTTTAAGTAAAACCCAGTTATTTAACAGATGTTAAGGCTTTGAAAAGAGTTTAAAGGGAAGAGACAAAATTACAAAGAGCGTATTTAAAATGATAAATTAACAATATTACAAATACCAATTTAGCTTTAAGTTAAACAACAGTAAATATATAAAGAAACAAGTTAATTTATTGTATCTCTGGTCTAATTAATCAAACTAACATTAGACATTTCATAAAAAATGAGTTCAGTACATCATCAAACCTTCCGGGATGCTCTCCTGCTGCTGTCTGACCTCCCTGGAGAGCACAAAAAGAGATTTCACCTGTGCTGATCGATCAAGTATTGCTGTGTTTTTACTTGTGAGCCAGTGACTGCATTAGCAGGACACAGCTATAAATGATACAGCACTTCTCTTGTCACCCTGTCAGACTGATTAAACACACCAAGAAGCTTATGGATAAAGAGGAGAAGCTGTGTATCAAGATCCTGCAGACACTGCGAGAGATGCTGGACAAGAAGGAATGCTTTCAGGAGTCTGTGAGTACTTGATCCTACATGGGGAGTCTGTCACTGAAACAGTTTTCATTGAACTATTTTTCACTTCAGTTACATGTTGGGAGTACACAAGAAAATGTTTTAATCCCACATCCTCTCTCTGTTAAAATAAAACAACACAATAATTAGGCATACAGCTGTAATGAATAGTCGATCAAAAGAAAATTAGTTGCCAACTACAACCCCAATTCCAAAAACATTTGGATGCTATGTAAAACACAAATAAGAATGAAATGTAATGATTTACAAATCCTTTTATTTCTTTAAAAAACAGTACAAAAAAGCATATTTAATGTCCACACTGATAAACTTTGTTGTTTTTTTGTAAATATACTCTCATTCTGACTATGATACCTGCAACACTTTTTAAAAAAAAAGTAGGGACAGGAGCAACAGTAGACTGGGAAAGTTGTTGAATGCTTAAAATACTTTCCACAGATAAACAGGTTCACTGCTAACAGATAATAGTATCATGTTTGGGTATTAAAGGGGAACGCTTGAAAGGCTCAGCCATTCACAGGCATGGATGGAGCGAGGTTCACCACTTTGTGAAAAACTGCACAGGCACATAGTCCAACAGTGTTACGGCATTTCTCAACACACAATTTCAATAAATTTAGGGATTTTGCATCTTCAGTTGATGATATTGAATGATTCAGATAATCTGGACACATCTCTGCATGTAAGGGGAAAGGCCATAAACCAACATTAAGTACTTGTGACCTTTAAAATCCCTCAGACAGCACTGTACTAAAAACTGACATGATTGTATAATGTATATTGCTAAATGTCTTCTGGAACACTTTGGAAAACTGTTGTCTTTAGACACAGTTTGTTGCATGGCATCATGGGTAACTGTCATATCAGTAAAGGTCCCAACATTGTTGAAAGGCACATACAGGGTTTGGACCAAACATATGCTGCCATGCAGATGACGATGAAGACACATTCTGTATGTGTTCAGAGTTCAGGTACTTGACTGGCCTGCCTGCAGTCGAGACCTGTCTCCTATTGGAAATGTGTTGTGTATTATGAAGCACAAAATACAACAACAGAAGCCCCGGACAGTTGAGCAACCAAAGTTCTATATCAAGCAAGAGTGAGAAAGAATTTCACTTTGAAAACTTAAACAATTAATGTCCTCAAGTCCTAAACGCTTAGTGAGTGATCTTAAAAGAAAAGGTGATACATCACAGTGTTGAAGTGTCCCGACGTCTTTGGAATGTGTTGCAGGCATCAAATTCAGAACTGCAAAAAACTGTACGGTTAATCAGTTTGATCATTAAATATCTTGTCTTTGTACTGAATGAAACTGAATTTAGGCTGAAAAGAATTCAGTTGTATTTTGATAACCAAGTTATAATGTCAAGTATTTTTCAAGCAACAGTCTTTGGGTTCTGGACTGTTGGTTGGACAAAAGAAACTATGTGAAGGTTTCACTTTGGGCTCAGGGAAATTAGCTTTTTTTTTTCCTCAAATTTTAAACACTTAACGTTTAATTAGGTAAAATGATCTGAAGTTTGCTGTGGATTCAGCCCCGTCTTCAAGTGTCAGCCGCGCTGTGCTCCCATCAGCGGTGCAGTGTAGTCCTTGTTTTCTCCCAGGTCTGTCGGCCCAGAGCCCAGACTCCCCTTCATCAGTATGCTGTGGGCCTTTCTATGTTACATAAGGCAGGGAGGCACTTGAGGACACACTCACACTGAGAGGGAGAATAGGAGGGAGGAAGTAAGGCAAGGAGGAGGAGGAGGAGGAGGAAGAGGAGGGGTGCAAGCACTGAACAAACAAATCAATACTGCAGCGAGTGGGGGGGTGCAGGAGCCCGTCTCCTGCTGCACCTCCTCTCAGTCAGAGGCCTTGGGAGGTGAATGACAAGAGTTGGTGGAGGAGACTTGAGGTGGCTGTGTTTGTGTGTATAAATATGTTTGTGTGCACCAAGAGGGTGGAGGGTGAAGACCAAAATACCAAAACTTGTGTCTGCAATCACCTTTGGAAGGTTTGGGAGAGTTTGTACCAGCTGTGTAGTGAGAGGAGGTGACACAACATGAGCTGCTCCACTCAACACTTCAATCAGTGTGAATATGAAGACAACAGCTCGTTTGCATGGCTTGGAACTCAGTTTATTGTTCTAAACATCGTCCTGAAATAAACTGGAAGAAAGCATTGTGTTGTAGGGCTGCAGTGAATGATAATTTTCATTACTGATGTATCTGTCAATCATTTTTTTGATCAACTGATTAGTTGTTTGATCCATAAAATGTCAGAAAATGGTGGAAAAATGTGTCTTATTTTGTGCACAACCCAAAGATATTCAGTTGGAGGACTAAAGAAACAAGAAAATATCCACATTTCAGAAGATGTAAGCAGATAATATGGTTGTTCTTCCTTAAAAAAATACTTAACTTTTTTATTGAAAAATTACTCAAACCAATTAATCGATGATTCAGATCATTGGCAATTAATTTGATAGTTTACAACTAATTGGCTAATTGAGTAGATGTTGCAGTGGCGATGTGGTGCTTGTCTCTGGCCATTTGGGATTTCATGCAGACATTATCATTTTGGCTGACGATGCTTTCTCCTACTGTTGTTGTTGCACCAGAATATCACTTGTTAAAACAGAATAAATGTATGTCTGTGCCTTTCACCTCTCTTTTCAGTGTAATTGCATTAGTAATACTGTCAAGACTACCTTTCTCAATATAGTACATGTCAGCCGGTGTCACTTTCAGCTGCTTGAGGAGTCAGAGTTTGGTTTTCCCTGTTTGTGTTTTTTTGCATCCTGTGTCAGTCAGCCAAGCTGTTTTTTCGAAAGGCAAATTATTCAACAGTTGTGTGGAGAAAGATCAGAGGAATTCAAAGTGGGAAAAAACAGTCACTTTTTAAAAAGCGGCTCAGCGCATTCAAGAAGCCAGACAGTGCGGTAACGATATGTGAAATGTCAGTTTGTGTAGGTGTGCGTGAGTGTGCTTGAGCATGTATTTGTGGCCTCTCTTTGTCATATCCCCGTAGCCCTGAGCGTGGAGCTGCAGCCTCACTGCACAGGAGAGACGGAGAGAGGAACGATTGATGGAAATAATGAGAGAGGGAGAGGCAGACAGACAAAAAACAGAAGGAGAGAGAGAGACAGAGTGACAGCATAGGCAGCAGAGGTTGGTGGCTCCCCTGGGGTGCAATGAGTGGGTGGAGGAGAGTGAGAGAAAGAGAGAAAGAGACGGAGATCGAGGAAGGGAGGGAGTGAGCGAGGCAGCCATGTGAGGAGCCATGTGAGTGGAAGGGAAAAAAAAAGTGGGCAGCGGCTGCAGGGTGAGGGATTGGAGAGAAGCGGAGTCTGCTCAGTCCATGAGGAGACAGGGCAGGGGGTGCGCTTACGTAACAGCCTGCAGTGGCTGAGCCAGAGTCACGTGGACCATCACGTTCTCCCTCCCTCTCCCCCTCCTTACTCTCACTCTTCTGTCCGCTCTCTCTTCCTCCTTTGCCCCCTCCACGCTTTGTCTCAGTCTATCGCATTCTGTCTGCCCGCCCGAGTTATTTTCCCTCTAACCCCCCCCACCCCGCCCCCGGTCCCACCCAGGCCCTGCTCTCTGTTTTCCTGGGTCATGCCAGGAGCGCTGGCCGGGCAGCGAGGGGAAGATCTGCAGCAGTCACAGTACAGAGATATGTTGGCTCTCACTGCTGCACTTCACTTGTTTTGGCTGTCAGATAAGGGCAGCTTTATAAATGTTTGTGCTCCCACTTGCCCTCAAGATGTCTCGGGTGAGGGGAAAAAAATCTTGAAAGAATCTTTCATGCATACTGATACTGTGTGCAAATATTACATCGGAGAAAATATGCATAAAACACTATTGTAAACTTGGTGGTATTCTTTACTTTTCTGATTGTCAATTCCTTAGAAAAAAACAAGGCAATTAAGCATAACTCTGTCTCCCAGTACTTTCCCACTTTCCTGCCATCACTGCGATACTCACCTGCACATTTGTTGCTACTGTGGATGTAACCTTCAAAAATGGATCATTTAGGCTATGCAATTTTATCATCTGGGCACTGTAATTTATGAATAATACAGTTGTTGAGGGCTTTTTTTATTTGTGAATTAATAAACGTTTGATGCACTACTGAGTATTTAAAGCACCAGGACAGTGTATGTTTTTGGCTTCAAGTAAATTAACTGCCATGTGATTAAAATGCCACCAGGGTGGAGCATCACAGTGGCCTAATGGCTAAGTTGCATATAATGTGCTTTGATTGCAAAATCCCTAGTTAGATTGGACCAAGGCTGCACGCCTCTCAGAATTTTTACAGTTGAATCGGATTTGGCTGTTCAATACAAATATTTGACTTTCTTTTCTTTTTTTTTCTATCAAGCAACACTTTACTGAACTTTCTAGATTTTTGAATGGACTTTGGCGGGACATTCAGGGACAGTGATTCGTGTTATAGTAAACAAGCTCAGTTAAAGCCTGGATTATACTCCCAAATGTACTCTGAGCTAATGTTTACTAACTATGCTAACAATCGATCAGAAATCTGCACCATTTTTTTGCTAACACTAGATATCTATTAAATGTCAGAGACTGTGTCGTATTAAGTTGCTGTGAGGTGTAAAATCACCGCTTTTAATCAGAAGGCAGAAGATAATGTTACTTTGACTGTATGGTGTTGTATTGGATGTATTGTATTGTTACTGCTCTTCCTCTGCAGCTGCCTCAGTCTCAATTACATGTCTCTCGTGTCCACATTTGTCAGTTTATGTGTCTGTTTGGTAGTATATTCAGACCGTTCAAACTCACCCTGGGTCTGGTTTTGCAGCTGCCTGTACCTGTTGCAGCCATCTTCACCAAGATGGAGGTCTGTGTATTAGCAAGAATCTTGCAATATGACATCACACATACAATGGTTACCATCTAATATATTGCAATACTTTAAGACAGGTGATTGTTTTTTTTAAATTCAATTTTAGGAAAACTGTCACAGTATAAAGAATACACCATCATATGCAGTTTACTTTTTTATGCAATCAGAAGAGTGAAGAATCAGGAGTTTGAACACAACACAAAGTAAACTACTGCCACAAATCTTTGCCTTTATCAAGATAGTTTTTGAGAATCAATACAGTATCACAAAACATAATATCGCAATACTCAAGTGTATCAATATTTTCTTACACCCGTACCAAGCAGGCAGGACAACTTGATGTAGTGGATTGATTTTTACCCCAGAGAAAAAGTAAGGAGTGCTCACTCTGCAGCTACTTCTGGGGAATGAAATGTCCTCCGAGGCATAGAGTGTTTTCACAGCACACCATCAATCCAGAGGTCGGCCATGTTGGCGGTATGGACCACAAACACCGACTCCGAACTTGCAACCATTCCTGAGGAATTGTCTGCCTTCAAATTGGGTTGCATTTACCAAATTCAAGAGAGGAGTTTCAGAGAAGTTTGGTGCACAACTTCTTATGAGTTTCGTTGGTAGGCAGCAATTGTAGCTCAAAATGGTTAAATTTGGACAACTATATAATATAAGCTTGTAAGCAGCTTAACAAACTAGTTTCTCATCATTCACTGTATGTTTTAGCAGCTTCTGCGTATTTTCCTGAACATTTCCGTGGTGTACACAGCGTGTAAATCCATTCTGTTGTTTACATCCCAGTGTCTCTGAAATGGCCCCGTATCTGGGTTACTGACAAAAACATGAAGTTGGTGCGAATACTACACTGTACACTGACTTACAAAAAAAAAACCCCCAAACCAAAAACACAACAGTCAGGTCACCAACTGATGATTTGAATTCTCAGCTTTCAGGGGGCAGCTCTAGATTGGATGTCACCACTCTACTGTCCACCTTTGAATAAAGTCAGTGCCTCACAAAATGCTCTGGACAACATCCCAACAAATCAGGGTGCATATATTTATATATATATATATATATATATATATATATGTGTATATATATATATATATATATATATATATATATATACATATATATATATGTATATATATATATAAAATCTACAGTACCTGTGTTCATTATAAGAAATGAACATGTCACCCATTGTTTTTAAAGTTTTTGGAGAACAATGAAGGTCTTTAACACAGTAGACTAAGTTACATCAGGCTTTGGATACACAGACTTTACTTGTTAGCACAACCAATTCATTGTTGGTTTTATTGTTTTCATGGGATTGGATGACAATAAGAAATATATAAAATACCACTAGATATATAAAGTCTTTTTTGTAACTTGTGCACGTTTTAGCTATTAGATGATTTCCGTGAACACATGCATGCATATGCATGTAATGTGCTGTCATGTGTATGTGCATGTAAGCGTGTGTTCTTGTTTACAGGGGATTGAAAAAGCCAGTTATGTAATATAAACCACTCTCACACTCCCTCTCTTTCACACTCATCCCTGTCATTCACACGCTGTCTCTCTGTCTGTCTGTGTCTGTCTTCCTCTTCCTGTCCCTCTCTCACTCACTCTATTTCTTTCTTGCTTGCCAAGTTTCACACCACCTGCCCAAGGCAAAGCAGATTTACAGATTACCACCCTCTCAATGCTAAGCACATCACACGGACGCATGTAGACGGAAAGCTTCACTCAGACACACGCACACACACACACTCCCAGGCTTGCAGTGCAGTGCAGTGCCACGCTGGCTGTCCCCTGTATGTGTGAGCTCATCCAGCCGGGTTTTCCCTGTTTGTCTGTCTCCTCATGGGAGTAGTAGAACCTGGCCCAGGTTCATCCACAGGGAGCAGGTCAGGCAGGGCAGAGAGCTCGTATAGTTTGACCTTTAGCTGGATTCAGGCTGACACAGCACGCTGAGTCAAGTCAGAAAGTTGGAGTTAGGAAAAAGTAAAACCTAAAGCTGGGCCCACGAGTGCCTCAATGTTTTATACATCTTTATCGACATTCCTAGAAATTAAGAGTTCTAAAAGAGTTCTCCCTGAAGACCCTGAAGTTCTACCCAGAACCACTGGCTTCTGGGTAGAACTAATGGAATGGTTCTGGGTGGAACCATTACACCATAAAGGGATTCTCTGGAGAACCTCTCATAGAGCAATCTGGGTGAAACCTTTCACAGATGGTTATAGGTATAACCCTTTGTGTTGGATTGTACGTAGAACTCTGTGATGGCCCTTTTCCACCAAATTGGTTGTGGTTCTTGAAGCGGTTATGTTTAAGATTCTTAGAACATTGGTGCTATCTAATGACCCAGTTTTGAGAGGAACCATTATAATCAAGGATCAACAAAGTGAGTTTCAGAATGCACAACAACCTGTAGAATATGACACATTCACTCTGGCTCTGAAGGAAAACCTGCAATTTTTTGGTTCCAGCTGGGAACCAAATTTTCAGGTTCAGCACCAGTTTTTTGTGGAAATTCTTCCACAGTTTAAAAATAAGATGCTTGAACCGGAACAGTTCCAGTTCCATGTTAGTCTGATGAAAAGGTTCCAAGGGGAATGTTGTGAAAATGTTCTACTAAGACTGAACAGGGCTCTCCTCTGGCGACAAGCTACCTTTTATGGTTCTAGTTAGCACCTTTATTTCTAAGAGTGTATGGCCAAAAAAATAATAATAATTTGTGTGGAAATCTGTTTGTCATATATGTTTTACTACTGAAAAGTTCCCTCCCTCCTTCCTCTCGCACTCACTGCCCTCGATCCATCAGTCAGGTGTCTGTTAGTGGAGTATTATGTTTTGGTTTCCATGGCGATGAGGGATTAGCACATGTTGTTTGTCTGTCTGCTGGTCTGGCTGTGACTGGGCACAGGAAGTCTGTGTACCCTGTGTAGAAATGTCTTCAGACTAGGAGCGCGGTGCCTGCTGCCGAGAAGTCCTGCAAAAAAAAAAAAAAAAAACACTTGTAAAAGAAAGCAAAAAGCTGCGGCTTCATGTGTCTGATTGCCACTATGAATGAGATTAGTTGTCATTGTGGACAGTGTTTCGACACAGTTCATAGTGCGTTATTTGAATCTGATTGAATGTGAGTTAGGTCTCTTGTGCTCAGGGAGGCACATGACGGGCAACAGGATGAATCATATGAATTGCAACTTGTGTTTGCACTGATTGCTTCTAGCTTTTGATTTTTGCACATAAGGAAGTAAAAGAAACACCTTAGAATAAATGAACAGTCCCAGAATTTAATAAACATAATTTTTGTTAGGACTTTCAGAGGTGGTCATTTTTGAGAATGTGGTTTATAATACTATTTGATGTGCGAAGTCAAAATCAATTTTACTTTCCATTCCACCACATGTACAGGACTTATAGATGATCAAAATGCACTTTCCCTCAGACCTCAGTGTTGGTAAATATCCAGGTACTAAAACAACAAGGGCTGTCAGTGACCCGTGGCTTTAAAAAAATCAAAAAACAGCACACACATCCGGAAGCAATAAGTACTGGGTGCTGGACAGAAATGCAAATACAAAAATATAAAGTCCACACACCCGAAACTGCTCCTTAAAGAATTTTTAATAGTATATCATCACATGTGACGTTTCAGGGCCCAACCTTTCATCAGACTTCAGAGACCTGTGGCTTGCGACTGTGCGGTTTTTCTGCACAAGTAAGCAAAGACAAATTTCTGCCATTTGCACTCAAATGATAGACAATAAAGTATTTTCAATTCCATGCTATTCTAGGACACAAACAAAACACTAAAATGTACTAAGAATTTATAGTGGTCAAAAACAAGGCAGAGATAAAGACCAAAAAAACAAAACTAAAACAGTAGTGTTTCATCCACATCCATTAGGTGCCTTTCAGTCAGTGTTTATCAGTGTCTATTTCAGTTGTAACTCCTCATTGTGTGCCACTTTATGTAATTTGGCAATGTTTGTAACTTTAGGCAGCAAAAATAATAGCGACCACATCTGACCCACTTATGTAGACTATTTAATTACAATTGCCTGAATTGTTGTTGCTTCAGTCACAAACACTGGAAAGTGATGCAGTGTAGCAAAGGAAAAAGTCTCAAATCATGACCACATGCACCCATGGTCAAGAATGGGTGCTCACCTACATTCATGGAAAAAAAAACCTCAGAAATGACTGTTGAGATGATTCAACCCCTCAAATGAACCAGACTAAGTCCACAGCAGTGATGCTCAGCTTAAGGCCCAGGGTCAAATCTGGCCCACGATATGGTGCTGGGTGCCTCACTGACCATTTTCTAATTGTCAGTTTCACACTGGGAAATTTTTTGTTTGTTTATACCAATTAGTAGATATTCAATAATGTTCTACTGACCGTTGCTTGGGAAGTTGCATATTAGCCAATACCACCAAACCAAAAGAGCTTAAAGATGCTGTTCACTCTGGTGGGATCAGTTTATTTGCATGTGTTTATGGTTTATGTTTATGAATCCAACTTAAATGTTATATAAACTCTTTCACATATTACCAAAGTATTTAGATCTAATAAATTAAATTCAGTTTAACATCTGATCTATATGTCACATAGTCCTAGTTTCAATCCTTGTAGCAAGTTAATTTAACTAAAAGTTAAGTTAGTAAGTAATTTAATTTGGACAAAAAGGTTTTTCAAAGAAAGATGAGTTATGGGCCCTTTGATGTTTATTCTTTTTATCTTATAAACAATGTTATTATTAGTATTTGTTTATTATCTGGCCTTAGGCCTCCTGTTAGTTTGCAAAAATGCCCCCAGGACGAAGCAAGCTGAGTCTCCCTGGTCTGCAGCTACACTAGAAGCTCTGGGTGAACATACCTAGAACTGGATGTTAACGTTGGCATACTGACATGCCCAGAATGACAACACTAACATGCTAATATTTACAAGGTATAATGTTTACCATGTCACAAATTGCTGATTAGCACTAAAGACAAGTAGAGCTGAGGCTAATGGGAATATCATTAGTTTTTTAGTTTGGCTAATTAAGATTTGATGATAATGGTGCTATGATGAAAGGTTTGGGACCGACATTATTACAGTTCTTCCTTTTGGGGGAGATGAATCCCTGTACCAAACAGTATGACAATCCATTTAATAGTTGTTGAGATATTTCATTCTGCCATGACCGACAGGCATCCGTAAAGCACTGCCACGAGCATGTCATAATCCAAACCCTCAGAAACATTTTGTTTACTGCAAGGATATTTTATTTGTAAGGTGTTCTCTTATTTTGTTCACCCTGTGTATGTGCTCTGGTACCAGTAAGGCAGATGACACAAAGAGGCCTCACTTGGCCTGTAATGAACATTACAGTCTTCCTAACAACCATGATCAGGGCTTAACAATGTTAGTGAATCACATGTAACACTTGCACAGAAAACCGACCAGCTAACAGTTGGCCTTTTTCTGAATGCTTGTTTACGATTCTGGCCTTGTATTTCCCTGAACCGGTCTTTCCAATTGCTCTCACATGTGGGCTTAATTTGTTTTGCTGATGTGCTTGTTTGTTGGGTAAAAGCATTTTATGTGCTGTGGAATTGCAGCTTGAAAACATTGTAAATGACAGCACATGATGCGTGTCTCTGCACATGAGAGTGTCTGTTTATCAGATGCATGCAACATGGTAGGCTGTAGGCAGTGTGTACAAAGCTGCAGAGCCACCTGTAGTGGTCAGGAAATGTTTCATACTCTACGCAAGAAAATTGGAATGAAGAAGAGCCAAGATGTAATAGAAATGCCTCAGTCTGTCTAACTGTGCCGTAAAGGTTCAGCATGTAAGATTTACAGGGATCTATTTGCAGAGTATGGCAGAAATGCATTATGATATTCATTATATTAATATATTTTCATGAGTGTATAATCACTTGAAAATTACAATTGTTGTGTTTTGAGTGAAATAAGCTGTTCATATCTACAGCAGGAGTCGATCCTCTTCCACTAAGGATGCCATGTTGCACTGCCATGTTTCTACAGAAGTCCAAAACAGACAGACCAAACACTGGCTATACATGGCACCTTTCGCCACCACCATACCTTCTCCTTCACCTTCTGAATGGGAGGCAAAGAACTTACTGGGTGAGGGTGATGCTTGGTGTTTGCAATCTGCAAGCTCACAGCTAGATATCACTAAACCCTTCACATTGGTTCTTTAACTGAACAGTATCACCTAACATAGCTTAGCACAGGCTGCCATTGAAGTGCATTAACAATAAAGCAGTCTACTGTTAACAGTAGCAGTATATAACACCAACTCCTGTTTAGGGCTGTGGTCTGAGTAGGTGGTCATGAGTCAAAACCATCACCACCACTGCATAATCAAAAATATTTTCTGCTAATTCTATTGAATTCAATGAAGATCTCGTGAAAAACTACTTATAAACTATAAATCTGTCTCAGAACCTTTTTTTTCTTTGTTATCTATAATTAGTACATACTTAGCTCCAGGAAAAATAAGGAACTCTCTTAGAAGTAAAGCCATTACCATTTTATTTCCAAATATGATTGTTTAAGACCTCTTTATGTTGCCAGAAGTAAAATTCAAGTGGAAAAATACAGGCGCCTGGTAATTAAAAATGGTGGGCCTAAAAACACTGAAAAATGTGCAACATTGCTAAAATTTTACCCCCTGGATTCCCAGAAGAAAAATACAGATGTCATGACCTCACTGTTCCCAATGGTAACTACAGCCTGCATCTTCCCTTCATTCTCCCACATCATGTTCCCAAAGTGTCTGCATGTGGGATCTAACAGTACATCAAATATGATTAAAAATATTTCAGTACTATATTGGACTTTGAAAAAATCTCCTTTGATATTACATTGTTAGTTATTTTATTTTATAAAAAGGACTGCTACTGACTGCTGTATTGTTGTTGCTTTGCACAAGTACGTAACATGATTCAAACACTGCACACACACTGCAAAGACAATTCATGCTGATTTTTGCATGTGCTTAGGTCATGGCTGGCTACTTTTATTTTACTGCATATGAAGAGCAGAACCACTTGAAAGGGTCTGTAGGATTTTGTGGCATCTGGCGGTGATCTTACAGATTACAAATACTTCATCTCACTCTCCCACAAGTGTGTGGGAGAACCTGTGGTGGCCACAAAACTTAGGCCCTATCTAGTGCCAGTGTTTGGTTTGTCCATTCCGGGTTACTGTAGAAACATGGCAGCACAACATGGCAGCCTCTGTGGAAGACCCATACCCTAAACATATAAAAAGTAAAAAAAAAAAAAAAACCCACAACAATAAAATATTATTAATATAAATATTATATTCTGTCATATTCTGCCAATAAATCCCAATAAATTTTCACACTGGACCTTTAAGCTTAATGGAAAATGGAAAAACATAATTTAATTTGCATTTAATTAATTTAATTTTAAATACTTTTAATTTAATTTAATTTAATTTTATTTATTGTTATGTTTTCATGTTGTCATTTTTCTTTGTTTTTTTAATATAATGATAAATATATCATGGATTTTGGACTCGTGCCAGTCATGTTAAATTTTTGGTATTGTTACATCCCTATCCGCACTATAACAAGAGGAAGATGTGACTGTATGTGTCTTGATTTTTCTTATTCATGAAATAACCCCCTTGGTAAGAAAGCCTTGCAAAACACATTGATATGGATATGTATTATATTACGGAAAGCTCCCAGCTTTTCATTTCCCTCCGGTTCCAATCTGTGGAGGAGCTCATTGACTCCTTTAAGACAACTGAAGTCTTTATTAGGTAACGTGCAACACATCATTTTATTTGGTGCATGATCAGATTGAGTTTCAGTTTCATGTACTAATGACAACAACAATACAAGGTAGAGTTTCGCTTTGAAACTCTTTACTGAAGACAGTGTGTTCACTGCAGGATCTGCTGGGATCTAATTGTTGCTTCCTGATGGCAAAGTTGTTGGATGTTGCTCAAGCCTCACACGGCCCATGAGGAAACTCCACTTGTACTGTGTCACAGTGTACTTGATCAGCGTTCCCCACTGTTTACAAAAGACACATACCCAGAGTCCTCTCAGGTTTCTGTTGTGGGAGAAAGTAACAGAAAAGAAAACTATTAGCCCTCCCAATCTGAGCTTTGTTTGGGCAACACTCTCCCCCTCTGTGGCCGAAGTCTCCTCTATTGTCGACCTTGTCTGACCCGAGCAGCTCGAGCCTCCCCCGCCCGTTCCTGGTACTGTCTGTCTCGGTTCACAGCTGGTGCTGCCCTCCGCTGCCTGTGTGAGATTTCAGACCACCTAAAGAAGCACAGGGCAGGCTGGTGTCTTTGTCTTTTTCTCTATGCATTTCTCCGGAGTCTGAGAGATCTGCAGACAGCCAAGCTGCGAGGGGGCTGGAGGAGGGTGGAGGGAGAAGAAGGGGGTGCAAGGATGCCGGAGGTTGGGATCGGCAGCTCATCCCTGGCTTGGACACCAGAGCCGCAGTGTGGCGTGCCGGTGCACATTTTAAAACACCACGACTGTCTGCTCCTCGCTAGGTTTTGTTTGTTCCTCTCCTCTCCTCTCCTCTCCTCTCTCACCCCTCCCTCCTCCTCTCACTTCTGTCAGTTCTTCTACCTCTATTTCTATCTCTCTTTCTTTCTCGTGGCTCTTACATCACCTGACTGGAGTTTTTTCTCGTCAATGCAGCAGCAAGCAGATGAGTCAGGCTGGGCTGACTCTCCTCTCCTCTACCGCCATCCTGCCTCCCCTCTTCTCTCCTCTACTCTCTCTCTGCAGACCTAGCCAGCAGACTGCATCGCCCAGAAGGGAGGCGAACAAGAGCAAAAACCTGTCACCCCCTGTCACCCCCTTTTTCAGCTTCCCCTGCCGAAGCGTTTCTTTCACTGGTGTTTGAGAGTAGTGTAAAGCCAGCGCATCCTCTGTCAGGAAAGGGGAAATTTTGAGTCAAATGTGATTCAATCTGCAATCAGTCAAAAAAGTGTGCATTGGGATGCATTATGGAGTGTAGTGCTTGGTTTGTAGTTGCAGTGGGAATGTGCCCATGTGGAAATGAGAGAGGCTCGCTCAATGGATGCTCACCTTCAGTTTAAGAAGAGTGTGCGTGTGTGTGTGTGCGTGTGTGTGTGTGTGTGTGTGTGTGTGTGTGTGTGTGTGTGTGTGTGTGTGTGTGTGTGTGTGTGTTTGTGAGTGTGTGTGTGTGTGTGTGTGTGTGTGTGTGTGTGTGTGTGTGTGTGTGTGTGTGTGTGTGTGTGTGTGTTTGTGAGACAGTCAGCCAGACAGTGCAGGCAGACAAGTGTCTCTGCTGACTGCAGATGAGATGGAGTGTTTACTGACACAGGGAGCATCAGCTACACGTGCTCCGCCATACCTTCCCTCTTCAGTGCACTTAGTTTGAGGCTCTTCAGCTGGACCGTACCTGGACACAGAGGTGCCTCAGTTGTCTGATCTCTCACTGTCAAATTATTGATCTGGTCTTTTTATTTTTTTTATTTTTATTTTTATTTTTTTGAGAGAGAGAGAGAGAGAGAAGTTTGGAGACTATCAATAGTGACTGGTATTTCACTTTGATAAATCAGTTTCAATGTTACATTTTTTCTTGAGCCAGGTTACAGTTTTGCAGTGCTCGCAATGCGCAAGAAATGTACTGTAAGTAGCGATTACTGTAAATGTTCACAAATCCAGCTAAACAATGAGTCACATTAAGCTGAATACCAATTAGCAGCAAGTCTCAGCTTTTATAGAGGTGTGACAATCACAATAAGGGAACTTGCAAAGGGACAGAGAGGCCAGATAATTGTCGGTGTGTCAGCTGCAAAAACAGCAAAATTATGTAATGCAATGAAAGCAAAATGTTTAAAATACAGACAAGCTGCATTAAGTGAGAGGAACATAAACATTAACCATGGCCCTTAGCTGCAAAAAGTTACTGTCTGACCACGAAATATTCCATGTAGGTGGCCTCATGTGGCCTGCCTTTAACAAAACAAACATGTAGTTCCACAAACATCCTGATTACTTTGCACCTTTTAGTTCAACATTGTACACTTCCAAAACAGTTGGGATGCTGTGTTTTGTACCGAGTGGGTAAATAGTCCAGCAGTTTAAGAACACCATTTCTCAGTACACAACTCCAAGGAATTTCAGAATTTGACCATCTACAATCCATGATATCATTAAAAGATCCAGAGAAATCTTTGCACGTATGGCACAAGGCCAAAAACCAACATCATGTTTGTGACCATTGACCCCTTAAGTGGCACTGCATTAAGAACTACATGACTGTATAAAGAATATTAAGGACTACTTAAGTAATATCAGCTTGGGAATGCTTCAGAAAACTGTTGCCAGTAAACACAGTTGTTCACTGCATCTACAAATGAAAATTAAAACTCTACCATGTAAAGTGAAAGCCATATATCAACAACATCCAGAAATGCAGCCAACCTCTCTGGGCCAAGCTCATCTGAAATAGATTGGCACATAATGGAAAAGTGAACTGTGGTCTGATGAGTCCACATTTCAAATTGCTTTTGGAAATCATGGACATCTTGTCCTCCAGGCTAAAGAGGAAAAGCCAGCATCTGTGATGGTACTGGGGGGGTGTTAGTGCCCATGGCATCATGGGTAACTTGCACATCTGTGAAGGCCCTATGAACGGCCTTTTCAGATGGGGAGCAACATGACGCCTGCTTACCTGCTGGGATCCACGGGATCTCACTGCACAGGGTCTCACCTCCCCATCACCTCGTCACCTCCTGAGTGCTCCGCGAGTAAACGCCAGGCGCGTTGTAACCAGGCAAACAGCTTCTGTGCACTACTGTCACCCAGAGCCACTGCTACATATACTTGATATATCCAGTCTTGCCCTGATGCCCTTCTGTTTATGTCCCTGTAAGTTTTTTAAAACTGTTGCATATTTCAAGTAACTCACAGACAGCAAGGATCAGCTTCTCATCCATTGTAGCTGTGCGTCAAGCAGGAAAAAGTTCAGGAAAATTTAACTCTGGCTACAGGCATGTGCATAAGCCAAGCACGACTGCACAACTCTTAAGGGATTGCATCCACGTGTCAATCCGCCTGTGTGATTGCCCGAATCCCTCTACCTGACCATTTGCCTCTGACTGAAAATGAATTGCGAGGCACATCAATGGCCCCCATCTGAAAAGCCCATACTGCTGCAAGAGGCACACAGGTTTTGGAGCAACATGTGCTGTCATTCAGACAATATCTTTCTCAGGGACATCCCTACTTATTTAATGAAGACAATACTGGACAATGCAAATGTCACGTTTATGGGAGATTGTGCTCATGTGTGTCAAGTTTACATTTGGACCAAATGTTGGGTGCTTGGTCACCAGTGGAGCCAGTCCTTTAAACTTTTAGTATCTATCTCTGCAGTGGATTGTTGTTATTGATTAATCTGCCCATTCATTTCTTGATTAAACAATAAATCTTCAGAGCTCTAGTTGTCCTTGTTGTATGATCAGTAGTCAAAACATATTTAATTTTCAGTTATACAAAAAAGAAAGAGAAAACCAGCAAAAAGTCATATTTGTGAAGCTGAAACCAGAGGAGTTTCTGTTTGATAAAGGTGCTACTTGATTATATAGTTTGACCTATTAAAATTGTTTGTGATGAACATTTAGTCAACTGAACACCTCAAATTACAGCCTAAGGTTCATGGAGTTAACATCTCCGAACCACCACAGTATGAGCTCCATCAAAACTGAATGTACTGCAGAGCTTTAGTATTTTCAAGTGTTCCTGCTATTTTGACCACCACCTGTATGCCAAGGGAAGGCTGATTGTCCAGCTAACATGTTTCCATGGAAACCACAGGTGGCTCACGACAGTCCCTTCATGCTTTTGCTCCACCCTCAATCAATCTGCTTGTCCATCTATTCACCCATCCTTCCATTCTGCCGATCAATAACAGCAGTGAGGTGTCATCAAAACAAGGCCATTCTGAGTTATTAGGTTGCCATAGAAACTGATGAGGGCCACCCTTTGTGGTCATATTCTGTCCATCCATCCATCCATCCATCCATCCATCCATCCATCCATCCATCCATCCATCCATCCATCCATCCATCCATCCATCCGCTGGCCCCACCTGCTGCTGTTGCACAAAAAACATATACTGTAGGTGGTGACAGGCGCAATGCAAGTCATCCACCTGTCAATCACTCTCGCACTTCGATTACACAACCACAGCAGGAGATTATCTCCATGAATCCTTTAATCTCATTTCGGCTTGTCTGCGTCAAATGTCATGAGAGATATTTGTGAGAGATAGAAAGACAATAAATGTAGGCGATAGATAAAGGGTTAGCCAGAGGCAAAGTGGTGTTTGGTAATGTCTTGTTTTGTGCATATACATAAAACATCAGAAATTAACACATGCAGCCTCCTATTTGTCATGATGTATGTTTATGATGTCAGCGTTTCTCTGCTCTTTGTTCACTCACAAAGGTTAAGTTGATGTCAAACTTTCATGCTCTTGTCTCATGTTCAAGATAGAGTGAAGAAAAACATAAATATAAAAGATTTCAGGAAAGATCATCATTAATTATAACAAACCTAAGATGGAGAGGTTAGCTTAACTTTTTTTTTTCTATCTTTGCTGCCGTCTCCGAATCTTTCATAAATGCTCAATTAGAATCTCGTTATCGGACAACACTGTTATTGTCATGCTCCTCAATGAGAGGCTCCAATTTCTTTGTTGATAAGAGCATTGTCACCCTGGAAGCCACTGCTCCCATCAAGAAAGAAATGCATCATGGGATGACATTGATCATTCCTATTAGGTGTAAGATGAAATCCACTCAGCCCCCGTGTTTGAAAGATTGGATGGATTTCATTCCAGTGAATACACCACACCACAATGTTCTCTTGGATGGGACATCTCATAATGTGTCCCTCATTTTGAAGTTTTTTTTATGGTTATGCCTCACAAAATGCTACTTTTTCCTAAATGTGTTAAAATGTGAATTTCCTAGTTTGAGGCTGGTGCACTCTCAGACTGTGATATGGATTTAACATCATGATTTTTGTCTCCACAGGGAAACGACTTGAGAAAGATTCTACTCACACGCTACTTTGGAAATCAAAAGCTTCTTTCCAAGTCAGAGCTTGGGAGTGGAAACAGCTCATCTGGCGGCTTTGTCAAGCCGTCATCCGGAGGTACAGAGAACCCCAAATAAACCCAGTAGACACTGCAATAACTACTCAGTGCAGAGGAAACAACAGCAGCTAACATGACAGCGCTCTGCTTCTGAGGACAAGTGCTGTTTGACAATTGCTGGCAGACTTTGAATCTGGCTAAAGCAATTCCTTAAGCAGCACATAAATATAGTATTTATGTCCAAACAGTGGTGGAGTTGTAGTTGTGCAGACTGATAAATCATATTTCCGTCATATCACAATATGAATGAGTGGAATTAACACATTGCAAAAGGCTGCAGGAAATGTGGTGAAATAAGAAAAATCGTTTTATTTACACATGTCATGCCTTCACACCCAGCATGCGAACATTTGACCTGTCGCATACATTCACACCATTTGTCAGATGAACTCCCAACTCCCATCATGTTAAATATTATATATAATATTCAACCTCTGCAGGAGGTTCTGCAATGCTGGACTCCGACAAGCCAGGCAGCAGTATGGTGGAGATCCAGTGTCTCTTGGACAACGTCGGGGCATCAGAGCTGGTGATTGACCTCATTGTCAACACCAAGAACGACCGGGTGTTTGAGGAGAGCATCCTGCTGGGTATTGCCCTTCTGCAGGGCGGAAACACACAGATACAGGTGGGTGACTCAGACTCTCAGAACCTTTATGTCTGTGCCACAGATTTAGATTTATGTTGATAACCTCTCTGCTTCCTGTGCAGAACTCCTTCTATAACCAGCTGTACAAACAGAAGAAGTCCGAGAGGTTCTTTAAGGTTTTCTATGACCGCATGCGTTTGGCCCAACAAGAAATCCGAGCCACCGTGTCCGTCAACATGTTTGAGCTCAGCTGCCGAAAAAGGGATGATGACAGTGACGTCAGTAGCATCAGGTTCAAGAAAGGTACAGTCAAACAATTATCATTTTAACCTCTCTGAGCTGGAATTACAGCAAACACACTGTGGCTCCTGTACTGTCTGAAAAGCACATCAGACAGTTTAGGTTTATATAAAGTGAACTGAATTTCCATAGAAACAGGTTCAGATTGAATAAAAAGCCACAAAATAGGCTCAAATATAAACTTGAAAACCTTAATGCTTCTCCAGTATGTGTGGTCGTCAACTTCAGCTCAGCCTGGAGTTTAAACAATAGTTGAGGATAAATCCAGAATGATCTTTGTCGCTCTGTTGACCTCTGAGCAGACTGTTGTTCCCAGTTCCTTCAGTCACATGTCAGAGGCCATGTGACGGCCCACATCACAAGCCTATCAAAAGGCCATTGTATCAAGATCGGGTACTTTCATGCTGCAGAACCCCACTCAATAGTTGCCCACTCATCGAGGGGGGTCTCTGAGTTTAATAAGTCTAGAATGTCATCATTGATCATGGTAACCTTTTGCATTTTTTCCTCCTTCAATTTACAAAGACCCATCTTCTGCCAAATGTAATTGTACTGTCCATTAATAAACAGCTAATGATGATTTGTATACATACATCCTTTTATATGTGCTCTAGGGAAAGACTCAGGGCTTCATATGAGGGAGGATATGCGAGGGCAGCTGAAGGAGGCCTCCTCAGTGACCTCAAAGGCCTTCTGTGCCTTCAGAAAGGAGATCGATCCCGACCTTGAAGGCCTCGGCCACAGCAGTGAGATAATCGGGGCTGAGGAAGCTTTGGAAGAAACCCAAATGAGCCCAGCCATCACCATCATGAAACCAATCCTACGTTACCTCCAGCTGCTCTGTGAGAACCACAACTCAGAGCTGCAGGTACAATTGACATTAAGAACCTTGAAGTCCAACTGCTGTTAAATTAAATGCTCATTAACTGTTGTTTCTCTGCTCTGAATCCAGAACTTTCTGCGCAACCAGAACAACAAGACAAACTACAATCTGGTGTGTGAGACTCTTCAGTTTTTGGACTGTATTTGTGGAAGCACCACCGGGGGCCTTGGGCTGCTGGGCCTTTATATAAATGAAAGTAATGTGGACTTGGTTCGACAAACCCTGGAGACCATCACAGAGTACTGCCAGGGCCCCTGCCATGAAAACCAGGTAGGAGGACTAGCGGTTGGTTTAGAGTTAATGGTGGTGAATAGTTAAGTAGGTA
The DNA here is from genome assembly GCF_056507025.1 of Lutjanus erythropterus. Lineage (NCBI taxonomy): Eukaryota > Metazoa > Chordata > Actinopteri > Lutjaniformes > Lutjanidae > Lutjanus > Lutjanus erythropterus. Next base: position 16,890,914 of record NC_139329.1, on the reverse strand, counting down.
ATTAATAAAGTATTAAACAGGATGATGAAACTGTACTCCCTGATATTTTGGCCATTTATTGATGATATAACTTGAATTTTGTCTTTTCCATGTAGAAAGGCAACATAGTTTTGGTAGTTTTGAATGTTATAGCCTATTAAGCATTATTGCTAACCAGTCTATGCCGATTTCCTTCTTTCCAGGACATCATTTGTCTATTTTCATATTGATATACAATCAAAATCAACTTGCAGAGACTTCAAAACTGCTTGAGATGGGCAGTCTGATGCAGTGAACATATTGTGGAATTTTCAGAATCAGAGATTGTAAAGGAATATTCTTTAAAGTAATAGTAGTTTTTTGAAGTAGGTTTATATGAGGTTTATATTGATAGTCAGCGTATTCTCAACAGTAGGAGAAGCAGCAGGAGTACTGATGTAGGAAGTAATGCAGTTTACTGCTGTGAATAGAATGAGCAGCAAGAAGTATTTTAGCCATTAAAAAAATCTATGTCAGTTAAGTGTGTGTTTACTGTTTTATGTGTCCTTCAGACATCCTTTTCTGACAGAAAACCACTGTTATATAAGCCAAATATCACTACCTCAAACTGTTTCTTTGTTGTTCTGTGATTTTGGTGTTTAAAGAGGTTAATTGAGACTTACCAAGTCATGCAATAACACAAACAAATCTATTGATTGAGGCAGCAATAGACCAGCAACTCCCAATTTCTGCAAGGTAAAATTACTGATTTTGTCAGAGGAGTCTGGTTGCTCTGGAGAGAGCAGCATTTGACTCATAGTAGTGGTTTCCAATTGGAAAAAGCTGTCTGACAGCAAAGTAAAGTGGGGGAAATATTGTAAATATAGCATGCACTGAAACTGATATTGATATTCTTTCCTCCTGTAGGTAAGTCACTGACTATGGATAAGTGCCTCATATAGCCTCACTTCAGAGAATCCAAACTGTCCCTTTGACTGTCACAAAGTGTGACTGAAAGTGTGTTGTTGTCTGATGTGCTGTCACTCTAACTATACCCCTCTTGTTTTTTTTCCAGACCTGTATAGCCAAGCATGAGTCAAATGGCATTGACATTATTATAGCGCTGATTGTCAACTCCATCAACCCCCTGGGGAAGCATCGGCTGGACCTGGTGCTGGAGCTCAAGGTGAGTAGCAGGTGTCTCTGAAAGCCCTGAGACGTCGCTCGCTATGACACACAGCCGCTGACACTGCTGCTACCAGAGTAATACTAAGGGTTTGCTTTAAAGTACCGCAGTAATTATCTATAGTGCTAGAGGCCGGGAACAAGATAACTAGAGGCACTTTTACCAATTCTCAAATGTTTAAAAGAGCAGTGGCAAAAAATGTCATCTATAAATGGAGCCATATTTTTCTGAGGAGAAAGTGTTGTACCTCCTGTTTTTTTTCCATTTGATGGTATATGTTTGTTAGCTACAATGTCTGCAGATGTTTTAATAAGGAAATTGCAGCATTCAAATGGTTTGCATAAGTCGCGTCATTCATTCCTAAATAATTTAGCTCTGTAATTCGTAGTTGACGAAAATGTGAAGGCTCATTGGTGAAGGCTTTCTTGTTGTAGAACAATGCTTCTAAGCTCCTCCTGGCCATCATGGAGAGCCGCCATGACAGCGAGAACGCAGAGAAGATTCTCTACAAGATGAGACCCACTGAGTTGGTAAGTGTGTATCAGCATATTTACACACACACATATATAACTTAGTCCCATATAAAATCTACAATGCAAAGGTGTTGACTTGAGTCACATGACATGGACTCGAGTCACTAATTTGATGACTTTAGACTCAAAAAAATCAAATTGACAAATTGACTTAGAAACCAGTGATTCCTGACTTCACTTGGACTTGAGCCTTTTGACCTGAAATACTTGATGCCTTCCGCCAAGCCAAAAGGAAATATGTTATTAAAAATGTGTGCCAGGTATCAATTCATTTCCCTTAATTTCCCGAATCAACTAAAGTTAACACAGTTCATTCCCAGCGAGTCAACAGTTTATTCCCCAGCTCCGGTTTCAACCAGTCCAACAGCACCCAATCAAGTTTTAGGTGAGAACCATGAAGAGCTAACGTTACCTCTCTGAGCTTCAGTTGAAAAAATTATCCCAGGAATAATTTCTTTCATTAATACAAAAACTACAAGGTGGTCAACAAAAAACGGCACATTACAGACAGAGACACAGCAATTTGAAGTTGCACAAAGAATGGTGAGTCACAGCTCTGTCGTTAAAATGGCATTAGATATGGAGAAGAGCGCCTTATGACTTGTTTTGGACTTGAAACTCAAGGTTTTGGACTTGGAACTATGATTGCAAAGACCTCAGGCTTACTTGTGATTTGCAAAACAATGTCTTGGTCCCACCTCTGCTACTATGAGTAGCAGTAACTTTCATGACTTTTGTGCATCAGGTGGATGTAATGAAGGAAGCCTACTCCCAGGGTCTGGAGAGTGAGGACGATGAGGACAGTGTTGGGGACCAGATCAAGCCCAGAGATGTTGGACACAACATTTACATCCTGGCCCACCAGGTAATAAAAATGCCCGAGCTTGTTTTTGTCTGTGACAGAGGAATAACTGCATTTCCTTTCACTCTCTCTGTCTGTCCGGTGTTCTGCAGACATCAGGGCCGTGCGTGGCTCCAGTTGATGTGTGTCCACACGCATGCTCCTATTTAAATGTGTCCTCTGTGTGAAATGATGGAAGACTGCTCTTCTATGAGCGGGTTGCTCTGCCAGGTTTCTAAAATTAGCTTTCAGGATGTGACACTGGTTCTGCAGACGTAGGTGTTCAGTGAAGCAGGCAGTACTTGCTGTATTACTAAACAAATGTGGTTTGCCTGGTCCAGTAAAGAAATGTTCCACTGGGGAAGTAGTTGTATTGTGTGTGTGTCTGCATTTGTCTGCAGTTTATGTCCGTGGGAGAGGGCAGACAGAGTCTAGCAGGTTTTCACTTCTGCCTCTTTAGAGTCAAGCGTCAAACAGGTTATTTTTGTCCAACCAACAGACGAGTTTCATCATGATAAGGATTTTCTTTTCACTGTTCAACTGTTGTTATACATCTATATATATATATATAGATGTATATTTTACCTCAGAAAGTGGAAACACCCACCTATTGTTGTCCAAATATTTTTACATATTTCATATTATTATTTTTACATATTTCCTCTAATTCCTCTATGCTTATGTGTATATATATATTCTTGAATAGGAGCAACTGTAATGTAACCCAAAATCCCCCTGGGAATCAATAAAGTATTGCTCATTTCTGACACGCACGCAGACACACACACACACACACACACACACACACATACATATCCATATTATCTGGTATTTGCTCCTCAGGGCAGCTGCCATTCATTGTAATTTGTGTGTAATTTGCGTGTAAGATAAGAAATAAATAATGAGTTAGTAAATAAACAAAACTACTGTACATATTTTTTCACTGGCAACCACAGGATTCACAGAAAGGGAATTACAAAAACTCCATATTTTTTGCCCTGTTCTGGAAATTGTACATTAAATAGAAGCAAGTACATTGAAAAAAGGAGAAAAAAGAAAAACAAAAATAATCTCACATCACAGTGTCCACTATTACAGGGTGGCTGCCTTAAAAAAATCCTCACACAACAATGTGGCACATTTCTAACACAAACTTTTATCTATAACACAGAGAAGCTGAAAAAAGGAAAGAAAAACTGTAAGATGTAAATAAAAAAAAAATGAAACAAAACAAAAAAGACTGGGATGTAGCTAAACAAAAAGTGAAATTTATGATGCTGAGTTTCAGCTCATTGTTTAGCTGTCTCTCTGGCAACTTTACTGTTTTGGTTCTCTTTCACCACTTTCATAGTGTCATTTTTGGCTGCAGCAGGCAGCTGTATTCAGTGAAAGAGACCCACTGTACACTAGGGTTGGGCAATATCACACACACACAGACACACACACACATCTCCTAACATCCTCCCAATTATCAGCTGGGATATGTGTGCAAGCAACAATTTTGCTATGTTATGTATGCTATGTGCACATTCACTATGCCAAAACGACTAAATAAATTCACAAAGTGGCAAGAAAGTAAATATTCTCAGACCTATTTTTCTTAATAATCTTGAAAATACAACCGTACACTTTCTGAATTCAAGTCTCTCTCTTTTATCGAACTGAGATGTGCTTATAATTGCCTTGTTAACTTGAACACATTTCATTCAAACTTGACAGAAAGCAAAATAAAACTCATCAAAACTGTCTTGGTTAGTCTTTCTCCTGTTCCAACAATCACCAGCTCTGGTTTAGTCAAAATAAATCCTTACTCCCCTTCGTTAGATGTGAAAATATTCTAACTCTACAGGCTGTTTTCCTCTCCCTCGTCCTCCGGCTGTGGGTGTGTGCTGTGCAGCTGAATGAGAGCGCATCCCCGAGTAGCAGCTGTCACTTGTGCAGACCATTAAGTTAGCAAAATAAAATGACAAAAGTCCACCCCAAAAAAAAAAAACTGGTAATGGACAAATGCAGATAGCTGATAAATGTTCAGAGAACCACCCAAACTGTACACTACCTGCTCAGCACCAAGCAGTAAGTTTACTAGCTGGACAACATAGTGGGAGATTTAGCAGATAAAGAGACACATTTTTCCAAAACAGAGCTAAAAGAGAGTCCTTTGTTTTGGTTGTCTGTCTTCTTATTGTCATGTCAAGTTGTATTGTGTTGTTTTAACTCTCATTAAGTGGTCTGATGTGTCCATAAGCAAGTTTTGTTGTTAGTAGGCTGGAGAATCATGGGCAGAATTAGGAAAATTAGGTTATTATTTAAAGACTTTAGGTTTGACACAGAACGTTTCCTTGAGGACCAGTGTAAGTCCCTCCTTGAGTGCCATGTAAGTTAATTAAATACATGTTGTTTATGTAACCCAGCTGGCCCGGCACAGTAAAATCCTGCAGCAGAGCCTGAGGCCAGGGTCGGGGTCAGGGGTGGACTCTGACCATGAGAAGGATGACGCCCTTCATTACTATGCCAATCACACAGCTCAGATAGAGGTACTCCTCATCATCCCTTCATCCATTTATCCACTGAATCTCTAAAACTTAATGTAACAAGCAAATCGCATTTACTGTTAAACCTGTAATGAGGCTTTACTGGACCTCTCCCAGATTGTGCGTCATGACCGCACCATGGAGCAGATAGTGTTTCCAGTCCCCAACATCTGCGAGTACCTCACCGAGGAGTCCAAGATGCGTGTGTTCACCACCACAGAGAGAGACGACCAGGGCAGCAAGGTTAACGACTTCTTCCAGCAGTTTGACAACCTCTACAACGAGATGCGGTGGCAGAAGAAGATCCGCAGTAAGTCTTTATATTCTGAATCCGGCTCTCAGAAAATAATGATGGTGACAGCAGAAGCAGGCTGCAGGATGGAAATCATGATTATGACCCAGAGTGTCTGGTTATTGTTATTCCAGAATAAATTGAAGGGCCCGCAGCGACTTTGTGTGCTGACTTTGTCTCCACGTATTTATGCTTCCTGTTGTGTTTGTGCAGAAAATAAGGCTCTGTTCTGGTTCTCACGCCACATCTCTCTGTGGGGGAGCATCTCCTTCTACCTGGCCTGTCTGCTCAACATCGCCGTGGCTGTCTTCTACCCCTTTGGTGATGATGGAGATGAGGGTAAGAATTTCTGATTATTATTTTTTGTTTTTGTTTTTTACTGCTACAAATTATATGTGTAATATGTCGACTTAAGGCTGACCCACAGATGTCCTGGTCATTTGGTAATGCTAAAGCTAACTTAGGTTGACACTGCTTAGAACTGTAGCTTCTTCTTTTAATTAATTGCATACTTTCTCAAACCCATGATTTATTTTCCTTGTGAGTGTGATAAACACCCTCCACCAACATTATTTGACCTCCGAGTAAAACTACATCTAAGCTGTTGGACATGTTTCAGAAACGTACTGCAGATATGACAGTATAAATGTTTAATATGAATGCTATATTTAAATCAAAGCTGCACAATTAATCTATTTATCAATTAGTTGTCAACTATTAAATTAATCAAAAAACTATTTTGATAATAATTTTAATATATATATTTTTTTTTAGAAAAAAAAATCTAAATTCTGTGATTTCAGCTTCTCAAATTTGGTTTCTTAAGTGAAAGTAAACTGAATTTAGGTGGTGGACAAAAACAAATTTGAGGAACATTGATCAGCATTTTTCATCACCATTTTCTGACACTGTAATAACAGTTAATTTGATCATTTATAATTGTTCGCTGCACCCTAATTCAAATAAATTTTAAATTTATCATAAAAATCTGTACAAATGTGGTTCAAAGTTTGCTGTGAAAACACCTGTTGTTTTTTTGGACTTTGTTACACTCTGTGTTTCCATCTGACCCTGTGTCACCTGAGGTTAGATTTATTTAAAGACCTGACACACCCATCGTCCACCCACCCAGGTGTTTCCACGTCCTGGCCTGATTTGACTTCAGGACAGGTTATTCCTGCACAAAATGTGTTTCAGTGAAATCTCCATTGCACTCTAGCTGCACCCGCTGTGGTGAGATAACTTTGACTTTAATCTTCTTTATGGATATGTTGAGATTGTTGGCCTGCATAGCTTTACCCAGTTTCACCCTGAGGTTAACCTGGGTAACACCTGTGTTTATATTACTTTAACCTACTATTCCACTTTCCGTCTGTACACTTGTCAACCGAGATTGCGTTCAGGCTCTGTAAAATGAATCATGTTGTGAGCCACGAGTCATGTTCATGTTTTTAATGGCCTTTTGTCACTCTTTCTGGTTAGTGTTTAATATTTTTTTTACAAATTGATACTATATTTACATATTTTGATATTTCCTACTATTTTACCATTATTATTATTTGGTATCATTGTGCCATTTTTTCAATTATTTGTAGATTTTTTGCTACTGATGTAATTTTACCTGCTGTAGAGTTCAGTAGTGATGTTCTGGACATGAAAATTCCTTTCATCTTCATTTGTAGACTTTTGAATATAAGCCATAATGTCATAACCATCCAAGGTAAACTGAGTATGAACTATGAGATTGTGAAATGATGGTACATCCTCCTGGAGAAGCTACAGGTCAGATTAATATTAACCATGTTTTAAGACAAACATGTTTTATTCACAATGTCACGTTCTACACGACCCACAATCCTCAAGTGTAACAGTGATGTCATTCATTGGCCAAGCTCACTGTTTTCATGGAAAAGTTTGATTAGCCTGATTAGTTAGGTAACTGACATGAATCAATCTAACAATCTTGTTATGCTGCAGTCAGTATAATTTAAATACACAAACTAAAACACTGCAACACTGTTATTAATAATATAAACACAATAAAAATGACAAAAGTTAAATATAAGAAGTGGTATCATTTGCAATGGTTTATGGGATGAGTAGGTCCTTCATTCTTAATATAACTTCTACACAATCTTATACCTTTGCCTTTTTTTTCCATTTTCCAGTCTTTTTTCTTTTCTCCAAATCAAATGTTTTATGGTCATCATTCAGTTGGTTGGCTTGTTTCCAGGCTTAAAACTCATTACATAAGTATTTTCTGAAACATCAATGGAGTGACGAAATGAGAAATTCTCTACTGGAACAGGAGACGTTCAAAGAGTTGGCAGTCATTGTTGAGCTCTAGAGTTTTTTCAGCACATTGGTCAACTTGTTGTTTTTAAATGTGCTATATGAATAAACTTGACTTGACATATGAGGGGATTTAAATCTGAGTTTTGTTGTTGTGTGACTGAAATGTGAACATTTATGTGGTATAATCTGATAATCTGCCCACATGTGATCAGATCAAGACACCAAGACACATGTTAATGCGGGTGTAAACGGGGCCCATTTCTTGAAAGTCTCTTTCATCAATAAATTATCAGAAAACTTCAGGTTCCTAAAGAAAAGTGAGCTTCATTTCGGTGGTTTACACTGTAACTCGAAGAAGCTGACGGTCCCTATGGACCACTGTTTGACATTTTAAAGTGTTGCCTCTGACTGTGTTGTGCTAAGTTAAGCTCTTAGCTCAAGTTAATAATTCATTAGAAAAATGCCACAGTGTTTCAGAGCACTGATGATTGATCCTTTATTCTTCTGTCCAGGCACCTTGTCCCCGTTCTGGAATATCTCGCTGTGGGTGGCGTTGGGGGTGTTCACCATGTTGCTACCTGTATTACCCAAGCCGTGGGGCATCCTGTTCTTCCTGGTCTCCCTCATCCTACGTGCCATCTACACCATGGGCCTCGGTCCTGCTCTGCTGTTGCTGGGTACTGTCAATGTAAGTGATGGAAGATTTGACTCTTTTTTCACAAACATCAAAGTGGATGACTTCTTTTTTTAATCCCTGAGCCTCATTTCTTTCTCTTTCAGCTGTTCAATAAGTTAGTCTTTCTGGTCAGTTTTGTGGGCAACCAGGGGACATTCACTCGAGGATACAAAGCAGTTGTAATGGACATGCTCTTCATCTACCATTTGAGCTACGCCATTATCTGTGTCCTGGGCCTTTTTGTGCATGAGTTCTTCTACAGCTTTTTGGTAAGAAATCTCCCGCACATTTCACTTCCATGTCATTGTGACTGATTGATCAGTGTAGCACTTCAAACACTCTGAATGAATCAATTTGCTAATGACTCGCTGATGTTGATCTCCCTCCACAGTTGTTTGACCTGGTGATCCGAGAGGAGACGTTGCTCAACGTGATAAAGAGTGTCACGAGGAACGGCCGCTCTATTATTCTGACAGCCGTTCTGGCCATCTTTCTCGTCTACTTCTTCTCCATCATTGGCTTCCTCTTCCTCAAAGACGACTTCCGCATGGAGGTGGACCGCCTTCACACACCAGGTTAGAACTTCTTCAGCTGTTAAAACACTCTTTAGTCATCATTTTTATTGAGCCATGCACAGTGATGGGACCAGACCCTGTGTCTTAAACAGTTTCCAGAAAGTAAAGTAGATTTCTTTTAGGGGCAAACAAAACAAACACAAGCACACCACCATAATCTCACTTAAACAATATAATATGCAATCAAACCTATGCATCCAAATAAACACAAACAAAACAAAGTAACAAAATTGAATTAAATATCATGCCATTATTATATGGAGAATAAGAAAAATCATCAACAATGTAAAATAGATTTTACATTGATGTGTAGCTTGACTCCCATCTTAGAAAAATAAAAGTATATTATTCATGGGGTGCTTTATGACACTGGCCAAATAATTGCAATGTCCACGTTTGAGTCCAAGTGAGACCCTTTGGTGTGTGTCATCCTCCATCTTCCCCCACTTGTTCAGTCAGGTCCATGATGTATTCAAGGGATAGTGCAGATTATTTAATGTGGGATCATATGAGGTACATATCCGTAGTTAATGTATTACCTACAGTAGATGGTGGTTGGCACACCCCCAGTTTGGAGAAGCAAAAAGGAGCACCAGCTCAGAAGCTAAGCAATGTACTGCTGTGAACAGGGTCAGCAAGAAAACACATTTGACCAGTTAACAAAGGTGCACCACAGCCATTTCCAATCGGAAACTGTCATTAAATACACCAAATATTGCTCTCTCCAAACAAAATAATGTATGAAATCAGTCATTTTGCCTCACACAGACGACACGCAATAATACAAACAAACTAACAGATCTAAGCAGCTGCAGTCCAGCATCTCCCATGATCAGTGAGGTAAAATTAATGATTTTACCAATGGACTTTGGTTGTTGTGTTAAAAGCAATATTTGGCTCATAAGTGACAGTTTCCCAATTAAAAAAAAAGCTTTTGACAGCATAATGAAGCGTTGAAAATATTCTAAACACAGTGCACACTGATGACTTAATAGTTTTTATTTATGTTAGACTGTGGCTGTTCTGCCCTAGTGAAGCTACAGGTTGTAAAATTCTGTCCTTAAGCTGAACTCTGTCCTGAACAGTCCTCTCATAAACTTCTGTGTTGTCGTCTGTGTGTTATTGTTGCGCTCTTAACTTATCAATAATACACCCTAGTGTACATCCTAAAAGTTAATGAGTTTCAAACTTCACACAAAAAAAGATAACTGGCCAGCTCTGCATTTGGTAGCTCCTAGAGTATGTATACATACAGACACTTTAACATTGTTGACAGTAACCTTTGAGCTGTCGGGACAATCATCAAAAGGATTCTTTGGCTCAGAATGAATTGATTGCACAACTTGGTTTCAATATGATAAGATGGTTCAAGATATTACATTTTAATGTGTTTTGTCTGGCTTTTTAACCTCTTTGGATTACAATTTCTCAATAGAAACTGTGCAATCAATATATGATTTTCACATAAAGAGTTGTAGACTGCACAGTATACTGCATGTACGTTTGCAGACACATGTTTTGAAAACACTGTGTGTAGTGTGGGAGTGTTAATGAGCTCCGGCACAGTGCTCCGATGGTCAGGAAGACAACCTGCTAGCACATGTGCACCTGTTGCATAACCTGGTGGCCGCGCCATCCTGTGTTTTGCTGAATAGAGCGCAGCAGACACAGCAGAGCAGTGGTGGGTTATGTAACCAGCTGGGCTCACGCCTGTCGATCTGTTTGCTGTGGGGTGAGCCGAGGCACGACCGGAGCTCCATCAAAACTGAGGAGCACCCTGTCCACACTGCTGCCGCCTCGGGACTGTGACCCTTACGCCCTGCCTCAGCCCCCCCTGTCCTCTCCACTCTTCTTCTTCCTCCTCCTCCTCTGCCTCTGCCTCCTCCCGGCCTTGCCGCCTGTCCTCCTGCCTGTCAGGGAAGAAGGCCCTTTTGGTGACACTCTGACCCAGGTGTACAGCTCTCCTTCTGCCTGTCTGCCTGAGTTGATCACACTCAAGTACAGCTCCTCTGCAGCTCAGGGCTTTGCCGATGTGCAAATGATTTGTTCAGGTTTTTTCAGCAACACTTCACCGCCCACCCAGCAGCTGCTGCCTCAGTTTACATAATGTCTGACTATATCTTTTCTCGCCGATTTTACCGGCGCTGATGAGAATTAGCGGGAAGGAGTTCTGCTGCTAGAGCACAATCTAAACCATCTTCTTTCATCTGTAAATTCTCAGTGCTGTTAGCATTTATCAATTACACATTTTCCCTTTTCTTTTCTTTTTTGTGTGAATAGAAAAAAGGGAGTTATTGAGTAACAAAGGAGTTCCTGATTCATGTTTGAAAGAAAGCTGCCCTGTCTCAACACCTCAGTCTATTCCTGGTAAGTTTTATGATTAAATAAAATTTAAGTAAATTAAAGGACCAGTGTGTAGGATTTAAATTGTAGATTTTTTTAAATTGTAGATTTCAAACAATGACGTAAAGAAACATGGATTCCGTGTCTCCACTTCCACCCTCTGCACAAAACTGAACCCAAAATATCCCAGATATGAGCGCTTCCATGTTGCGCTAGTGACATCATTTGCAGCCAGAGTCTCTGCAGTAGTGATTAGGGTTAAAACCACAACATTAAGTTCCCACCTAAAGGAATTTACAAAATTACGAATTTGAACATACACCAGCGCGATAAGAATTACCTAAAACGACAGAAACAGTTTTTGGAGGAAATTTAATTGACGTGTATGCGACGTGTCTTTGACATATTTGTATGGAGGGGGGTGGGGTTTATGACCTATACTGCAACCAGCCACCTGGGGGCAATCAAAATGTTTTAGTTTCAGTTTTTGGGGGCTGTCATGTTGTCCATTTCTATATACATCAATGACTGCAACCAGCTGAATATCACTCACCTCGCCTTGCAAATGTGTTGGAGAAGCTACGATAGCTGTGATACTTGTGAAACATGCAAAAGGCCGTGTCCAGAGCCAGTGTTTTGTTCGTCAGTTCTGAGCTACTGTAGAAACACGGCTGATTCTAAGCTAATAAAAACACAATGATTCTTATTCATGAAAACGTATGTATAAATATCATATTCCATTTCTGCCAATAGATCCCTGTAAATCTTATACACTGGACCTTTGAATTTTATTTTATTTTACATTTTTGAGTCACCACTGAGTTGACATGGTTTAAGATTTTGTGGTTTGACCGCGCTGTGGGTGTGTATGTGACCTTTCCGCCAGTAGTCAGTTCCTGAAAGGTTGCTCACACACGTAACACACGCTGAGACACACACAATCATACACTGTGTCTTGCACACTCACACACTCACTCACAGAGGCGTGCGCACAAAGAAACTTGATGAGGGAGAGGAGGTGACTCACACCCCTGTTTATTCTCCTGCGTCTCCATGGATCACCTGCACCATAGGGGCACGCACGTGATCTCATCCACATCCTTCACCTCCTCTTTGTCCTCAGCAGCTGTGCATGGCATTTCCCATTTACAGTACATGTACATGCCATATGTGATATAAATAATATGCTATATTTCATTTAAGTCCCTAGCTTTTAATTATTCATTCTCATATTTGAGGAGTTGAGGGAAGACATGCACTTGATCTTGAGTCATACCATTATCAGCTGTTCCTGTGACAAGGTGTTTTATTTTCAGAAAATCAGCTGAGTGATAATTTTTTGGATTAGGTCAGACCATATTTGAATGATAGAGTTGTTGTTGTTGTTGTTTTTTTTTCATGTTAAAACTTCTCACACACTCTAAGTTCAATCTGATTGAATTCACTTCAGGCAAATTCAGATTCATGATCTGATCTGTTTAGCAACCAGTACTGCATAATTTCCCTTGTTTTCCACTGTTTTCGTGTACTTTCTTGAAATATTGTATCTATTTTTTCTATTAACTTCACTGTCACTCTGTCCTATTCTGTCTCTTCTCACATGTTGTTCTGTGTGTTATAGATGAAGACGATGGAATAGAGCGTGTGTGCGACACTTTGCTCATGTGTATAATCACAGTGTTGAATCAGGGACTACGAAATGGAGGAGGTGTGGGAGACATTCTCAGGAGACCCTCTAAAGAGGTAAGGCAACCTCAAAATTAACAAAATATTTTTTAAGTACTTAATGAGTAATTGTTTGTAATGAACTATGCATAAATGGCATTTGTAAAAGTTAAATGATGCATTTTCCTCATGTTCTACCTGTAACTGGACCACCCAGGAGCCTCTGTTTGCAGCCAGAGTGGTTTACGATCTTCTGTTCTTCTTTGTCGTCATTATCATCGTTCTCAACCTCATCTTTGGTGTCATCATTGACACCTTTGCCGACTTGAGAAGTGAGAAGCAAAGAAAGGAGGAGATCCTGAAAACTACCTGTTTTATCTGTGGTGCGTACAGCTGTATGGTTCATCCAACACTCTGTGCAAATGACAGTGAAGTGACAGAAGAAAAGTATATTAAGTATAAGAACTCATATTAAATACAGCTAATGTGTTGCAGGGTTGGAAAGGGACAAATTTGACAACAAGACAGTGTCCTTCGAGGAGCACATCAAATCCGAACACAACATGTGGCACTACCTTTACTTCCTGGTGCTGGTGAGGGTGAAGGATCCGACCGAATACACCGGCCCTGAGAGCTACGTGGCCCAGATGATTGCGGTAAGTAGACCAAACAAGTATACAGTAACATATAGAAAACAGTCACATGGAGAGAAGTATATTTGTCTTATATAAAGGTGGTTTCCCATCAGGAGAGGCTGTCGGACAGCAAAGTAAAGCTGTGAAAATATTCTAAATATAACATATACTTAAACTGGTGTTGATTTGTTTGTTTTTTTAATAATCCAAATTATCCTTTTAAGTTTCAGTTCAGTTCTTTTATTTTGTGTTTGCAAGGTATACAACAGTTTAATTATTTATTAAAAAATAGGGAAAATTTGAGACTGCACTGCACAGTTTTTAGGATGGAACACAAATACATAAACACACCCAAGCCTCATATATTTTATTTATTGTTCCAAGGACATATGGACAAATAAACACGTGCATTTCAGCCCCTAATTCATATTTTGCTGGTGAGTGGTACAAATAAGCATACAGATGTCTCAGTGTTGGAGTCTTAAAGTTGTGCAGCCTTCCTCACTTTGCAGACTTGCACAGTGTGCTAGACAAGCGTGAGCCTCTACAGCAGACGAGCAATCGAAAAAATGAGACTGAGCCTCCAGGCCTGTGCCAAGCATCCCAATTTATTCCCCCCCCTCCCCCTCCCTCACTGCTGGAGAGAGATGGCTCTCTGTGCTCAGGTTGTCTTCACTATGCTGAGCTCCTAACCTGCTGGGACACACTGTGGTTAAATAGTAATTAAACCCAGTCCAGCTCTATTATCATCAATGCACCAACTTGCTGCACTGACACACAGACAAGAAGTTGAAGGATGTAAGGGCAACTAAAGGTGTTGCCGTTAGGTTAATGGATTCAAATGAAGCCTTGGAGCACAATGGCACATTTTGTGATTAACATTTGGCCATGATGGGCATAAGAATGGTGGCATTATAATGAACAATTTGCATAACAAACTGGTGACAGACATTGAATTAATATGCATCAGCAGGTCCTCCAACAGGTCGTTTCTGTGATGCCAGGCCAAAGTATCACTGTGTGATGAGGTAATGATGAGTCAGGAATTTATATTAACGCCTGCTAATATGCTGCAGAGCAGAAACACACACAGAAGGGGAACATTCTTTGGCTCAGACCACTTTTGTTTCCATTTCGTTACTTCATGTTGCTCATGTGTCCTTTATAAAAGGGATAATCTTTCATGATTTGCATAAAATGGTGGAAACATTGTAAATCCCATGAAAACTTGCTTCCAAATCTTTACTTTTTCTCAGTAACATTATAACTCACGTCTAAATAGGGAACAATTAAAGTTAGTCATTATTTATTAAGAGAACAGTCAGCTTCATCAAGACTGTGTGGGTGTCTTTTGATAGGATTTGATTGACAGTGGTAACAGACGCAAACAACTGTCTGATCATCTGATTTAAATGTTGCCAAATTCTGATTGGTGCATAGAAGTATGTGCTAACTTTTTATAGCTGAGCACACAGAGAAAAAATAAATATAGAAAACTCTCATGTGATGTAACAAAAGCTGGCCCAACTTTGGCGAATTACTTTGTGTTCATCTAAGACCTCACAACCATTATAAGAAGCTGATTGAAAAAAAAGGTTTTCCATGCCATTAAAATGAAAATGAAAATTAAAGAACCCACCTTGTTATCAGACAGAAGAGTGAGTGTTTCCACCACAACGTCACCTGCTTGTAAGGTTCTTGAAGCATGGAAAGCACTCTTAAAGGGTCAAAACCCCCACAAAACTAAATAAATAATAATATTAACTTTTCTGTAAGTACTGGAAATTTTGTTTGTTGTAAATTAACAAGTGAAAAGAATTCTCTGTCCACATGTTGACTCTTCTTCTTTGACTCTGAGCGGACCCTCTAGTGGATGTATTGATTAACGTCCATGCAAACATAATGGACAGACTGAACTATGTGTGCAGTTATGTTAGTATATGTGAAATATTGGCAGAGTATGACAGAAATGGAATATAATATGGTCTTATCACTTTCCCCTAGTTTCGCAAGCCACTGTTGTTTCTCCTACATGCTGGAAAGGAGAGGGTGAGGCATGCAGTATTCAGTTGGCTGCAATCTGCAACCTCACCATTAAAATCTTACAAATCTTACACATTGGGCTTTTAAAATTAAAGAACAACAAATCATATCGCATACATGTACACAACAACCAGCAGGAGTATTCACACATCCGTGGTTTCATTATGGGGAGAAATGGGATCCTTTGTTTTTCACAGTCGGCCACTACTAGTAACTAAAAATCTAAAACTCTCTGCTACTTCAATTTTGATTATTTATTTTTCAGATTCAAACTTTTTATTGATTTAAAACTATGGTTACATGTCAGGGAGTGCAAGCAACATGTACTGTACAGTAATGACAAAACAATGGCACCTGGCAGACATGAAGTGCAGCATAAATAATTAAATTTGTTTTTATTATTATTATGTGCAAAAGGTGGCAAAACATGAAAAAATGTGACAATAGTGAACACTTTGGGAACTTTACGAAAGTAACTCAATAGCTAAACTCCCCCCTTCAGCAGAACTTCAACCTGTTCACACACTGTAAGTTACTCTGGAAGACAGACAGAGAAAATGAGTGATGTTGATCTCTGCTGGATCCTCCCATATGTGTCCTCTTCACATCACAAATCAGACTAAGTTTTCACTTGATCTTTAGGAAGGGATGAATGTATGTCTGTGTGTGTGTTTGTGGACAGGTGGGAGGTGGAGAGGGGCAGTTTATAGTTTACGACTCCGCTTGTTAATCTCAGTCTTTATTCTAATCTCCTGCACTACTGCACTACAGTTTTGGGGCAACAACTCAACATAAAGCTACTGCATTAATAAAAACTCTGCCCTCCCCTCTCCTTGTTGGAGAAGAGTTGAAACCTGATGACCTCAAACACACACACACACACACACATACACACACACTCTCGCACTCGCACATACACACACCGAGTCTCATAATGAGTGCATCTGGTTGGACAGGACAGAGTGATGCGGTGCCAGGCCACCGAGAAGGATCGTGTTACACTGAGTGTCTGTTGTGCGTGTGGATGTGAATCAGTGTGCCGGTGTTTGTGTGTAAAATTATGACAGCGACTACAGGCCTAGCAGGTACTGCAGCAGCCACAACGCTGTTACATAACCCATCTCAAGTGGCCTGCTAATAGCTCAGCCCTGCCTGGCACGTGCTCTCCTGTCCCTTTCTCTCACACACACTCACACACACATGCACACACAGACACGGAGTCACTGTCACATCACGATCCCTTCATTTACTTAACAACACACATGTGACACGTTGTCTGTAACAAAGGCAGCAACACAAGTGTCTGAGGGGAAATGGAGCCTGCGCTTTTGATGCAAAGTGAGGGGAGAGGTCAGAATTTGCTTCATGAGATGTAGTAGGACTAAAGACGTGTGTGTGTGCGTGTGTGTCTGGGAACTGTGGTAAGTGATACTGTCTTCAGATTCATCTGGTACACTCTGTGTGCTGTGTCGTCGTGTCTCTTGACACTCTTATGTATCTTTGTGTTTTTTTGGGTTCTATGACTGCGTCATTCAGCAGCCAGGACTCTGGTATTTTTAGCTTAATTTTCTGACCAAAGTGCACAGTTCTGCATGTGAGGTAAATCATGTATATTACTGTGGATACAACACAAAAGACAGAGAGCTACAGTGAGGTATATATGATTAAAAGATCCATGTGTAGGATTTAGCAGCATCTCTTCTCACCCTCCCCTTCCAAGCACGCAGGAGAACAGACGGTGGCCGCAAAACTCTCACAGAACATGAAAGGCCATGTCTAGAGTCAGTGTTTGATTTGTCCGCTTTGGGCTACTGTAGAAACATGGTGGCACAACATGGAAGCCTCTATGGAAGAGGACCCTCCATAGACATACATATGTGAACACCACATTGGTCTTTGGACCGCATGTCAACATCGCTTCCATGTTGGACAGGACGAAACTGCTGGCATGTAAACGGGTGACCTGCCATTTTTTGTGGATAAAAAAACACTATGACGTTTATGTTTCTCAACTGATTTCAATGAGTAACTTTTATGTTCAAGGGTTTATGATATACTTGGAGTATAAGCATGGAGTCAAAGCAGCATCTACATATATATGCCTTTTGGATCTGCACCCTCTGAAGATAAAAATAGCTCATTCTAGCGTAACAAAAACAAAAGATTCTCATTTGCAGGTGATTACACACTAATGAAGACATACTTGTCAACAACATATTCCATTTCTGCCATACTCTGCCAATAAATCCCTGTAAATGTTTCACACTGGACCTTTTAATTGTGCAATTTTTCTTGAGGTTTGGTGAGAATATCAAAACCATACAGCTAATTTCACAGTAAATTAATGTTAACGATTATTAAATTCATTTTATTTAAGTTTCCAAACTGTCTAAAACAATCGCAACTGCCTTTTAGAAGTTATCACAACCCTTGTAAGTTACATATTTTTTATGATCACCAGTGAAAAAAACTTATTACGTTGTAATATTAGAAATTGTATGTGAAAGGGAGACAAGCAAGCAAATTAATGTTAAAAACTGTAACTATCAAGTGTTGGGGACTCTTAGTTAAAGTGTTACTTGGGTATTTCTCAACCCGGACCCTGTTGTTCTATATATTGCCGTTATTACAACACTTTGAAAAGGGCTGCCACAGAGGGGTTTGTTTTTTAAAGAGTAAAAGAATTTTTTTGTGAGAATGTTTAGGCAACACTTTTACCGAATTTAAATGAATCAAGCAGTTATCTGAAAGTGTAGATGTATCATACAGTCATATCTGGTATAGTATCACAGGAATACTTTTGCTCTTATCTCAAAAACTCAAAAACAAAATGATGGCTGAATATAGTATATTTTGGGACATTTTTTTAAATTACTAGTAGTAGTAGTAAATACAGTAGTAGTAAAGACAGCTCCTGTTGTGACTGTTGCCACAGCAGGAGCACATACTTTTCACCCTGGTTAGATTTTGACTAGAGTGTCTGACATCAGTGATCTGAGTTTGTTCCCACTCTGTGTTTTCAGTACCGACCTGACTTCTCAGGTTGGTGTTGTAGCTCTCTGTACAGCTGAAGCACATTATGCACAAGAACGTGGTGAAACACATGGTGACGGCAGCAGAGTGAGAAGCACATGAATGTCTGTAAATTCATGCTCACTGAGGTGTTTTAAATGGATCAGTGAAGCAACACAAAAGCTTTGACTCATTTAGACGGTGCAGCACTGCACACAGTGGACCACTGTACAATCTAAAGAATGGCAACGGGGCATGAGTGGGGCAGTTTAGATTATCTACAGTCACTGTTTAACTTTCACTCACTCATTAATGATAGGGAAGAAACTTCAACCGACGGTAACTGTACTTTCAAACTGGATATAATAACGTAGGTCTCTACTGAATCTTTGAGGTTATTTAATCATCGGTAAACATAGGTCTCTTCATTGAATCTTTGAGGTTGCTTAATCATCAATAATCGATCATTTATGGATGACTGGAAAAAACAAGCATCATATAGTCCTCAGTTTCAGTGATGTTGAAGCTTTGTCTTTGAGTTCACAGAGCCTCCACTGTGTTTTCGCAGCTGTGAGAATGGAAACTGTTCTTTTTTATATTCTATCGGCCCCTTGATGCCCGAGGCCCATATTAGCCCAAGATTTTTAGACAAGGTCTTATAGAATGACTCGATTCATACTGTGTAGCTCAGCAGTCATACTTAATCAGTCTAACTGCTTCCCCTGTAGCCAGCAATGGAAAAAGTATCCTCATCAAAAGCAAAAAGTAGTCAAAGAGTTGAAAAATAACTTAAAAAGTACATAATGGAAGTAAATGAACTTTTTTGTATGTAATTTATCCTTCCAAAGTCCCACCCCTTTTTGCTCTTTGCTCCAATTACAGTTTTGCAAGCTTGGTACCTTGGTTAACTTTCTCCTCTCCTGTTTTATGCTTATATGTGCTATGCTTGTCTATGTTTAAAAGAAAACATAGTTTTGAAGACAGTTAAAAGATGTTGCTGGGGGACCCATAAAAGCCACATATGCATCTTAAGTTAACTAATGTGAGCAAAAAGCTAGCTAACTAGCTAACTAATCATCATTTTGTCTGCTTCTCCATTTCTAACCCTCAGCTGAACTTTGAGCAAAATGTTGCTTGGAAACTTGCTAAAATTTAGCATAATTACATCTTAATCATACAATATTTAAGTTCTGTCATTAGGGGTGTCTTTAACATAAAAACAATAACAAAACATAGTTTGATGATGTCATGTTATGTAGTAGCGTGCAATTGTGGCATTATTTTCAATGTTTATCAATCATGATTCAGGCAGAAATTATTTTCATGGACATAATAATATTAAAATTTTATTCATGTTACATTTAGTCACATTCAGCAACTTTCTTCCTTATTGTCCTGGACGTTCTAGCAACTAGCTAGTAACAGCTAATTGTTGGAAAGATTTGGGATAATGTAAATACACAACTCAACAGAACATATATCATGTCTAGACATTTTAATCATACTTATAGCTTGTGAGAATGCTAATATTGGCATGTTAGATTATTAGTATTAAGCTCAAAGCACAACTATATCTTCAAAAGTGCAGCTGAAGCTAATGGTTAAAAAAAATTTAAAATAGGCCAAAAATGTAACTGAATGAAAAAGTTTTAGACTGATGAAAGTTGAGTCAAGTGAGACAAAGTAGAGCTGAACCTGACAAGCCTGTCTCAGTCTGAGATGAGTTTAGGCTGCACAAAAGAAAAACCCTGTTAATTTAGGTAACAAAATGGCTATAATTTTCTCTGCTGCCATACATACATATTTTGACCTGCTAGTGGAAAAGAAAGCAAAAGTTTTCTCCCAACTTCTCACATGTTCAACAGTTTCGTTTTCTGGTGTGAAATGAATATTACAGGGCTGCTGTTGTGACTATTTATAGACTTTAGTTCTTGTTTTTCTTTTACCTTCAATTACTGGTAAAAGCTGCTTTATAATCCCTTTCTATTCTTGTTTATGACATCAATTATTAAAGATGGCATACGTGCTGTGCATTTATAGCCAGTGTTTCACAAAATGGCAAAAAAATTCCAGATTTTAATTGACTTAAATTTAGCATCAAGCAAAGGTTTGTTATTGTTAGTCATTCTTCTATTACTGATTTTATTTTATTTTTATTTTTTTTAAACTTCAACTCATGTTGTTACAAGCAAACTGAAGTCAGATTTGGAGCAGCAATCCAATGATATGTCACAGCCATTAATGTCGCACTCAGCAAACTGTGAAAAACTCATTAATTAAGGAAACAAAAACAAATAACCCACACACCCCGCGCTCCTCTCCACCCTCAGACTCTTCTCTCCTCATGTCCTCCTCTCTGTCCTCAGCGTCTCACACTCTGATCAGCTTTTCTATCCCTGTAGTCTATTCTTATATAAGAGTAGGTGGGAGAATACCTCACTCCTCCTACTGGACTTAATGTGGTGCCAGTCAAATCCCACTCTCAGCACCTTTTAAGTAATTTTTATCAGAAGAACTGGCAAAGGAATATTACATAAGATCAGCTGATGGCAGTCTGTCTCCTATCTCACTTCCAGAGACGCACACACACGCGTGTTGTAAAACACACACTCTGGCTCACAGTCTGCTATGTACATATCCATGCAGATGCACGCCAACAGTACACACACCCACACATGTACAAACACAGACGCACTTAAGTCCATTACATAATGCTATAGGTTGGTTTTGCTCACTGCCTTCTCATTCTCAGATGGTTTGCTCTGACCACTGAGCTGTTGGAAAAACAGATAATAAAGTAAATGTCTCGGTTTTGCATGAGGGCACACACACACACACACACACATATAGATAACACTACACTCCCAGTTGTGTTCTTGGTAGACGACAGTGACTCATCCCCACATCAACAGTGTGTTTATGGAGTGGGTGAGAATTGAAATGCCAGTTGCTGTTCATTTAGTGTATAATTGCTACCCGCAGTGTCCAAGAAGCACCAGTGCTGCTTAAAGAATTTTACACCGTCGAGCACAAAACAGAGAGCAGCTTCTACTCTGATGGAATGATTAATATTAAATCTCCAGTTACAATACCTCTCTGTTTACTCCCCTCCTGCCTGCAGTCTGGCTTTAGCTCTGTAACGCTGCCTGCATGTCTATGCAAATCTTCCTCGCCGTTTGTCTGTGCCAACATGCTGCTGCTGCCGTCTCCCTCTGACCTGCTGAGTCAGCTCTATTCGAGCCTTTTTTATTCCTTTCACCTTTCTCACTGTCTCTCCCCCTCTCTCCTCCTCTCCCAGGAGAAGAACTTGGAGTGGTTCCCCCGTATGAGAGCCATGTCTCTGGTGAGCAGCGAGGGAGACAACGAGCAGAACGAGATGCGCTCTCTGCAGGAGAAGCTGGACAGCACTGTCACTTTGGTGGCTCAGCTGTCCGGCCAGCTGGCTGAGCTCAAGGAACAGGTAGAGTGCCACTTCAGGGAGTTTTTCATGCTGTGGTGGGAAAAGCTCTGGTCTGAGTACTGTGGTAATCCCAACTGAATAATCTTAATTTAACATTCAAGGTAGAATCAGTAGGATTTGTCCAAGATGTTCCTAAACTTGCATGAAAGATACCAGGACATTGAATAAAATGAAATTTTGGGTTGGTAAAGTGTCTAAAGCACAGCATAATAATGAGAAAAATAAGAAAATACCAGCACAAGGCAGGGTCTCTGCAGATACAGCCACCACCAACTTCGAGTGGGTCATAAGTGATGACTGAAAAGGATTGTGTTTAAATGAGTCCATACATGGAAAAAGAAAAAAAGAACGAGAAATTGTTGCATATGATACCTCTAAATTCAGAGTACTGATTTTCCATGTTTGCAGACAAGGCAGATCTCTGTATCTGTCTCCTGAGGGCTGACGAAGTAAGAGTTGATCCACTTTTCCTGAAACCCCCTTTTCTCAGCCATGTAGCATTTTTCTCCATGGTGGCTTTTCCATATCACTTCCACAGTAAAGGGATATTCCAGATATTTTGAAGTGGGGTTGCATGAGGTATTTATCAATAGTCAGTGTATAGTATTACTGACAGTAGATGGCTGTCATCAGGTCCTCAGTTTGGAGAGGCAGAGGAGAACACCAGCACGGAAGCAAAGTAATGTATTTCTATGGACAGGGTCAGCAACAAAAGGTGTTTCAGCCACTTAAAAAAAAAGTCATTATTAGTCTAAGTGTGCGCTCGGTTTAGAATATTTTCATGACTTAACCTTTCTGTCAGACAGCCTTTTTTGACAGTAAGCCACAGTTCTATAAATCAAATATCACTCTCTCCAAACTAAACAAAATCCATAGGCAAAATCATTTTACTTTGACTTTTTACTTAATTATCCTTTTAAAACACCTAAGTCTTACAATAATACAAACAAACTAACAGATTGAGGCAGTGGTAGACCAGCAACTCCCATGTTCTGCCAGGTAAAATTACAGATTTCGGCCATGGAGTTTGGTTGGGTTTGAGAAAGCAATATTTGATTTCTATAATCGCATTTTCCCATCAGAAAAGGCTGCCTCGTGGCAAAGTAAAGCAGTGACAATATTCTAAATATAGCATACATTGCAATATTGATCTTTTTAGGTGGAGCCTTTTTGAGTGGCTAAAATACCTCATGTTGCTGATCCTGTCCACAGCAGTTCATTTCTTAGTTTCCATCCTCCTCTCTGCTTCTCCAAACTGAGTTTAAGTTGACCACTATCTACTGTAGCTAATACACTGACTATAAATAGGTACCTCATACAAATAATCTGAACTTTCTCTTTATACTGCTCAGTTGACCACCGGAATTGCTAACTTTAGCTAACAGCATTGGGATTGGTTAATCCCCAGTATATATAATAATAATGTCTTGTTCAGATGTATGATGTTCAGCCAGCTGTAGCACATGGACTGTAAACTACACGTGCTGCCTGACCTTGAGACTCCTTTCACCTAAAAACACCCACAGGGCAAGAGATTGGTGTCAGCAGTCTCTTTAAGCTATCCATCTCTGTATGTTGATGGATCCTATCAGACCTTTGGTGCTCGTGAACGCAGCACTACAGGTGACTGTCACGTCAGCGATCAATGCGCCTGAGAGCCGCCTGTGAGCCTCTGGCTGTTTGGATGACTAGCTATGCTGCTGCAGTGTGACTGATCACTCTCATCACCTGCCTCCCCTGCATGTGATTCCAGTCACAGGCCTGTCCTTGTTCCTCTTCTGCCAGATGTGT
The DNA here is from genome assembly GCF_056507025.1 of Lutjanus erythropterus. Classification (NCBI taxonomy): domain Eukaryota; kingdom Metazoa; phylum Chordata; class Actinopteri; order Lutjaniformes; family Lutjanidae; genus Lutjanus; species Lutjanus erythropterus. The sequence continues at coordinate 16,867,078 of NC_139329.1, read as the reverse complement.
GAAAACAACTCCTACTGGGGGAGGATCACACTCCAACAAACAAAACAACAACCTCTGTCGACCTCAGTAAACTGTTTAGTCTGTAACGTCCCTTTGCTGGCCGAGATTCCTTGTGTAACCCCTATTTGTGTGCTGTTTAACACCTTATCTCTGAATCTTTCGTTTTGATCGATTATTGGCCATTTATTACTCTAATCTAGGTTTCTGGGAGTCTATGCTGACTAACAGTGGAGTCATGGGGTTAGCAAGGATGTCACTCCACCTTTATGATAAACAGAAATTTGAGTGTACACCACATGAGATGAGTGTGTTTATGCAGGCCCGACCACAGTTCTGCAGTCACGAGGGGAGGCCTGCAGGTCTCAGTTCTCCTGCAGCTCCTCCCTCATTACAACCTCTGCTGACCTCGGCACTTTACACTATCACAGCTGAGATTGTGTGATTGTGAGATGTGCTGCTTTTTTGTTTGTGTGGGTTTTAGGGTTCTGCATAGCTTAATTGATTTCTTCTCATCTGCATGTACAGTTTATGATTTATGGAACCAGTTGCCTTCATTTATGACATCAGCACTGAAACCACTGCAGATGTATTGTTTGTGAGAAAGCAGCCGCTTCTGATTCATAAAACTTCCCCCCACACTCAAGTTTCCAAGGGACGTATTTTAGTTTCCAGTTGCAACAGCAGTTGAACAAAGCGATTTACATACAGCCGTGGAGAGGATTTATTTCTTGTATAACATCTCAGTCAAATGTTGAAAGGGAAATTTAAAATTGATCGCAAAACTCTCAGTATGTAATTGTTTGCACTGTTTGAAATGACTAATGTGAGAAGTCTCTGTGTGCAATTCAGTGTTTTTGTCACAGCTAATCCAGATTCATTTCTCAAAGTAATGAGCCTAAGATTCATTTTGTTTCATTCAAATAAATTTACTTGCTCTTAGAGTAGAGATTTAGGGCATCATTTTACCTGCACTTCAAGTTCAAATAGATAAACACCAGCTCTGGAATGTAATAATTATGTGTGAACATAGTGGGAACATTGTGTTTTGCATAATAAAGTGCCCACTTGAACAATAATTGCACAAATGCAGGTTTGCATATCATGTGTGAGCTATCTGCTAAATTAAAAGCCACTCCAGGCTGATATTTTTTATGCCTCCATGCCAGGGACAGCCATGGCCAGAGGCATTGTGTTTTCAGGTTGTCCTTCTGTACACATGTCCATGCCATTCTTGTGAATGTGATATCTCAAAAACACCTTGATGAAATTTCTTCAAGTTAGGCACAAGCGTCCTCAAGAATGAATTGATCCGAATTTGTCTAGGGTAAAGGTTGCAGTAACCTTTACCCCTAAACAAAACATTAAGAATTTATATGCTAGTTATGACAAAATTTCACACAAAAATCTAATAGGATAATGATGAAGTGTCGACATTTTATACCCAAAAGGTCAAAGGTCAGCTTGACTGTGACATCATAATGTTCAGGTCTCTTTCAGTTCTCTAAAATAGTCTCTAAATGAAGACAGTTTCTCACTACAAATTATTCACTTGAATCACACATGTCAACATAGTGATATCAGATACACTTAATACCTTTTATTAAAATCCTTTAAAGACATACTTTATACAGACATGGGTGTAAAATGCGACTTGACTGGTTGGTGGAGGCATACAGCTGCAAGGCAGTAATCTAGCTTTTCTTTGCGTCCTCCACAGATGACAGAACAGAGGAAGAACAAGCAGAGGCTCGGATTCCTGGGTCCTCCTCAGCCCAACCATCACATGCCGGCCCACTGAGAGGCCCGAGGCTCAAACGGGACACAGTGACGGACCTCTGGACTGCAGGCTCACAGTAGAAACCGGATAGAAATGCAGACACAGATGCAAACTCAAGCCGTAAGAACAATACATGTACTCAGAGTACACTTCTAATTACTGATGAGGCCAGTGAGTGTTGACACATCATATTTGACATAGTGCCTTCTCTATGACACAATCACTGCCTTTTGGGATACAAACTGTGCCTTATGTGTTCACTGCTTTACTGGCTGTCTGCACACACCCTTGTACACAGAGAACTGATCTCTGTGAATGATTGGCCAGGCACAGCACACATCTGTCAGTGTAGTGCTAAGTGTGCCAGACAGAGATCGAGGGAAATGTTGAGGTGAGGTTAATGGTTAAATGCTGTCAGGTCTGTGGACGGCCTCCGTTCCTCAGCATTCTCGGTGGTGATGTGTCAGCGAGCAGAGTGATTGGCCACACAGAGGTAAACAGAGAATTTGGGGAGTTTTTCTTACATCACCGATCAGCCAACAGGGGACAAACAAGTGTTTCCCCCTTTACCTTTTTAGATTTCAGATGGTATTTATGAGAAAATTAGCGTTCATAACTGGAGTATTATTTTTGCATTTTTGGAAGCGGAATCGTGCTGCCTTACTGATTAACTTTTATAAATAGTATATTGCAATTGCTGAAAGTGCACTTTTTAATAAAAATGATATAAATTTAAGCCTGTAACTGAAAGCATTGCTTAGTTGGGGGTATTATTTTGCATGCTTTGTGTTTGAAAATGCATTCACTGCACCATTTCAGTTGCCTTTTTACAGATTTCTACAGAGTATATAAGTAACAGAAATGTGAAGAAAAATAATGATTATCTGTGCAAAACTTACTTGAAATTTCTTTTAAGTCTTATTCTGGTACATAATGTAGGTTTGACTGAAGATGGTGAGCTTACAGTTCTTTGTTACAACATGAACATCCTGTAGAGATATACTGTGTCTGCTCATATTATCTTCATGTTCTACTGTTTCCTAAAGTTTCTTTGATGTGTAAATCATCCTCACTAGTCTCTCTTGGACTGCAATTGATTGTTAAGTCTAAACTTGTGTTCTAAACTTGCACAAACTAATGGCAGATTTCACTTTCTGTTAAAACAAAGTGTATAGAGAGAAATGTGTGTTTTATGTGGTCAGATGTTGTAATAAATTTGTAACAAGATTTCTCGACATGCTTTGACTCATCAGCTTTCTAGTAGTGTCTGCCTCGGTCCTTGTTGCTTTTAGGGATGAATGAGCTCTCATTCACCCTGACCCCCTCTGCACCCACCCACACACTCAGTGTTTACTCACACTTGTACTGGCCCATGAAGGGAGCACAGGACCAGGCGGGATCATATATCAGCTCAAGCAGCAGGGATAGTCATCTAATATTAAAAGCAGAGTTAACGCACACACTGTACATGTTTCTCATCGTAACATTTAATTGCAGCTGATTAATAGTTTATGTAGAGCATATAGAGACCAGGTCAGACTATGGAGTTTTACCGTTCTGACATTAGTCTACTTATGAAACTTAACTGTTAGATTAAAGCTAGGGCTGGCAGTTTATCTTTGGCATCACTAAGGTTCAGCAACAAAGTTTCCATAAAAACCTTTAAGCGTAACGTAATGCAAGTGACTTCTGCTCTCCCACTTGGGTCTTTTTTCAGGCTTTAGAAGATATAGCACATGGCGTGAGTCACAGGTCGGTAAGATAGTTGTCTGTTGAGTCTCATTCCCAAAACCTTAAATACTTGATGACCAGGGAATGAGACTAAACAATCAGGTATTTTTCTCCTGACTCACAAACTGCACTTTTAAATAATGAAAATACAGAAATAAGATGCAGAAATCTGGAAATTGTAGAGTTTTTCCCAACCAGGCATACTTGTGCCTTAGAAAAAAATGAATACGTTTGAAGTAGACAGCTGACAGTAACAGTTGAAACAGTAATTAGCAGATAAATAGCGTGATTGTAGTACACGTAGAAATGGGAAATTGTAACAAAAAATCATATAGGAATTTAATATTTTGTAATAAACTTAAGGTAAAGTTTTATTTGTTTAATTAAACTTAAAATTTCCACTTATAAACATGAGTTTTAACTTGAAACTTGAATTCAATCAACTCATTAAATTACATTTCTAAAGAAACATGATCAGCATATTAGCAGACTTCCCAGCATGCATTGTTTGAGAGTTAAACCCCTTTGAAATGCAGAACTGAATCTTAAACTGAGAACATGTAAAAGGAAAGAAAATTTATTTGTAATGTTTTTCAGTATGACTTAGGTGTTTCTGGTTCAACTTAATATCAAGTTTGTTTGACTAGAAAAGTTTGTTTTGAATCATTACAAAATGATCTCAACTTGTATTTTCAAGTCAAGTCAACTTCAAATTTTAAGGCAGGCCAGGCTCTAACTTCAAAATTAAAACATCAGCGTTTAGTTTTTTTCTGTGGGTGTACATTAGACAGAAAAGGCTTAGGCCTGGACTTTGTGATAAAGAAAGCATCTTAAGTTACTGCCATTGAGTGCTTCCGTCTATTCACAAGTCTGTGTTTTTCCTTTGCGATGCAGCGTGTTTATTCATAAAGAAACGAAATTCCCTGAGAGGTAGGAAGCATTGGTTATATATCGCCCTGTCATCCGCACATCCATTCACATTGTTGGTAATTTAGCACTCAGTACTTGTGGAAATGGATAATTCCAAGCTGTGGCTGCTTGATTGTCTGTATGTTTGTGTTTGTGTAACATATTTGAGATGATAAACGAATCACAGAAAGGCCTCGACTAGTCTTTTATCCCATCCTGTCATTTAGCCTCCACAGAGCGGCCCATCCTTCTTGGCTTCAGTTCGCTGTTTACGCTGGCAGGCCTGCATTTTCTCCTGCTGCCTGTGACAGCCATTAAAATTAGCTCACGCAGTGCCATAATGGTGAGCAGCTGTCACTGCGTAGACAAGAAGGGTAAAGTGCAGCATTACTGGAATGTATTGGACTCAGAGATGGAAGGGAGGGGAGAGGATAATACCAGGACCATCATTACTGTCTGGCAAAAGTCTTACTGCCATAGTGTGATACCAAACAAACATGCACTGCTTCTGTCTGCACCGCTTCCTAAACAGACCATTTTATCAGCTGAGATGTATTTTGATGGTTTTGATCATGCAGAGAAAACATTAAACTTTGGAGTCCACTTATCAGAAAAACTTTTTAAATGACTTTGGTGGGGATCCGCTTAGAATAATACACAAGATGGCCCGCTTCATTTCATCCTCTCACTGAACACGCTGAACTTTCTAAATGCACGTGGACGATTTATTATTTACTTTATTAACACAACCTTAGACACATTTGGATCACAGTCACCTCTTTGCAAACCGCAGTCAGGAGTCACATGCTCAGCCTGTGTGTGTATTCAGTAGTGAGAGTGAGAAAACACCCGGAGAAGGTCAATAAATTCAAGGCAATGTCCCAAACACCTCTGTGGCTGGAAGCCCTGCTTTACCCAGCATGAGTGAGTCAGACAATTTGACTTTGATGCACGGAAAGGAACAGACCAGAAGGACATCTCACAGGAACATTCAATTGGATTTCAACTAAACTATGTATCTAACTAGATATATACTAAAAGGGGAGGAAGAAGTATTCAGATCCTTAACTTAAAGGTAGAATAAGTAGGATTTGTCAATTGGTGTTTGTAAACACACCAAAAATATAGTTGGCTGATAGATTGCCGAGTCTCATTCCCAAATACTGACAGATTGGGTTGGTAAGGCTTCCAAAGCACAGCAAAATATTAAGAAAATAAGAAGGTATGGGCAGAGGTCAGGCACTGCCACACACTTCTGTTGGTCATGGGTGATGATTGAGAGAGATTATTTTTGTATGAGTCTGACCATTGTTTTTATGCAAAATCCTGCTTAGTTTACCTTTACATAGTAGCTGTACCATATTGTGAAAATACTCAAAAAGTATGCATTCTTCATTCAAAACCTTACTTAAGCAAAAGTGTACAAGCAAACTTTACTTAAAGCATAAAATGATCCCTGTCAGTTTTCTACTATATGATATTTTTGCTTCACTAATGAGTCTGTTGCATATGTGTGCAGCATTTTATTGCTGTAGATGTTTAAGGTTGAGCAAACGCTAACTGGTTTACAGACTGTTGGGTAGTTTAGCAATGCATCATATTCTGTAAGATCATCACTGCTTTGCTGTCCTGTGAGAACAACGCATCAGTAAAACTTTTTCATGAGCTCAGAAAAGCAGCCCTGATTTCACATTTGTGACTATACATTTTCCAGCTGGTCCAGGAGGGTTTTTGAATAATTTATTTATCTTAAGAAGTAGAATTGTTTTCAACCGATAAATTAATAGATAAATAGATAAATTCTTCAGTGTATTGTAAAAAAATAGAGATGCATGGTTTCCACTTGACATGAAGGATATGAAAATGTGCTATCTGAAAAGTAAAATGTCAAAAAGTAGAGTATGTAGAGGAGAAAAAAATATCTAAAATATATACAAAAATGTGAAAATATACAAAAATGAATACAATATTTACCTCTGAAACACAGTGGAGAAGAAGTAAAAAAAATCATACAGGAAATTACTGGAATCAACTAATCTTTTATCATTAACTTAACATACAAGTTGTATTTATTTAAGTTAATTAAACTTTATGATAGGTCATGGTTGCTTGTTTTCACATAATGAAAACACTGCAAACATCAAGTCCAACTAAATACATATCAAGTTAGTTTTCCAGAAAAAAAATGTTTTGAATAATTACAAAATTATTTCAACTTATCTTTTCAAATTCAGTCAACTTAAAGTTTTAAGACAGCCCAGATGCTAACTTTTTAAGTTATAACAAAGATAATAAAATACTCAAGTAAAGTAGCAACAACTACCTTAAATTTGCTCTTAAGTACAGTACTTGAGTACATGAGCTTAGTCACATTTCACCACTGTAAACTATACACACTGTAGATATACATATAAAATTGACATCATTAACGACATAATGAAAATACAGGATGAGAGTTCAGTCTCTTGTTTTCAAGTTGCTGTTGTGATTTGTATCAATACACTTATTGATCTTCTGTCTTCTGCTGTCTCCTCTAAAGACTCACAGCAGTGTCAGTGGCCACCGGACTCAAATATCATTCAGTGTCTTTTCTTGCCTTGAAAGATCAATTGACCACACAAGTTGAGAGTGGAAGGTCCCTCCTCACTGTCATTTTTATAAATAAACATGCCCCCGTGATGACTGGCATGTGACTTCCTGTGTCTGGCCTGCGAGATTGAGCCTTTGTAGTCACATGATGCATCAACATCATAACACCGAGCGAGCACACGGAAAAACACTGCAAATGGGCTGGTCCTCCATCACATGGAAATGCAGTATGTACAGTGTGAGCTTCTACACTGTGTGAAATGCATCATTACAGAGAACTGATAAATCATTCCCACTATAACACACCACATATTTAATATCCTGGAGTTTCTCTGCTTTGATTGTTATTTAACTGAGCTCCATCATCACGTGAAAAGATGTCTTAATGTTTCTTAATTTAAGGAATAATTAAATGATGAAAGTTGTCAGATGTGTGCAGTCACAGTTAACGTGTGTAAATCAACAATTCACAGTATTACACTAAATCACAACCGTGCTCAGACAGAGATGACTCTTGTCTCTTGTTGATGTCACAGATTAGTCATACAACGTTTAGATTCTTCAAGGGAAAATTCGCCACTTTTCATGTGGTTGTCCAGTCGGTGTTGATGGTACGTGTAGTCAGTTGAAGCAATAAATTCCTCAGTATGCACTACATTGACCGAGAAAGCTGAGTTTTCATGCTGGAGAATCTGTTTTTCCTGCATCCAGTGATGTCACTGTGATGTAGTTGGTGTTAAAGAAGAGGTTAAGGAAGAACTATGGGCTATTTCATCTTGGATTCCCTCCTACCTACCTCCATAGATGGGAAAGGAGCCTCCAACTCACCTGTGCTAGTAGCTGCAGAGGCACCCATGTCAGCGGCAGGTATCTCTGTTACGAGGTAAATCCACTGTTTGCAAGAGATGAATTTTGCTTTTTCTTTGACGTATTTTTCCAACTTGATGCGTACTAAGCCCGTACTTTTAGCCATGATTTCAAACCCGCTGCTAGGTTACCCAAATTAAAATGAAAAAAAAACATAAATAATACATTTAAGTGGTGTCACGACCTGGTAAGTAGTAGAAGGGAGAAAACCATTAACTATTAACTATTGGATGCTCTGAACTCCTTCACAAAGTGTTACATTTCTTGTTAGCTAACTAAAAAGTTTTTTTTTTTTTTCAGTTATATTGTTTTCTATCTAGCTAGCTAAAAGTAAAAGAAAGGACAACATTGCATTGTTTACTAGCTAGCAAGTGAATGCCAGATCCTCTACTTTTCAGGTTGTACGCAGTAACACTATGTTTTCTAAAAGACACAATATTTGGATTGTGGACCATCTGCAATAGCACCATCCAGAAGAAGACCTTACCAGAAAGAGCTGGGTATTTAATGGTAATATAAAAGGTTTCACCACAATAACATTTTTCTGTGTTTGGACTTGTGAAAACATGTTTGGCTATTTGCCTAATACCAGACATACCTTTCAAATTAAAAAAAACAAAACGATTTTTCCGCAAACTCGACCAAATTTTGCCGTCCAATCTTTCAGAAGGGTCTCAAGCATCAGTAAATGGGTCTCAGCCCCCCTAAGTCCTTCTGTTTTTCATACCATGATTTCTAGTCTTTCTTTAATTTTTGTTATGATACACAGCAACATAAATGTGTGAGCATCAGAAACTTGTGCACAATGCGTCCCTGTACATGAAGGCACTGCCGGCACTGATTCACCAGCAGGATACGTCTTTCTTGGACAATATAATCCACACTGAGGAATTTATTGCTTCAACTGACTACATTTACCACCAGTACTGACTGAACAGCCACATGAAAAGTTCTTAACTTTCCCTGTAATATAGATGGTTAGTATGGACTGTATTATAATGTGAATTTTCCTATCAGTTGTAATAATATGCTGGCCTCATGTTTACTTATACTGTGCAGCATAAATATGGTTATGGCCTGGAGGCTACATTAGTTGCATGAGTTGAAGATGCTGATTATCTTTCTGCTCAGTTTTCATTCGTTTCATTCTTTACATAATTACATAATGCAATTATCCATTCATTTGAATATAAGTGACGTGGCTCTGAAAAGGCTGTGGAAACTAAATGTGTGTTGTGATAAAACTGGAAAAAAAGGAAACTGCACATAACTGGAACAAAGATTTGTATTTGTAACCACAAACAATCTGACAGTTTTACAAGAGGAAATGCACTTACTGGCTTCTTCTTTTTTTTTTTTTTTTTAATCCGAATGAGACACTCCTTTCTGAAACACCACATTTAAGGCTTCTGTGAATAAATAAATAACATTTTTATATCATGCCCCAGTCAATTTTGTTTAATCATTGACAAAAGAAATGTGACACTGCACAATGATTACATTCTCCCTCTGAGTACATCTCATCTAATTTGCAAAGGAAACTTCCTCACGTTTACTATTCCCTGCCCAGCATGTCCAGACTGTCCAGTGACTGCTGTCAGCACCTGAGATGAGAGTAAGATTAAAATAAAGCTGAACCTCTGCATAAGACAGTGCATGTCCAAAAACACAAACCAAAAAGGTTTTGGTTGGTTCGTCCATCTCACTCTGTCCTGCCTGAATGTAAACAAACACAGTGAGATGATTTAGTTTAGTTAAAGTCCAGCTGCCTGTCTGAGTCCCCCCTTTCCTCACCCCGGCCCCTTCCCCCCCTCCCTCCCTCTGTGGCTGCAGTAGTTTGACTCCTACAGGCTGTTTGAGTCATGCTGGCTACTGGCCTGGCATCCACCTTCACAAGCCACAGCCCAGTTCAGTCTGGATCCAGTCTCATAAAGTGCACTCTGCCCAGATCGTGTTGCTGCTGTCAGGATCTGTTTTTAGTGCATATAACTGGACTGTTTGGAGTATTACAGGGTTACCTCTATTAGCTGAAAAGTATTTTGCTGTTGTTTTTCATCAATAATTTTATGCAATATTTACAGCGCTACATAACAGAACAGGTTGTTCATGGGATTAATTCAACTTGTTGCTTCTTTCACATGTCAAACAATGTGAAAGTGAGTTACAGCAGGTAGCTACAAATTTAGAGTGAGAAACTGTAATATAATGATTCTCAATCCAAAGGACATTTTGCAAGACCGTGTACAGTTTTTGGAGTTAAAGGAACAAGTCAAAAATACAATTTTTTCCTCTGGCCTACAGTGTTATTTATCAATCTAGTTTGTTTTGGTGTGAGTTGCCAAGTTTTGGAGATATTGGTTGTAAAGATTGTAGAGTCTGCCTTCTCTCAAATGTGGCACTTGGCTTGTGGTGCTGAAAATGCCAAAAACATAAAAGCACATTTGAAAAACCCGAAAGCAATGTCTCTTTCAAGAAATGATGACCCATGTACTTAGAATAATCCACAGCCCTTGTAGTGATCAGTTTCATGTAGGAAGTATTTTCTTTCTATGGTTTAAAGAAAGTAGTTCCTATTTGAAATTGCTCATAAAAAGGCACTTAAGGCCAGGGAAAAAATATCTATTTTTGATTTTTGGGTGAACTGTCCCTTTAAGTGGATGACAAATGAGCTTTTATGGTTTCAGTTTTGTGTTTATAATTTGTCTAGTATTACAACTTTACATGAGCTGTATGTCACAAGAAGAAATGTCATAATGATTAGAAACATTGTAAAAAATTTGTTAACGTGGTGTTAAGTTATTTTATAACATCAGACACTGGAAATACAAAGTTACGTACATGTTATATAAAATTTGTGCAAAAAGCCATTATAGTACAACTACAATAAAAGGTTAATATAAACTGACATCAAAGAAAACACACTTGTCCAGAGTGTAATCACACAGTTGGCATCGCCCTCCATCCTGAGTCATCCCATCACCTCTGTCATCTTCATCACGTTACACCTTCTGCCACTGTGTGGAGGAGGGAGAGCCAATCTGAAGACCAGCAAAGAAGACCTGGTAACGGTGCTTCCACATGATGAAGGCACCAACGGCACAGACGAGTGCCTGGGCCACGTTCAGTATGATCTGGAGCAGGAAGTAGAGCGTGAGTGTCCCAGTGATGACCTCACAGTCGCTGACTGCCTCATAGGTAAAGGTGCGGGCTATTGGGTCTTCCTGGTCCAGTGTGCACACGCAGTCCTCTCCCACCTGCTCACAGCTGAAGCTGCTGGTCTGTGAGTAGTGGTGTCCAGCAAACGCCATGACCAGCACTGAGATGACCAGGCCGATTGTGCACAGGATGAAGTACAGGAGCTGTAGAGAGCAGAGGACGAGTCAGGGGTTGTGCACTTTTACCTTAAAAGCTTTGATCAGAAAATAGATACAAAAATAATAACAAAAAAATAATTTGAGTGCGTTAGGCACTGTAATTTTTAAAAGACAGGAGAAAACAATCATCTTACATCTGGTTTGTATTCCTCAACAAAATGACACATTGTTTGCCATCTAACTACATTTTTTCTAAGTTATATTGTTTGCTAGCTAGCTATTAAGTTAAAATGTTAAATTGTTTGTAACAGCAAGCTAAAAAGTTTTTAAAAATGTAAGTCAAATGGGCTGCTTCTGAAATTCCATACTAATGTGCTATTTAGTAAGCAAAAACAGTATGTGAGGTTTTTTTAAATTGTGCATACTATGTTACAGTATGGACTGGATACTTTGTCAGCATAAATATCCCACAATGCAATGCAGTAGTAATGACAACAACAACAGCAAGAAGTTGGACAGTGACCAGGGAAGCTCTGGCATAATATTTATAATGCTTCAATTTAAATGTAAGTAAGGTTTTACTTTTCTAAACATAATATATGTTTTTAATTATTTTGTTGGGACGGTTACACGTCTCCAACCAGCAGAGAGGACCTTAGTAAGAGATGTGACACACTCTGAGCAGCGCATCTGAAAAGACAGGCTACATACTAATGTTTATTTGCGCTTATTTGCTAGCTAGCTAAAAAGGTAAAAAGTTTTTTTTTTTTTTTTGTTAAACAATTTTTAAGCTAGCTATTTATTAATCTGGCAGAGATGCTCTAATTTCTCCTCCTTTGAGAAAAAAACTGGATGAATTATCAACTGGAGTGAAAAAAGAGAGAGAGGAGATGCATCATTAAACTCAGTAGGGTTGAGTCTGTTCCTTAACTTTCTTTAAGGAACTTGTTTGTTTTGGTTTAAAGAGAGATTTGAAGTTAATCTTTCTTAATTTTAAGTTAGTTTAAAAGTTTGGTACAAGATAATTGAAAGTTAAACTATGATTTGATTAGGTTTAAAAATTAACCCTTGTTAGTGCGATCCAGGCTTTGTCTTTTCCAGACTAGAAATCTGGCTGCCGCTAAAGTCTTTTGTCTCATGATTTAACCCAGAGTGCCAAAACTGTAGCTTAGAAACAGACAAGCTGGCTCAGTGCCTGTGGCAAGTTAAGAGATTACCCACGATACTACAGGGAGAGGTCTGACCCTCAGAATAGGAGCCCAGCTCTTAGCACAGATGAGACACAGCACATGCAAGACTGCCCTGCAGCTACAGCCGCCTCCCACCTTTAGTGCACGTCCTGTGTGAGTCTGAACAACAGAGAGTGTCTAAAAATACAGTTGTAAAATGTGACACAGGCTTTGTGTTGTTTATGCAATTGCACAATCTCAATAACACTAAACCTTCATCTTAATCCGTTGCTTATATAACAGGCGCGCTCATTCGCTGCTGGTGTATTTTGATCTCAGTTACATGCTGCTTATGGAATTATGCAAGTGATGAGCAGTGCTCAATTGAAAATGGCATTTATGTTAATTTTGGAACAGCTGTGAAATATGGAGTATGGCTGGTTATAGGGAAATGTACATACAGCAAGTGCATTAAAAAGTTGATTGAACATGATGCATTTCACTAAAAGAAACCCCAAAGCAGTGAGAGGAGTCAACACGATTGTTCTTGTTTACAGTTGATGCTCAGGGCCGTACAGGCAGGAGTTTATGTATAGTGAGGCCATGAGTCCTAGCCCAACTGGGGGTGGTGTTGGGGGTGGGGGCGAGTTCACAATAATCACATAGGAAATAATGTCAGTTCTAGATGAAAATTTGATTACAATCCAAAACAAGGCAAGTCACAATTTTAGCCAATTTGAAATTGTTCTTTTTCAGGATCAGTTCAGTTTCATATTACACTGAAATCCCATTCACTGTCAAACAAACTGAGCAGAGGAGCACAACTACAATATGTTTCAGGTTCTGCTCCAACATACCTGACAACTGTCCTAACACTCATCAAGTTCATCCACACAATAAACCTTAATCTAAAAAATATAATAGAGATGAAGGTGACATGAAGCCAGCCTTTGTTCACAACACACCATGATATATCTAAGTATTTTTTAGTAATTTGTCACTTTAATTCAATGTTTTCATATATACATATACATACAAATACATATGATGAAACTTTTAAGAAAGACCCAGAAACATATCGAGGACATGACTGGTAGCTACAGGCCTGTCCATCTGGTGTCCCTGTGGAACACATTTTAGTGAGTGCTCATAAAACTCAAAGAACAAGAAAATGAGTGTCTTGACACAATAAATTATTATTTGGACAGGTTATTGGAGAGCCATCTGATAACATAGTAACACTTAACTTCAGAAATGTCTCCACTTACAACACATTTTCTACTCACTCAACTTGTTGCTCGCCTCGCGCCAAGAGCAATTGAAATGAATAAATGAACTGACTGTAAAGGCATAAATTCTTAAGCTAATAATGAATGTAGGGAGGCCATGAGATCATTGAGCTGTTTGAATTAATGACATTAATAAATTAAAGCACATTTGAATTTAGGACCAGAGAATGAGACACTGCAGGCTAATTGCAGCTGTTCTGGCATAGGCATTGTTAACTGTTTTTAAAGAAGTGCTTCATTTTGGCTTATCTCTTTGACAGTACTTGTGGGAGAGAAAATGAGGAAAAAGTGAGGAATATTACCATGCAGATGTTGTATATGTATTTACTGCAGTATGACAGAACCGTCATGTTTCAACAAGAAAGGAATATGCATTGTTTCGATTACTATTTCTTGAAAGACCATTTAATATTTCCAAAGTAAACTTTAGTAAACTTTATATATTAAGATGTAAATCAAGAAAATCACTGTAATTTTGGTGATTCAGACAGTCTGATGGTATTTAAAACTATACAGCCCAGACACGTTTGGAATTGGCTTTTTATCATGCCTTCCTGCAAAGACCATTTGCAAATTAGCTGCAGTTCTTAAGGGAAAATACTATTGAAGTGTTTTGAAACACTGTCTTCACAGCGTATGTACATATTTGATCCTGGTATGCACACACAAGCGAGTCAGGCATAAAAAAGAGTATGCTTCTTCCAAGGACCTGCCTCTCGGTGGCAAACAATGGTGGACTGATTTTAATTGCCTTGAAATTCCAACTGCATATATTGTACGGCTAATTAAGCTGAACAATCAAGTCACATTAATGAATTCACTCATCCACTCATAGGAATCCCCACAGAGTTCTTTTAAACAGGAATGCAGTTAAATGCCTTTCTCTCTATGCCATTTACAGTTACAGTTCCCCAAGAACAGCCATCTAACAATTACAGCAGCTCAGTGAGTAAAAAACATTGTTCTCTGTCTGCAGAGGTCTTCTCTGTCTGGAATACACTGATCCATCTGATCACAGCTTTTACTGCAACTAAGATTCTACAACATGCATATAGTCAATTTCAAAGTATTAATGAGGAACCTGATTTGACTTTATACAGAGGTGTTAACTTGAGAGACATGACTTGGACTTGAATAGGATTTGAGTCACAACTTGGACTCTAATGCCAATGACTTGTGACTTCACTTGGACTGGAGCCTTTTGACTCAAAAGTACTTGATGCCTTTCTCACAACACAAAGACTAAAAGCTGTCATTTAAAAAGTGTACCAGGAATCAGTTCATTTCTTGAATCAACTAACATTAACACAATTCATTCTCAGCAAATCAACACACACAATGTGTACATAATGCCACTCAGCGTCTCTCTCGCATTAAAACAAAAGATGCAGTTTAATGATGTGGCTTAGGATCATGGGAGTTGTTTTCTTTTACTTTTAAGCAACCACTGTAGCTGAAGAAAATCAATTTGGCAGGACTCAGGCAGAAATCATATTCATGGGTGAGGTAATATAAAAGTTTTATTGACAATATGTTTAGTCATGTGTGCCAGCTTTCATTGGTTCTCTCAGACATATCAGACACATCATGTGTTTAGTTATAGCAAGTAGCAAATAGCTTTTAACAGTTAGCAGGATAATAGATAATGAATTTCTCTGCATTTGAACTTTGTTGGAAACATTTAGGAATATAAGTACACTTCTCAACAAAATGAAGAATTAATGTTTCATCACTGAGCACCAGCTGGAAAAAATGGTACCAAAGATAATGATATACAAAGCTGATGACAATCCATCTAATGTAACTCAGGCAGCATGGATGAGGTAATATTAAACACTATTTCATGTTATGCTATCTCCTAACTTTCTATCATATCCAATGTATCTGCACGTATCCTGTATTTTCCTGGAAGTTATATGAACTAGCAACTAGCTAGCAATGGTTAGCAGGAAATGCACCACTGCCTTGAATAATTTACAGATTTCTCTGCATTTGAACATAGTTGGAACCATTTGGGATAATGTAAGTACACAACTCAACAAAATATATCACATACATACATCAGTGAGGCTCGAAACTCACTGTTACATTTTGACTTGTTCAGGACTTGAAACTCAAACTTTAGGACTTGGGACTGAACTCAGGACTCAAGTGCAAAGACTCAAGACTTGCTTGTGACTTGCAAAACAATGGCTTGTTCCCGCCTCTGACTCCATACATGACATGGCAGATTTGGTCACTTTCACTTCTGTAAAAAATGTGTCAGCGTGTGTGTGTGTGTGTGTGTGTGTGGACTCACCTTGCAGATGAATTGCAGAGACGTTCTCTCATCAGGCAGGTAGGTGATACAGTACAGGATAAAGCCCAGGATGGAAACTAAACACAGCTGCAACATTACATCAGAATATATTTAACATTCTCATATCATATCAGCACAATGAAAATATCAACATAATACTCATTCTGTAGCCTTTCAGTCACACAAAGCATGCCATCAACCAATGCACTTGTGTTATCACATTTGTACCTTGTTGCTATACAGCGTAAGTATGTTTGTTGTTAGATACCGTATACAAGATATTTTATGTCCAGGTTTTCAGGGTGTCTCTTAATGTTGCTTGATTGCATGATTCAGCAGTAAGCTGTCATCTGATTACATTACTATCTCTCCTTCCCTCTCTCTCTCTCTCTCTCTCTCTCTCTCTCTCTCTCTTTCTCTCTCTCACACACACAGACACGCTCATACTCAATCTCTTCAGTGCAATTGGAGTCTTGTGACTAACATGCAGCATCTTATTTAAATGTTTTTCCCAGGTTCTTAAGCACTCAGGATTCTCTGGAAAGGTTCTGATGACCTCAGTGTTTTTCACTCGGCTGAATCTCGTGAGGATCTAACTCGGGATGTTGGTGTCCAGGGATGTTTTTGAGAGCAGATGGTGTCTGTGATAGGCTCGGATAGGATCCAAACACGTTTTTATTCCACCACCAAAATGTGACCTTAAATCTGATTCCAAATTACATGATGAATAAGTAAAATGTGCCTTTATGTTGTTTTATATAACAAATTCCACACAAAGAGTCAATCATTATTCACATGTAATAAAAAAAACTGAGTGTCAAAGTGCTTTTAATGCTTAGACTTTAACTGATACTTCAGTTGCTTGTAACATGTTACATTTGTCAACATGATTATACTTTCTGTTACACTTACAATGAAATTTCAAGTGTTATTGCTTCTTGTTTCATGGTTTATAGTTTAACAGACTTTTAAAAGTTCCTCTCTCGGTCTTCAAATGAAACTTCAGCCGTCCTCATTTCTTACAATTCAGCTGATGCTTCAGCTGCTTTCAGTGCCTACATGTCAACTGACATTTCATTTGTGTTCCTCTCCCAAGCAGGTATTATACTCTCTGCATCCAGCAGAGTCTGCTAGGGTCAGTGTAATGTAAATTTCACCATCAGTGTATGCTCTGTGTCGACATCCCTGTACCCCCAATTTGTTGTGATCATGCAGATCTTTCCGCAGACTTCCACGTCCTCTAAGTGGACTCTAGAAAGTTGTATAAACAGAGCTAATAGGGGTCCATGGTGTCTGCAGCTGTCTATGCATGTGTCGATTTGGGAGTATAATGGAGCTCTTACACTTCAGATGACAGCTCAAATGCTTTTGCTCATACTCCTAAACTGTTACTGGAGTTAAATGGCTTTCAGTGCTTACGCGCAAACTGACAACTCAAACTCTTACAGGGCTTAAAGTGAAATTTCGCAAGCTTTCAGTGCGTTGAGTTCAACTCATTTCAACTGCTTTCAGCTCAAATATTCTTGTTGGTGCCTCAGCTGCTTTTAGTACTTCTTAATTTATTTTCTTACATTTATTCAAAATGGTCTTCGTCATGTCTTGTGATGTCCAGTGTTCGTAACTTTTTGTGTTCTTAAGGTCTGTTTGCTGTTTATTACTTGTCTCTTGCAATTCAGTTTTTTTTCTACAGTTTAATTTTTGTGAAGCACTTTGTGTCCTTGCTGTCTGAAAGGTGCTATACTAAATAAACTTTACTTACTTACACATTAGCTGACATTCAGTTGCTTCAATGGTTTAAACTGGCTGACTGACTGTCTTACCAGGGCTTAAACTGAGATTTCACATGCTTGCAGTGGTTACATTTCCAGTCAAATAAAGTTTATTATAGCCCAATATCAAAGTGTGTCTCAAGGGGTTGTACATAAAATAAAAACATCATAACAACATTAGCAAAAATATATAATGTAAAAAAGTGAGATAAACTACATTTAAAACATTATAAACAAAATATTAATGGATTTAAACTGATTTCAGCTCTACTGATAACATGATACTTCTGACTACTACAGTACCTCAACTTCACCAAGCAACTTGACTTCGTTAAGTGCATCAATTTAAATTCCAACTTCCATGCAATATTTCACATGCAAGTTCAAATTTAAGAGTTTAGATCTGGAAACTCAGCTATGAAATTAAAAAAAATTACACACATAAACCTATTTAAACTACAGAGCCTATCCTTAACTGTCTCTATAGTTGGAGTCAAACATTTGGATGAAATGTGTTTTGTATACTGGATATGTGTGTGTTTTATTTTTAAGGCAGATGGTTAGTACAGTATGCATGCATCATAATTATTTACAGGCTACTCAGATGTTCAAAGGTCAAGTTGGAATATGGCATGCTGTGGTTGGCTGGCTTGTCTCATCAGGCCAGATGTTGAGGATTTGTTGGACATACAACAAAAAACAACAGAAGGTGCGAGCAGGCCCGTGTGACTGAGACGGATTGGAGATTCAGGTGTGTATATGTGACAGATGGAGATTTATTAGAACATGACAATACCAGTGATTTCCCATGCCTGCAATGACCGTCTGTGTGAGACAGGTGGGTGAGGGCCGGCGTTGACATGCAGTGTGCTGAAGATGGACAACACAGTGATTGATAAAGCTGAGGGTCATGCAGTAGTATCCATAGACTCCATGCAAACATGTTAGAGCGTAAGGATGGAGCTTACAATGATCCCAGCCCAGTGTGGCGTCTCCCTGGCCAGGAGTGAGGGGCTGATGGCCAACATGAGGAAGGCCACGGCTGTGATGGCCACCCCCAACAGCAGCTGGAGCAGGGCGACGAGCAGAGGGAAGCGACAGACTCTGCACTTATGGTTGTCCTCTGGCGTTGGGCTTTCATCTCTCTTCTTCTTGCCCTCCTTCTTGTTTTTCTGCCCTTGCCCCATTTCTCCTCCTGTTTTTACACTCTTCCCTCTCTGTTCTGTCGACTTTTACTGTTGCAGTGTTTGGGGTGGATGAGCCTGTCTGCCGTCTGCCTCTCTCCCCTTCCCTTCCCCTCCCTGCCAAGGCCTCCTCTCAGCATAAGCCCTGCTCGGCTGCTATTTGGAAACAGAGAAGGCTCTGAACTAATATGGAAAACATTTGGACTGGATTCCTAAAGCGGCTCCAGTGCCACATATAGAGCAGGCAGCATACTGTGGAGGAAAGGAAGAGGAGGGAAGGAGAGGGGGCAGGAAGACACGAAGGGGGATTCCAACATACGACCGTTCGAGATGATTTCACTTTAAAGACAAGAAAGGGAAAATACAGAGGCGAATCAGCAGGTACGAGTTAATGAGAAGCCAGCGCAGAGGAGGTCACACTTCATTTGAGAGCAGGAGTGATTGGATCATTCTTTGTCAGCACTGTTACACAAGAGAGCCATATGCTGCCAGCCAGAAACAGTCACATGACTTACAGGAAGAAGTAATGTGATCATAAGGCATGTGAGGGCATTACATGGGCTCAGATTTTAGTGTTTTTGAGCACTTGAATGTTCACTAGAGGGGAGCAGGTGTCACTGACAATCAGATTAACTTCTTCTAGTCATTTAAAAAACTTTTAAATTTTTAGTAACATGTAAATAAATGGAAAGTTGTGGATCTTGCTCACCTTTATCACCATTAAATATAGCAAAAACACTAATTGAGTGGCTGAATGATTTTAGGGGAATTTCATAATTCCTTTGATATCAATTATTTTAGAAGATCAGACATATTGAAGTCTCAAAACCTCACATAGCAATTAGGGTAGACTGGGGATGGTTGTAACAGGGGACAGAAAACAACTTCAGCATCTGCTGCTGCATTCATTAGAAAAAACTTCTTTTGGAGGTACAAAAGTACTTGGTTCATGAGTTGTATTTCTATCATACTGTCCTGGTCTTTATTTATTAATGAATCAAAACATATCTGGTGTGAATCATTGTAGTTTGCATGTGTCTCAGTCAGTGTACAGCTAGTTCATGATGTTCTGTCATGGCTGATAGAGTTGTAACAATTTGTTGCAATTGTCCCCAAACTAAGCAGCCATATCAAAACTGACCACACAACAGCATTTTTCAACATAAACAAGTCATTACAGTATACATAAAAAGATAGTAATACAAATGTGTATTGGTTTTTTCAACAAGTTATTGTGAGGTAAATAAAGTTAATCTGTAACATCTGCACACTGACACAAGGTAATCCTATATTGTAGGCTTACACAAACAAAATTCAATATCTGTTATTTGATAAATAAAAAAAAATAATACTATAATTGAAAAACTATGTATATTTTCAGAATAATTTTGCTTGAGACAACAGGCAAAATTTTATTGGTGAAATTTAACATATTTTTTATATATTGCAACTGTCCCCAGCATTTGGGGCAGTTGTAAAATCTGACTTCTTCCATTCAAATAAATATTGTGAACAATATGTCATATATAATCATCTTTAAATGGTATAGGTAATTAGCAGACAGCCCTAAGTTTAATTTATAAACATTTCATAGGTCTACTCCAAATGGTCTCTGAATAACTGAGAGAATTGCAAAAAGTCTTGCAACAGTCCCCGATCTCCCCAAATCTGCCCTTCCTTGTCACATGATTGCTAACATTTTATTATTAGACAAAGACACTCAGATGAAGGTGGGAGAGCAGCGGCACCCATGCTGAGGTTAATAAAGAACCACGACGCACGTGTTTGAGCACACAGCTGGGCCGGTGCCATGGTTACTGACAACGCAGCTCTGAACGACTGGAGATGTATAAAGAGGTTACTCATACTGCCCTGCTCCGTCCGGGCAACAACACAGAGTGACAGAAGCAGACAAGCATGCAGGGCACCCACTGTTAATATTTGAAAGAGGTCATGTGTATTTATTTTACATTAAACTTTTTACAGAACAAAATCAAAAACTTTAAAGTGATTTTAAAAAGAAACCAGCTTTTTAGGACATGTGGGTTTCCTCTAAACTGAATATGTACAAGATATTTCAGTCTAATTATTTATCACATTAGATCTGACAGCCTATCACTAATCATCTTGTAGGGGAGACTGGGGACAGTTGTAAAAGAGGACTGTTATAGCACACTAGCACTAGCAACTGTGTAGCACACAGCTCCTCCAATCAGAAACTGGCTACAGTGATGACACTGAAAACATGTTCAGTAGGATTCTCTCTCTACCTGTGGGACAAGAGCAGGATCATTTCACCAGTACAGTATTTTTACATGCACAGTATTTTTCTTCTGCTGTCTAAAATTTAGATGACTGTGCATTTAGCTTAGACCACGTTTATCTCTAAGCTGATAATTGCTCGTGAGTCACATGGCTGATATTGCCTCCAACCACTGTTAGTTATCCCCACCAGGGGAGTCATTGTAACACTGAAAAAATAAGTCACATTACCCCATTGTATCTCAAATAAAATCACTCCTAAAAGTAATCACATTACTGCTGTTGTACTTAATAGTATTACTTAATATTTTTTGTATATGATCACATTCTGTTAGATGTCAGGCAGCATATGCAATCAAAGCAAACACCTATTTCTATTTTTGAAGAAGACATTTATATTTGATATTTATTTGAATTGAGTTGGGTGATTTTGATGAAATGAGTTCCTTTTCTAATAGAAAAGTATGCCAACACAGTCAAACAAAGTGCTTACGTCAGGCCATGTGCCACATGGGCAATTATGCTAGCTAGCAATACCTATATTAGCATAGCTTGTTCATTTTTAACACAATATTCTTGCATAAAATTTAGTCTCGTTCTTATTAGTGAAAATATATCAATTGTATTATTACAATATTGGGAAAGTTACTGAAATGTACTAATTAGTTACATTTACTAGTTACTTCTCACAAAAAGTAAAAAAAAATACTTTTACAATTTACTTTAGAAAAGTAATTAGTTACTATGGGAAGCACCTTTCGCATGTCTGCTTTAACTCTCTTATCAATGCACAGATACTTTTCATGTCGCTATATTATTTTAGTGTAGATAATTATTTTAATGACAACTATAACATTTTCATTTAATTATAATTGTATTATTAATTTGAGAAATGTATTTGTAATGTACCAACACTGATAATTAATATATACATCTTTTTGACATCAAAAGATAACCAGTGTATTTCAAGAAGTCTGTCTGTAAAATGTTACAGTTGCTCCCAGTCTCCCCTACTCCACCTGTACAGTAGGACAGGCTGAAGTTGTGAAGTTTATTTGCTTCACCGTCACTGAACTGATGTTTTTGTGAACTAGTCTGCCTCCTCACGCCTGTGCGCCTTCTCCTCCGCTGCATTTTGCGCATGAATCACGTTTCAGCCACCAGGTCCAAAGTGTTTCACTCCATCTCTATAGGAACAGCGGCGGTAGATATCTGCTGTAACACAGACAGAGCAGCTCTAATTACCGGACTTTGTGCTGGTGCAGCCTACACGTGAGTCGGAAGCTGTTCCCTACCGGAGGCGCGCGTGCGCTCTAACCACAGCACCGACGGCTTTGCGAAGTGGCAGCTCAGGAACTACAGACATCAGTCTGAAGAGCAGATCCACTGGAGGACACGCACTGTGCATCATCTCCCTCAACCCTCCGTCCCTCAGTCCGTCCATCCGTCCGCGTGCGGGTCACGGAATAACAAACATCTCCCCAAAAGAAGCTGTGGAGCGGAGAAGTGATGGATGAAAGAATACCGCATTTACAGGACAGACAGTTCATGGAGCACGCTGATTTCTTGGGGTGAGTGTCGCTTTGGCAAACTCTGTCAAACTATGTCTGATAAACTGTCACGACAAAGCTGGTGAATAACCGGACACTTTTCTCTGTACTTCAGGGTGGATTACCCCTCTTTGTACATGTGCAAGTCCAAAAGAGGAATAAAACGAGAAGATGGTGGCAAGGTGCGCGTATTTTTATACTCTTAATGTTTTGTTTGCTGATTTATTAATCACCCTGTTTGTGTTAATTAAACTTAAAACAATTCATATCTATAATAGCGCAACTTTTTAAACACATACATGTGTTTTAACGCAGTAAACCCATTGTGCATGTGTTTGTATCAGCAGGACGCATACAAGTTACCACACCGGTTGATAGAGAAGAAGAGGAGAGACAGAATCAACGAATGTATCGGCCAGCTGAAAGATTTGTTACCCGAACATCTGAAGCTATCGGTGAGATCATGACACTACAGAAAAGTTTGTGCCAGCTCAGAAAATCTGCTTTTATATGACAAAGAACCAACTGAACCCATGTTTTTCTCCATAGACGCTCGGGCATCTGGAGAAAGCAGTTGTCCTGGAGTTAACACTGAAACACTTAAACGCATTGACTGCCGTCACTGAGCAGCAGCACCAAAAGATCATTGCTTTGCAGAATGGTAAAATAAACTTGATCATTTTCACTGAGATTTAGACTGGTTGGATTACATGAAACTTTATTAGTCCCTCTTTAGAGCAAATCTACCTTTAATAGAACAGATTTAATGTATATAGGGATGGAACAGAATACTAAAACGTGCTGTTGTTGGCTGATTTATTTTGTTTACTATATAGCATACTGATGTGATCATCTCTGAACTGCATGTTTCGCAGGGGACCGGTCGATGAAATCTTCCATTCATGCAGATCTGGACGCGTTCCACTCTGGGTTCCAGGCCTGTGCCAAAGAGGTCCTGCAGTACCTGAGCCAGTTTGAGAACTGGACGACACGGGAGCAGAGGTGCGCGCAGCTCATCAACCACCTTCACAAGGTGCTGGCGCAGTTCCATCCCGGCGCGCCGCCGCTCCAGCAGCACCAGCTACCGGCCGGGGACGCACAGGACGGGCAGAAAGCCGACAGCCAGGCGAACTGTGTCCCGGTCATCCAGAGGACCCAGGGCGGGGAGCTTAACGAGAACGACACGGACACGGACAGTGGATACGGGGGCGAGGCTGAAAAGAGCGACGGCAAAGAGAAAGAATGTGAGCGCAATAATAAGGCGCAGGGACACAATAAGGCGGTAAAGATCAAGCAGGAGTTTGGAGACGATCGCGCTGCCAAGAAACCAAAGATGAACTGGGCTGGGAGCGGGTTAGCGGGCACAGACCCCGGCAGACCCGATCTGGCGTTAATGAACTCTCTGATGGGAATAAGCAGCAGTGTGGGACAGCAGACACCTATTTGCATGCCTTTCTACTTCATCAACCCCTCGGCGGCTGCGTCCTATATGCCTTTTTTCGATAAGAGCAACATTGAGAAGTACATGTACCCGGCTGCCGCTGCTGCGGCTCTCGCCTCCCCTTTCCCCTGGCTTTACCCCGCACACGCGTCAGCAGCGGCGGCCGCGGCCGCTGCTGCCGCCTTCCCCGGCCTGTCTGCGCACTTTGGAGCCTCTTCCCAGTCCAAGGACTCCCACAGTCCAGACAGCGACGAGTCACAGGAGGCAGCTGAGACAGCAGCAGGCTCACCTGAGGAGCGGGAGGAAAGTCCCGGGAGTGACGACGGGGAGGGTGACGCAGCTGAGGAGAGCAAGAGCAGCAGCCCACATGATCAGTTTTCTGCCTGTCAAACCAGCTAATCTGTCTGTCTCATTCTGCTGAGGAGTTCGTTCATTTTTTAAAAAGTTAGGAGAGTTTTAAACGAGGTTCCACTGAAGAGTTTCTCATGTACAGTTTATCTTGGCGAAACAAGGGGACAGTTGTGACTTTGGCGTGTGCCTTTTGCACTTATGCTAGATGAATCAATCGAAATGATTATCGACAATGATTGACATTAATACACGGCTGCGTTGTGCTGGAGTTAGTTTTTTTATCCTCTTTGATAAAATATTTTGGAATGGCAGTATTGGTGCCAAAACTTTGAGTACGACAACAGTGCGCAATATCCCAATCAGTGAGTCTCTTTGGATGTATGAAGTTGCAACTGACCTCTGCCAAGGTTAAAGGAACAGTTCACCCCAAAATCAAAAATACACATTGGTCCTATTACCTGTAGTACTGTTTATCCATCTAGATTGCGTTGGTGTGAGTTGTAGAGTTTTGGAGATATCAGATATCAGATATCAGATGTTTGCATTCTCTCAAATATAATGGTGCTCAAAGCAAAAAGAAATACATTTGAAAAATTCAACAGTGATGTCTCATTCCAGAAATTATGACTTGAGTTCTCAAGATTAGGGTGGTTTCGTGCAGGAAATACTTCCTTTCTAGTATAAAAGAGTAGATTCTATGCAGAAAGAAAGTAGTAGGTTCAGTAGATTTGACTGTAGAGAAGGCAGGCATCTCCAAAACTCTGCAACTAACCCCAAAACAATCTAGAGGGGTGAATAGCACTGCATGTAAGAAGAAAAATATGTATTTCTGATTTTGGGGTGAAATGTCCCTTTAATAAAAGCTTGGCTGACTCTGACTGTAAATATTATTACCTGGAAGACAGTCTGACTCATAAACATGTGTTAATGTGCACTATAAAAGAAGTGCTCCTGCCCTCAGTACCTCATCCCCCCAGCTTTGCATGGGGTAGGTTGATTTGGAGGCACATTACTGTCCCTCCTAAGAAGAAGTGATCCTGATCCAAAACACACACCACTATCTCCATCATAAAAAAATAGCACTTTGATAATAATAAAATGATGGGGGAGGTATTATGCCTGATTGTTGCCCTCAACTCATTTTTACAGATGTGAGTTTACTCTGCTTTCCTTTACTTGTTTGTTCTTGTGAGGAAAGAAAAAAAAAAAACAATCACTGAAATAATTCAGAATGATGGAAAGAAAAAGAAAGCCTTCATTCACAGCAAGGGGACTGCTCGACCAGCATATTGTATGTTCCCCTTGGCATAAATAATGTCCCCTGAATGAAGCATTTCAGCACAGAGATGCAGTGACCTCCTGTACCTCCAGGATACATTGTAGGATAGCACCTTATAGATCTTTGATATTGAATGTACCTGTATTTTCCCAGCTGTTAAAAGTTTGTATGTAGGATGATCTTTACTCTTTGAGACGTAAAGTGCACTTTTTTCTGCTTTTACTCCCCCCAAACAGTCACTTCATCATTTTAAAAAGTCTATCACTGTACTTCTCTTTGAACCTTTTTATTGTGTTGAGTTGAAATAAAAAAATATGACTTCATTTCAAAGCAGAGCAGAGACACCACATGCTTGGTTAGTGGTGTTCAAGTAATTGACCCGACATAACAAAACGGTTTAGTTCTAGCTTTTTCAGGGCAAAATGATTCAAATCATAATCAGATTTGAAGACCCTGAACCCCCCCATCCCCAATTCTGTGTTATATGCTATCATTATGTAAAACCTTGCTTTTCAAATATGATTTGACAAAGGTGGGAAAGAAGCTGCGGTCATGTGACCGTCAGCTCTGATCATTGCCATTTTAAGGAACTCTATCTTGGCCTGTTTTCTAAGAGATTAATTCCTGCAAAGTGTAGTGTTGTTCAGCTTTTTTAAGTTTCACACATGTGACTGAATAAAATTTTCATTGTATTTTGCATACATGACATGCTTTTGTAGTTTTCTTCAGCTGGTTTTTGCCTCAAATCTGTTATCAACTGTTATTATAAAGTGGCATGTGTGTCTGTAAATAGGTTTTTGTGAATATACCATAAAGTATACATGTCTATGTCAATGTTGTAGAAGTCTATGGATTTTTTTTTTAAGATTTAACTGAGCAACTGTTGCACATTTCGTTAATGCTTTACACATATGCTGTTCTAAATTATTGCTGATGAGTTGTAAAATAAATATCAAAACTCGACTCTGCAGGCCTCTTCTTATTTAACGCAAATTCTGCTCCAACAAATGTAACACTTAAGTCATGGGAGTTACGTGTGCAAGTTCAGAGTGCAATAGTTGTAATAACAATACTAGAAGTCCAGTAGACAAACTGTATTGTTACTAAAGCTCTAATCAGCTGACAGGTCACAGCAGAGGAATGTACAGTAAGCCAAGTCTTTAAACAAATGTCATGTGATAAAAGGATGATGAAGTGAGATTACCCTCAGTCTGTACAGGCTGATGAAAAACAAGGGGCCTCCTCCCAACCTGTCAAAAGCTTTAAGCAGGCTCAAATCCACTCTTTCTTGTTGCCATTAACCGGTTGACTGTAATATTATTTTAATCTTTATGAATAATTTCATCAGTCTTAATGCTTTCTAGTGATCCTGGCAACAGTGTAGTCCAATTACTGCCAACTTATGCCTTTCAAGGTTTGTTAGGCTCGTGCCTGCTGCCTTCAGGTGCAGCTTTTTATTCAGCAAATTCAATATGTAGTTATGAACCAAGGACCCGATTCCACTCACAGTCTTTTAAATGTCACTTTTTCTTTCTCAGTTTCCAATAAGGTTCTGCCAGTATCTTTATCCACTAATGAGAGCAACTTTTTAAAGTTTAAGGCTTTATTTTGCCAGACATCATCCTCTTAAAGATCTCCAATGAAGCAAGATAATATTGTTCATTAATGCATTAATTTGCATTTTATACACTAACATAATCAACATCTTATCATTTCATTCTGAGGAAAAATAAGTCAGTGTTTTTCTCTTTACTCTCTCCCAGTCATGTCTCTACCATTACTGAGTAAAGGTCTCCATCTACTGGTGAAAAGCTGGAAAACAGTTTATAGCACATACTGTAAAATGAAGCAGTGGTTCTCAAACTTTTTCATGTCACTGAACGCTAAATCGACACAAATTAGAACACAGACCACCATTTGATAAGATTTTTAATTTTAGATGAATTATTACAGAAAGTGTGCAGTGTTCCCTCTGTAATTTTAATACAGCTGTATTGCTTGCTTGAAGCAGTAATTCTACTTTTGTCTCATATCTGTTGCTGTCTGGGTCGTAGTTATGCTTTAAGTTGAGGTTCTGTTTTTAAAAGTGGTTTTAATTACTGTATAATCATTACTTCTAAATCCCCTAGATAACATTAAAGCTACTACAAGAGTTTTTGTAATTGGTTATGAAATAGTCTCAATTTAATACTGACGCTTTTAACCTACATAAGTTAAAATGATCATCTGTAAGAATATCAGCTGTTTCTAAATAGTTGCTCTTGATGTCTTCCACTAGGTCAAATTCTCTGTGAAATCAGATGAAACGAGTCTGAGTTTCCTTTTTTCCAGGCACAGACATAGAGAGTCACACGTTAGCCAGTTAGAAAGAAGAGGGAGGAGATCTTTATTTAGATAATTTTATTTTTGACTTTAGATTTTCTGGTTATTACAGTAGAAACACTACCACTTTAAGGCTAAATTACAATGCAATACGTATTGCAGTGGTGGTAATTTCCTTGCTGCTAAATAAATTCAGAGGAAACACTTGTGTATGAAACCCATGACCAATATAGTCATACATTCAGTCATTCTGTTACTTCTGGATGGAATTACAGTAAAAATAAATGACTCCTCTTTGTTGCTGGGAACCCCCTGGGACACCCCTCAGAGACACCGGGACCCCCATTTGAGAAGCACTGCAATACAGAACAAATCTCCTCTAAATTACATCCACAGGCAAGCAGTTACAAACAGTTACCATGAGCACCTGTTTTGACGCATCTAATTTTGTCAGATGGTTTATTGAATCATGCAATCATCATGTCATATCAGCAGCCACTTACAGCCATACATCTGTCAACACTTTGCAGTATATTAAGGCAGGAAAAAATAAAAACAGGTTATGTACAGTCGACATCTTATACAGTTCTCTAGGACATATTATAATGGTTGTAAACAGTGACCACAGCTACGTCTCATCCCAGGGTGGAAAATGCACACAAGTGGTTTCTTAAAGGGAAAATCCACCCAAATATATTGATTATCATAGACGAGTGAGAATTTTAAAACAGAATTCCCGCTTAAAGGAACAGTTCACCCAAAAATCAAAAATAAATATTTTTCCTCTGGCCTGTAGTCGTGTTTATCTATCTAGATAGCTTTACTGTATGTTGCTGTACGAGTTTTTGAGATATTGGCCATGGAGATGTTGGCCTTCTCTCAAATGTAATCAAACTAGATGGCACTCAGCTTGTGGAGAGGAGACAGACATCAACAACCTAGAGGCATAAATAGCACTACAGGCCAGTGGAAACGTGTATTTTGGATTTTGGGGTGAACTGTTCCTTTGACTAAAGAGCGGAGGGACAAACTGTGATGATGTGTGTTTTTGTACACACTGAATGTTACAGGGTGGATTTCCCCTCTGTTTTACATCAGCTATTTATTCCTGGGTGACGGTACTGATCTAAACTGGTGTCTACAGGATACAGTACGTGTTGCATGATGAAATAAATCAGATTACACATGAACAGATTTTACAGCACATAGTTTTAAGGTGACAATAATACAGTAGCAAAGTGGAAAGCACTATCAATAATGTTCTTTCCACTGACATTTCTACAAAATACTGACAGATAAAACATAATTATAGTTTCCTCTTTGTTGCTGCGCTATTGCCATTTCTCTCAGTGCAGCAATGTGGCACTAATACATCTAGTGACATTTGATCTAAACTCACTACCATCATTGCTTCAATGTTTCTACTAAAGCTTCACTGTACATTATTTGAATACACCAACTGTGGAATGAATATAAGGCACTTTGATGTGATTAGCAGCTGAACTACAACCTAATAGGGGCGTCATACCTTGGCTATTCTGACTCTGTACACACGTGCGCGCGCGCACACACACACACACACACACACACACACACACACACGCACACCTCTTTAATCACTGTCACACACATAAATTGTAGCTATCTATTGTGTTACTACATGCCACCATTTTTAGACTCAGCTAACTGATTTACTGTACTGTGGGTGCTGTGCACATCCAGATATGGCTATATTAACAACACAATCATGCAACAAGACCTGCTAATCTTTGGCCACCGATCCTTACAGAAAAACAAGCGTAATACATTTGGCAAAAATATACTGTGTAGTCATCTGAACAACAAAAAAAAAAAATCAGCTTAAGAGGATAATGAACACTGTTTCATTATGCAGATATTACTGCAGAAATGAGGGCACTCCATTTCTGTATCTGTGAACGCACAGCTTTGTAATAAAATAGAATAATTCACTAAATAAAGCTGAAAAATAAGAAAACGTATTTACAGTAAGCCATCATTTTGGTACAGACAGTAACATTCTTCAGTAACAAAACTGTTAACCATTTGTGCATAGTTTTAACATGGACAGACAATAAGAGCTACAGGAATAAATTCTGATATGCAAAATGATCGATTCGAGACGGTTTTACTACAGATACAAGTGGATCCTTCATTACTTTTATAAGAACCAGTCATTATGCTGGGTAAAATGTGTTCACTGCAGAAATTATGTGTGATTTTAGAGATACAGTTCATAGATTCACATACCAAGATTCTCAAGAATACTGTTCAAAAGGCAATAGTTTTGATTCATGATGCTATAGAGAAAACAATACAAATCATTCAGCAGGTACTAAAGTGAAACTAAAAGTACATTAAGTGGATATGTTTATAAAGGAAGTCCACAACAGCCTGTTTAGAAAGTCCTTATATATTCAGAGACTGTGCTCCATGACACATGATGCATTTTTTCTTCATGCCATAGCTTCTAATCTTTCATCCCAACAAGTGCTCCATGACTTCCGCTTAAAAATCAGCATAGCTCCTTCACTATTTGAGTCCTCACAGTCAAAGTTGCCTTCATGTAACTGAGACAACAGTGCATAGTAGTGTGCTATTGAGGTATCCTGAACAAAGATATCCACTTACAGATGTGTTCTCAGGTGAAATGGGCTCCAGGAGGGAGACATGATGTGTTTTAGAACTGTATCACACGTAGATCCCCTCTGGGTTCAGGCCAGAACCGAGGGGGCTGTGGAGGACCCGCAGGTGACCAGACATTGGGTGTGACGACACAGGACGCTTCAGGGAGCCGGTCAAGGGAACTAAATCTGAGAATGAACAGGCATGACAAGAATAAAATTAAAAACATAATTTAAAGATTCAAGATATTTGTCACATGCATAATTGTATTAGTATGGCAGCAGTGAAATGAGATTGCAACAACTCCGACAACTAATGCAAATATCAGACGTATAAAAGAGGAAAAGAATATATGTATACATGTATATACATATATATGTGTATGTATGAACCTCACAGAACTGCTATGTGCACAAGAACACAAAAAAATCATAATAAATACCAATAAATTACCTGATTAAAAACAATACAGAGCCTTGTTTATGCAGTGTGATATTTCTGCAATGGTGCCACCAGGGGGCAGTGCTGAGACGTGAGGAGAATCTGCAGATGCAGTGGATTTTATGACCAGGCACAAAATGCTTGCTGATTTTTCCACACATGAACTGGAAGGTTATTAGAAGGACATGAACACTCAATTCACTGCTTTTCATAGTTGAAATCCATCACCATCAACTTTAATGAAGACGAAGATGCAATGCTGAAGTACATCTCATGTAATCAGACAAATATCTGGCTCTTAAGAGAAGTGAGATATTCAAGTTAAGACTGTGTTAACTGTTGTATTACAGATTTCAGCCAAAATCAAATCAAGTAGGTGGAAACTGGTAACTGGCAGTGTTTCACTCAACCATGCAATTATTCTGGAGGAGACTGGTTTGAACTTTTGTTTTGTGAAATTTAAGACATGAAATCCATACTAGTTACATGCTAAAATGTTGTTTCAAGACTTGGGACAGGGACAGCTCACCTCATCATAAAAAACAACCTTTTTTCTGGCCTGCAGTGCTGTTTATCCATGTTTTGTTGTGAGTGGCTGTGTTTTAAAAAGATCAGCTGAGTTTTGGAGAGCTTGGCCATAGACGTGTTGAATATAATGGAAATAAATGGCATTCAGCTTGTGGTGCTCAAAGCGTCAAAAATGTTTTTTAAATGTATTTTTGGCACTT
Source organism: Lutjanus erythropterus (assembly GCF_056507025.1). Taxonomy (NCBI): domain Eukaryota; kingdom Metazoa; phylum Chordata; class Actinopteri; order Lutjaniformes; family Lutjanidae; genus Lutjanus; species Lutjanus erythropterus. The sequence goes on along the minus strand of NC_139329.1, from coordinate 16,835,164 downwards.
TGAGCACCACAAGCTGAGGGCCATCTAGTTCCATTATAGTCCAGGGAAGGCTGGCATCTCTACAAATGATATTTCCAAAACTCAGCAACTCACATCAAAACAATCTAGATGGATAAATTGCACTACAGGCCAGAGGGAAAAATGTGTATTTTTGATTTTGGGTTGAAATATTCCTTAAAGTTGTTCATAGGTATGGTTAAACAGAGGTTTAACTGAGTGTTTGTGCTTGTACATTTATATATTAATTCATGTGCTTGCAGTGAACTTTGTTTTGCAGGTTTAATATCCAGCTCTTTGCTTCCAAGCCTTAGTTTACAAGCTGGTGGTTACAACACATAATGCACTGCTCTACTCTCACCTCAAACTGCCTGGAAGTCAACCTTAATTATTATATTCCACTAATTACATCGTTACTGTGAACTTTTTCATAACCAGCTAATGGCTGATATGGATAGCCTCAGTCTGGCAGCTCTCCCATCATTCACCGCTCTTAGTTTATGTGTTAGCTCTCCGCCCGTCTCCTGTAGGGTGACAGAGCTTTGGTCCAATGAGCCCATCACAGAAACTGCTGAGCATGTGATAGAGGGACAGTGTGATGGAAGGAAGGAGTGAGGGACAGACACAAAAAGTAGGGTGAATGAGTGATGCCAGGTCTGTCCGTATCCAGGCAGCTGTTGGCATGGAGACTATATAGTTGCCACTAGAGTGGGTAAAAACTAATGCTGTACTCTCCACTACCCCCGCCCACTCCCCATTTTCTCTATCACAATCTCTCACACACTCACACACACACACACATACTTGGAACACTAAGCTGAGTCATTTTCTCTCAGCAGGCTGTCAAGACATGAGGTAGAAAAATAATAAGTGGAACAGAATGACTTTCTTAATGCACAGGCAAACTCAAAGACACTTCAGGCACTTCAGTAAAAGTAAATCATGCGTCTGCTGTGTGAATGGCACCAAAGAGCAACATTTATCCTCACAGCATGCACTTGACATATGATTTAAGTTGGAGTTCCTGTCTTGGGTCAAACCAGTTCGGATCAAATGGACTTAACGGACCCCTCAGTCACTGACTGCATGCTGCATCTATAGGGTCAGTCCCTTACTTGTCTTATTTAAATCAACAGATACCTGGCGATAAATAACATTATATGTGAGTATACTCATGAGTTAAATCTTTACCTCAAGAGTAAAAAAAACTCCATCCATTTAATGTTTATAACAAAATGAGATTACCTATACCATGACTGTTGTGAGTGCTTTCTTCCTCAGTGGGTTCAGCTGGCAGCACCGTGACCTTGGTGCCGGTCTGCTTGATGAACTGCTGTAGGTTAACCTGCCTCAGCTCCTTGGTCAGCTGCTCCAGCTCGTGCTGCATGTCCTTCAAGGAAACAGCATGAGAGAGGAATTCTTCAGGAAACATGAAAGCATTACCAGCAGCAGCTTGAAACTGTCTTCTTCACATGCAGATTATATGAGACTGTGTTGGAGTATTTTGGTGTCCAGACAATTGCAATATGACTTTAAATCTCCATGTCCTTCGTCAATGTTAATTATTATTCAGAAAGAGAGAAAAAAAAATGAACATGATCATACCCTATTGATCGCTATTTTGTTGTGAATGCAAATGAGACACAGATTAACTGCTCAAGTCTGACAGTCACAGTTCTGAGTAAAATACGATGTCATAACTCAAGGTCACAACTGTCTTGGTGTTTTACATACAACAAATGTGTGGACACAAATCTTGTGAAAATTATGAGATCTATTTGACCGAAGTGCATTTTTATTAGCTTATTTTTTGTGATTTTTGGCATGGAAAGTTAAAAGAAAATAGATCAAAACTGATGCAACCAGATTTATTTATTTTTTATTAAATACATTACATTAAGTTTACAACATTACTTTCAAGGAAATTAAAAAACCCTGTTTTTTAAAAGTAATTTAATACTGCACTGTCAAAGTTGGTGGTTCTATTTAATACTTTTAATTGGTTAACTTTTTGTTAAAGCCACACTGATTTATAATATATATATATAAATAAAATAAAGAGATAAAAGATTTCCACCCAACAGTGACAATATGCAGTTGCGCTCCTCAAATACTGTAAACAGACTTATGTGTAAAAAAAAAAAACCCACATCAAACTGGCAAAGATTCAACATCACACTGAGGGACGATTCAGGTGGACAGATGCCTCAATGCAGTTTTACTGATGGATGGTCTCTCTTATCACTACATCACTCTGCAGCACTATTTTTTAAAGAAAAAAAGTGCTCAAAATATATATATAAAGATATGTCTCACCTGCAGTTTCTTGCTGCTTTGTCCAAGTGACCTGTCCACAGCTCTGCAGCTGCTCTCCAGCTGAACAGCTTGTCTCTCCTGAGCTTTCAGCTCTGCTTTGACCCTGAGGACCTGAGCCCGAGCCTCTGCCTCACTGACCCACTGGGTCTCCTGCCGCTCCCTCTGCAGCCGCTCCTCTTCCAGGCCTGCCTCAACGCTCTGATGGGACAACGAGACAAACAGATATAGAAAAGGCAAAAGCCACCTACTGCAAAATCCAATCATCTTTAAAAACACTCAATAGTTAAACAACTATGATACAAAAGAACTGATTAAAGAATTATGTTTCATTTTTTATTCCCCAAAACTTGCTATTAAAATAGTTTTTTTTAAATTTGATATCCCCAAAATCTCCCACACATAGCACACCTGTACCATTGCCAGCTTTTCTTCAATGTCCAGTTCACAGCCCTGCAGGCGTCCTCGTAGCTCCTGCAGTCTCTCCTCCAGCTGTCTCTCACTCTCCAGCTCAATCTGCAGCTCAGTGGCCCAAAACTCCTCCTCCTCCATCTCCACCTCGTTCTTTCTAAGATGCTTCTCCAGCCTCAGGATCTCTTCTATCAGCCCTCCTCCTCCACCTGGCTCCCCAATGCACCCTACGCTTCGCCCCCCTCGCCCTTCAGCCCAGGCCTGGAGCTCAGCTTCATAAGCCTCCAGCTTTTTCTCCAGCACATTCAGAGTCTCTCTCTGCAGACCGACCAGTCTGACCAGATCCTCCATGCGACAGGCCCACAGACCAGGTGACGTAGTCCCAATGGCTGGTCCTGCATGGTGGTGATTTCCACTATTTCCCAGGAGGAGTCTTCTTTTAGCCTCAGCCTCACCGATTCGGCCTCCACTCAGTATCTCCCTAAGGCCTCTAGGTGCACCGGTGAATGTGAGGGACTTTCGGCGCGGCTCACGACGGCGGAGGGAGCGATCGTTGGGATGACGAAGCTTTGCGAGAGGAGGAAGGCTCTGCCGATGCAGCCCACGTTCAGGCCCCCTGAGAGGAGGTCCTTCTGAGGGGGGCCGTTCGGTCAGGGAGGGGCCCGTGCGATGCAGGATCAGCTGGACGTCACCAGCATACTGGCCCCAGGTGTTCAGAGAAGCCACAGGGCTCTCATGAGGGGCCAGGTGACGCTCGGTGTCCCGCCATTTTTCTACCAGAGTGTATCTTCCAGTGCGACCTGTAAACACCACAAGAGAAAAAAAGACACTTGAAAAAGATAACATTGCAGATTCTTATCTTGGTAGATTGCTAAAGTTCTGACTTTAGCTGCTTGGATCAATTTTGAAGAAAAAGGCAGAGAGAGATTCCAAAATGAACTTAAGAAACACCACCATGTGTCTGTCTATGAATGAATTTATTGTGGTTTGCAATTTTCCAAGATTAAATAAACAATGAGGCTTTAAATTAGGAGGAAAATGAAAATATTAACCAAAAAGGGTAGGCTGAAGCTATTGCACTGACTCTTTTTACCCAACCATTTCTGTTAGGCAACCATTAAGCACTTTTTACAAAACAAAAGTTCCAAAATATTTTACTCAATAAGCTATACAAACATCAAACCATGAGCAAAACATTATTTCCTGACATATCATATATAATAATATACAACAACACAGAATGAAAAGAAAGAACATGTTTCTGGCCAACTGAAGGGGCAGGGTATCCATACTCGATGCCTTTGAAGTATCAACCAAAATAACTCAGAAACAAGTAGAATTGAAACTCATCAAGTCCAATAATGGCTGCATTTGATCTTTTTTGTGCCCAGATCTAGAAAAAAAGGACTATTTGACTATTAAACAATACCAAGCCCTACCTTGTGTGAGTGTGGTTTCTGAAAACAGCCCTTACTGGTTTTATAAGTAGGATGAGAGCCTCAAGTCTCAACTAGAGCTGCAACAATTAGTCCATTAATTGATTATCAACTATCAAATTAATTGCAAACTACACTAAAAGTTCATTGTTTTGAGTACATTTTTTAAAGAAAAAAATATCCAAATGTCTGATTTCAACTTTTCAATTGACTCTTTAGGCCTCTATGAATAAACTTAATGTCTTTGGGTTGAGGACAAAACAAGGAACTTGGGGATGTCACCTTTTTTTCTGTCATTTTATGAACCAAACAACAATAATTTCTTACTCAAGAAAATGATCAACAGATTAACTGATGATGAAAATAACTGTTAGTTGCAGCCCTAGTCTCAACTATACAGTAAGAATAAAGGCTGGATAATAGAACAAGGAGCTGAAAGAGGTTAAAAGCTGCTGCATAGATCTTCAGCGTCGGGTGTTTCTCAGTGTGATCAGCACGAAGAGTAACCCTTTCACATTACCTTTGACTCAGTGTTTATAGGAAATAAATGTGTAATGCTGTTTTGAGAAAGACACAAAACTTGTAGTCTGTAGCGTGAAACACTCATAAAACCTCAAAGTATTAAATCAATATTGATGTCTGATCACTTAATGTGGTGTACATGTTTTTAACAGGAAAAAAAAAGGCAGAGGAAGGGGCTCAAAAGTACTGCTTTCTTGGTTTGGCAGGAGACTGAGGGATGAGTCAGACTTTCCCTCCTCCTACCCTGCGCTTTGTGGGAAGTGATGTCAATACAGCCTGTTCAAGTGCCCCCGTTCCTGAAGGAGCCATATGGGAAAGGGGAGGGGGTGCTTAGATCTGAGAAAGTACCAATAAAGCCTCTGACTCTGATCCACTGTATCTCAGCAGGAGCTCAACATGTAGGCAGGAAGAGACAGAAATACTTGTTTACTTTAGAAAGACTTCTTTTCAGGTAACAAAAGGCACGTTGGCATTTTGGAGAGCTTTATACTCAGATTACAGTCGTGGGCTGATGAATGCTTAACACACTTGATGAAAAGGCTTCAACTATTCTGTTCTTTCAAATTGTTTGAGTGTGAAGAAAAGTTAAAAGTTTGCCAGAATACAATAAAAGTGAACACTGTATTAACTCACACAGAACTTGTGAATTTTTAGATTAGCAGTCTGTCTTCTTGAACAAATGGCTGTAAGATGGTGGTGTAGCTAACATGGAAGTGTCATGAAGCAGACCGAGGGTTAGTGTTAGCACACAAAAGCTACTCTTCACCGGAATTGCACTAGTTTAAATTATGCCAACAGCCTGGATTGTCTCCACCCTTTTACAAGTAATGCATTGCCTGAATTTTGCAATCAGTCCGTGAGTGTGTTATGAAGAAGCCTGAAAAAATAAGTAATTGACAAAAGTGGTTATGGATTAAGAATTCAGGAAGGCAGATGTGGAAATTGTCATTTAATGTTTCCTGTGAAACCAAACACACCAGGATGTGTCTGGCCAATGAGACCAATAAACATGTTTCTAGATTCACAAATACTGCTCATTAATTCATATACAGTTGAGGACAAAATTATTAGCCCCCCCTGTGAAATTTAAAGGTTTTTTTTTCAAAATTTGTGCTTTTTTAACAGAGCAAGGACTTTTCAACATAGCATTTCTAAACATACTAGTTTTCTTTAGAAAGCATAACTTATTTCTATTTGCACACAAGAACAGAATTATTTCAGAAAAAAACAAAAATTACCAGCATCAATATTATTATCCCCATTAAGAACTGACCTTTTTTATTGAGTCATAGCATAAACCAATGTTGTGCTTTAACTTAATAAGGCTCAAAGCTGTAAAATCAAGTTAAAACTGAGGGTTATCTTCCAATTTACACACAGTATAAAAACTTCAGTAAGAGAAAAAGAATTGTTGATGCTCACAAAGCAGGAGAAGGATAAACAAAGTTATCACCGCGTTTCCAAGTGTCAAGGACTGGAGTGAGAAGTATCATCAAGAAATTCAAAGACAGCCACACAGTACAGAACAAGTCTGGCAGAGGTAGGAAGTGAAAAATTTCAAAAACTCTGGAAAGAAAACTAGTGAGAGATGTGTCTAAAGACCCCAGAACAACTGCCAAGACACTAATGAATGACTTAGCCAAGTTGGGAATTGTAGTTTCAAAGAAGACAATCACTAGAGCCCTGCACAGGAGTGGACTGTGGGGTTGAAGACCAAAAAAAAAACTCCACTTCTGCAGAAGAGACACCTTCAAGGAAGACTGAAGTATGCTAAGTAAGGACACCCTGGAGAAAGATTATGCATACTGGAAGTGTGTCCTTTGGTCAGATGAGACAAAACCAGAGCTCTTTGGCCATAGAGACGTTGCTTATGTTTGGAGAAAGAAGGGAGAAGCGTATAACCCAAAGAACACCGTCCCCACAGTGAAACATGGTGGTGGGAGTGTTATGCTGTGGAGATGATTCAGTGTGTCTGGAACTGGGAATCTGGTCAAGGTGGAAGGAATCATGAAGAAAGAAGGATATCTGAAGATTTTGAAAGAAAACCTCAAGCAGTCAGCAGCAAAACTGGGTCTGGGTCGTTGCTTTGTCTTCCAACACGACAACAACCCAAAACACACATTGCTCCTGGTGAAGAACTGCCTCCAGAAGACCAAAGTGAACGTTACTGACTGGCCTGCACAAAGCCCTGACTTGAATTTCATTAAAAATCAGTGGGGTGAACTGAAGACCAAGGTCCATGCCAAAAGACCATCAAATCTGGAGGAGCTTGAGAGATTTGCCAAAGAAGAATGGGCTGGAATTCCTCAGGAGACGTGTCTGAGACTTGTTGAAAACTACAACAAACAACTGCAGGCTGTTATCCAGCAAAAAGGGTACACAATTTACTCTTAGCATCAGGGGGACTAATAATTTTGACCCTGATAGTTTTTGTGAAATAATTGTGTTTCTGTGTGCAAAGTAATATAATGTAAGCATCTAAAATAAAACTAGGATGTTTGCAAAAGCTGTGTTAAAAATTCCTTGCTCTGTTTAACTGCACTTGCAAAATACTTAAAAAAAAAAAGAAAAGAAATTGTCATGGGGGGCTAATAATTTCATCCTCATCTGTATGTCAGCTGACCAATGGCAGCCTTCAGAAACATTTTGTGCAGCCCCTGAACAAGACATGGAATGCGTGCATTATATATTAATCAAACTGCTGCTACCGTGTCCCCCTAACAGGCGTCTGTCAGGTTACAAATGACAACTTGCATAAAGGTACTGGTTGCATGACAACCAGTGGCATCTTGCAGGAATTATGTTCTGTTATTAACGCTAGTGATAGTAGTTAAATTTAGTCATTTCAGTGAGCAACTCAGTGTAGAACTCAGATGGAACAACCACCAGGGAGAAAATGTTGTACGGAGGAGGACAAAGGGAGGTTTCAGGAAGAATGAATCAACTATTAAATACTTTATCAGACCTCAGGGGACAGATAAAGTGATCCGCCTTATCTGTAAACAGCTAAATTTGGTGCTCAAGGAATTTAATGTTGAATGCCATTATGATTAAGTTCATGGGTTTTCCTGTGTGGCCCTCAATCACATGCGGGCTGCCTAAATTGACATCCAGTCAACAAAACTTATAGAACTCCAGATCTGTTAGATGGTCAATCTAGTAATGGATGCATTGCACTGAATCCCCTGGGTATGAGTTGAACAGACATTCATATTTCATGAGTAAGTCAACAGCACAACTCAGTAGAAAGATAAATCCATTCTGTTTGTATCTCTGGTGTGCTTGTGTGTATGCTTGTGTGTGTTTTAAAGTGGAAAATGATCTACCTATGGCCTGTGCTAGAGCAATCACCACTTCCTGGCATGTGGTTGCCTCGGTGACCCCACAGACGACCCTCTGGACTCCATCCACCCAGACCTTGAGCTCCATGTTGGGTCAGAAGCGAGGGGGTCGGTTGTGGTGTTTTGGCCCCGACATTATTGAAGGCTCCAGTGGTGCAGGGCAGCTGAAGCCCCTCTGGCTACTACACTGGGGAGGAAACGAGAGGGAAAACAGGAAGCAGTTAGTCAGGATGTGCTCAAGGCTACGGTGGAAATGCTCAACGTTTTACTGGACGCACAGAGATGCAAACAGTTCCTACTAAGCAGTGGTCAAATAAGCATATAATACAAGATATATTCAGGCTACTTCAGCAGCAGCTGATGGTAAGAGTATAGTCCAGTGGAGAATGGACTCATACAGTCAGGCATGCCAGGACCAGCTGGCCGTTACGCTGTTGTTGTGTTCTTCTCTATGAATAGGTACATGTCTGCTGGGGGTGCAGGAAGACTCTGCCAGCAGCAGACATTCCCAAGTCCAGTTCCTGCTTTTGTACAGAGAATTTCATGGAAGCAGCAAAGACAGAGCAGGAAGATCGACTCAGCGCCACAGCGAAGACAGGAACAGAGAGTGAAACAGAGAAGGCGTGAAAATGTTATTTAAAAAAGAGAAAAGGGAGAGCAGGCAGAGTTATAACACAAGGGAGTAGAGCAGGGTTTTGTTTGTGATGTTGCAGTTATTTTCACTGTTCTGTAACACATGTAACACAGTTCTAGCCTGAAATCTGCACTGACAGACTATTCTCTACTGAGTCACAGTCAAATAAAGACAAATACAACAAAATATTAGACATTGGTTGTCATGTAAAGTGATGTAAATGCTGATGAAGTAGAAGCTGATGTAAACTGGTTAGTCACATGACCAGATTCACAAAGCACACTTTATTTTATGGTGTCCTAATAACGTAATGTAATGAGCTGTACTTTCTATCAAATTAGACAAACACTAGAAAGAATATACTCTTTATTAGACAGCAGTTATAACCTTTATTAGACCCTTATTAGACTTTCTTAGAGGGTAAGTAGGGACACATTACAACAACAATAACTGTACTGTAAACTAAAGTGAAACCACACATCTGCTACTTCCTCATTTAACAACAATATGTGAACCAGATTTACGATGTAAAAATAATAGAGGTATGAAAAAACTACTGACATAACACAGTAAATGAAATGCCCATCTAGCCAGAGGGACCCTTCAAAACACTCTTCAAGGACAGTGTACTGGGAGAGAATGGATGAATGAATGGCAACTCTCCAGATTGCTATCACTCTCCATGGATCTAACCTTCACTGCACCTACACTACCGAGTCAAAAGGTCCTTTTGTTCGCCATCCCCCCACCAATTACACCTCCCCCACCTCCCAGTATTCCCCATCCACATTCACAAAGTCATCCACACCAGCCTACCCTCCACCAATAGCTTTTCTAAATATGGTAAAGACATTAGGCAGTGCTGCAAGGTAACATTTGTAGAGTTAGACAAACAGATGGAGCTGCAACTAATGATTATTTGCATTACTGGGTTTTCTATCATTTTCTACAGTTGACTGATTGATTGTTTACTTTAAATACTCATCACAAGTCCAGAAAAGCCCAAGGTGACATCTTCAAAGTGCTTCTTTTGCCAAACAAACAGTCCAAAACCCAAAAGTGTTACATAATACAGAGAACAGCAAATCCTCACATTTGAGACTGTGAAAAGAGCAAATGCTTGGCACTTTTTTCTTGATAAATGACTTAAAAGATTATTAGAGTATTCAATTTGTTTTATTAATTTTCAATTGATTGCCTAACTGATAAATACTAATCACTTTAACTCTGGAGCCTTGGGCAGTTTGGGGACACTGATTCAAGTGTGTGTTAAGTGCACAGATGCATTGTATGCGTGTCCCATTTTAATCCAATATGTACAGTCAGTGTATTTGTACGTATGTGAGTTGCACCTTTGTCTGTGGCTTGGCTCTAATCACTCTATTCTTGGCGTATTCACAGCTGGTTGGAAAGTGCTTTTGTCCTTCATTCAGACTGCCCTTAAATGGCATTAAGGGCTGAAGGATGAGGAGGAACAGGAAAACAGTCACACACAAGCACACTGCGAGATTTTTCTGCAGTGACCCAAAACAGTGTCACCATTTTGTTTAACCCCTTTTCCAGGGAGATGTGGAAACTGTAAAAGTGAATGGAGTGGCTCTTGATGCAAAGCAGGCACAGCAGATCAGCCAGGGAGAAGGTCTGGATACACCAGAGGGGGAGGGGGGAGGGGAAAGTGCCTAAAAAATACTACCTATAACAACATTGTGTCAGAAGGATTAAGGAGGAGGGCTGGAAAATATATCAACATTATACTGGCATTGTGATATATAAAGGCTGCATTTCAGTAAAGCGATGTCATTTTCTGAAGTTACCAGTCTGTTCTAGTTGTTCTATTATTTGCCTTTATCCAACTAGTCATTATCTCCAAATAACTCATGATAATTTATCAGAAATCACATTATGTTCTATTGTGTGGAAGAACCACATAGCCACTAAGATATATAGTCAAAAACATTGTGATGTAACAACCAGCCCTAATACCAGCCCCACTTTGAAAATACTCCACTACAAACAAAAAAAATCTATATTTTAAACCTTACTTAGATAAAAGTATCTAAATATTATATACTTTATTTACTGCTGGGTAGTTTAATCTACAGCAATGTTTCATATTCTACAATTTAATCATGTGTTTGCACTATTAGAAAATTTATAGTATGTTATTTTAAAGAAAATGTGTATGCCAAGACACACACACACACACACACACACACACACACACACACACACCCACACACACACATATATATACATATATATATACACACACTCACCTAATCGAACAAATAATCATCACATTTATTGATGATGAAAATAATCGTTAGTGGCTGCTCTCACATCTTATATCATTGCATAGCCTAAAAGTAGAGATTTTTTAGTCAAAGTCAAATTGCCTGCTCTACAGTGCAGCGAATACTGAACATTGCACTGACATTAACAACAGTGTCCAACTTTTCTGAGTTTTAAAAAAAACGTGTGAAATTTTACACCACAAAAAAACACAAAAGAGACAACTGTTCAAACCAAACAGAACATTTCATAACAGACGGGCTGATATTGATGCCTCTTCCTTGCACAAGCCCAACAAGCCTCAGCGGGGCATTTATAAATGTCACTTGCTCTGGTCCAGACTCGTAACATTTATATTCATTAACATTAACCCAGAAAACGCAACTGATGATACAGGCACAGCGGTGTGGGGCAGAGTGCCATCCTGAGCTCTGCAAGCTCCGTTCCTCTGGCCTGTCAAAGCCACAGCCTGGGGAGATGCCCGCTCCCTGATTTGTGCAGCTCGTCTTCTGCCAGAGAGGCATTTCATGAGACAGAGGAAGGCTTAAATTCCTTTGATTTCTATCTAAGCTCCGTCGAGAAACGATCAACTGCAGCAAACCATCAAACTCAATCTGAGCAGGTTTGTTTGGTTCAGTCTCGTATTGGTTCAGTAGCATTGACTCAAGATGCATTCCTCTCAGAGCAGTGAGGTGTGTGAGCAGCACTAAGCAGCCTGCCTGTCCCGGCTGCTGATGACAATTCTCCAGGCCTACAGGGGCACACCGAGCTGGCAGGAAAAAGCCTTTCTACTGGCTGCTGGTGTAAACAACCTACCATATGGTCCCGTGGGTGTTCCAACATGACCAACACACTGTTGTTATCATACACCATGAAGAAATACTGTAGGAGTCTTTAACCATAGGAGCTTAAATGTGGCATTGCTTCTTTTTGGGGGATTTACAGTCCGTCAAGCATCACAAACTGCCCTGAGGATCGAGCAGTTTAGCAGTTTGCTGAACAAGGGGGTATTTGAGGAAAACAAAATGGGGCATTCATTATATTAAAACAAACCAAGACTGAGCTTGACTCTGGAGAAAGCCTGTAGGGCAGCAACTCAACCGAGATGAGAAAAATGATCTCACAGGAAAACACTAATGTTCCACAAGTACAACCTCCACGAATAGATGCTATTATACCCCGGTTCCTCTCCGAATCTGCTGACCATTGTTCACTAAGGTGGAAAACAATACAGACAGTTCACTGAGCACGGAAGTTTAGGCTTTGTATGTGTATTCAAGTAGCTAATGAAAACCAGCGACTAATTTATTATAGAAGGTTTCTGAGATGCAAAACTCCCCCACACTGCTGTTAAATTAAAGACAATGGGATACTTCTTACAGACTGAAGCGACAGCAGTCTCTTCTAGTACTTAAACCTCCTTGCCTATTGCTAACCAAACTTTAATTCAAATTGCACTCCCTGTAGTGCAACATGTAATTACTAGCAATTTATACTCTGCTGTAATTGGTAACAGATCTGTTGTGAAATAGATCTCTGTGAGCAGCCAGAGACAGACGCTGGTTTATTGTGAAGGCACTAGTGGTGCCTCGGTTGGAACTAACTGGAGAAATCTCTTTCCTCGCTTTCAATTTCTTCAGATCGCCATCCAGTGCTACATCGACAGTGTAATCCCTGGACCTAAAACACACTGGGGTAGCAACATCATGATATTAATGTAAAGACATACACTGACAAGATGGGACCCCTGTGGTTAAAAGTTAAGGCTCTTGGGAACCAGATAAAGAAGCTCCTCATCATCATATCAGCCACTGCAAATGTAAACGTTGCAGAACAAGAGGCTGTTGCAAGAGACAAGGCCTTGATCCTGTAGAGTGTATTCTGATAACATCCAGGGCATGCATTCCTGGGCTGTGAGAATGCAACGGGCCATGGCTAAGAGACAAGAAAGCTACGGGTATGTCCACTCTCTGATCTTGATGGCTATGCAACAGGCAACAGCAATGCCACGACACTTCATAAAACTGCAACCCATCAAAACTATGGCACAACTGGATGATCTGGAAATGTATGACTGCAACATTGTGAATATTTTTTTTAAAACAAAGCAATCCCAAAGGTAATGTACCTGGGAAAACAACAGAAAATTAAACATTTTTTTCTGCTTTCAATACTCTTCTGAAATCTTTTAAAGCCTCTGCTGCGCATACTTGATTTTAATTTTAATTAATAAGCAATTAAAAAAAACATTGTACCACCACTTAAAGCTAGGGTACACAGTTCTTGTGTCACTGGGCAAAATTCATAACAACCTTTCAATATATTATAATTCAGGTGGTCTGAAAGAAAACTAGACTTCCTCCCCTTGGCTCCATTTTCAGATTATAGAAAATCTAGCTGTGTCAGGAGACTTTGGCCCATCTCAGGTCAGTAAAGATAGTGAAGTTGTGAGAAGTATCTATTCTCCAATATTTGTGATACTGTGTGTTTCAAACGATATAATATCCATAATTGTAATATCGAAAGTGTCAAAGATATAAAAAAATTGTCTAGTGCTCATTCAAGACCTCAGTTCAGTCGCTATTGTTGGATCTGATATCTGCAGCATAGCTAAACAAGGCAGTGTTTTTTTTTCCTCCTTTCCTTTTGAAATTATATCAAAAGAAGTAAAGAGAATCTTTTTTTGTACTAGTATTGCATTAAAGTCTAAAGTTCTGGTATCATGACAAATCTAAAAGATAGATGATTGTTGAGTCTCATTTCCAGGTCATCCAATACCGTTGCTTTGGTTTGGTTACTCCCAAACCAAACTGCTGGTATTTGATGACCTGAGAATGAGATTCATCCGTCAATTGCTATCTCCAGAATTGCTTACTACACCTTTAATCGGAGGCTAAAAGAGAGTTGCACACTTTCCTGGCAAAAGGGAATGTATCTTATTCAACACTTAATTTTGCATGTAAAGCTTTTAAAATACCTCTCAAGTGTGTTGTACATCAACTACCTAAAGCAGCAGAGTACCCCTGAAAATATACACAAAGAAGGAACAAGATTTTCCCACAGCACTTTCCCACAATTTAATTTCTAAGTCCAAAATTTCACTCTAGCTCCAATCTGAAGATTGGGGGGTGTTTGGGATTAAAACCAAGTCCAGTCACGCTACAGACAACACCCTCAGCTCCTGAGAGCTCTCCAGTGGCCCCTGCCCAGGAGCAAACCGCCCTCTTTCTCTCTCTCTGCCTGGCTGATATTAAACTATTAGGCACTGGAGCTGCCTCCCCCATTTGGGAGGTCAGTGCTGGCAGGATCTCGAACATCTGGACGGCACGTTCAGCCAGCAATAATGCCGCCTTTGTTCCCTTGCCATATTCAGTGCTCACTAGCCAGTTTGAAGAGCCAGCAGGGCAGGCAGCAGGCTCCTGCACCAGGGTAGAGGCTCAGCAGTGGGGCAACAAGAGGCCTGTGGGCCAGAGTTTACATGTTACACTGGTTTGTAAAACATCAGCTGGTGCTGAATCACACTCCTGGATATAAGCATTTATAGAACTGAAAGGGGTTTAAAGCAGGAGCTGAGATGGCAGCCACACATAAAAAGTGGCAAAACTTGTTTATTTTCCCTGTCTGTAGGTAGTTCTTTGCAGCTTGGACTTTATGGTGCTATGACATAATTAAATAAAGCAAAGACCAGTGAATTATATGATTCTATTTCAAGACTACAGCAGACGTCTAACATCACACAGCATAACTGTAGAGCTGCAATGATTAGTCAATCAAGACAAAATTAAATCAGTCATGATTTTGATCATCAATTAATTGTTTGTTATTTTTCAAGCAAAAATATCAACCATCTGCTGGTTCCAGATTTTTACATTTAAAGATTTGCTGCTTTATGATAGCAAATGAAGACTCTTTGGGTTTTGGTCTTTTGGTTGAACAAAAGAAGCAATTTAAAGATGTCACTTTGGCTCTGGAAAACTGTGATGAGCAATCTGTCACATTTGATAGACTAAACAATTAACCAATTAATCGTGAAAACAACTGGTAGATGAATCAATGATGAAAATAATTGTTAGTTGCAGACCTACATAACCGTGAGACATTAAACCTGAGAGCAAGCCCTTGCTGATAAATCTTTGCTGAGTGCTCCAATTCCACAGGTTGATTCTGCTGCACCTGGTGTATGTTTATAAGTCATGTAGACAGGGCACTGGGGCTTTAAACAGAATGATCTGGGAGGGATTTTATATCTTGTACTGGTATGTAAAGATCTTTGAGATCATGAGAGCTCATTGCATTTACAGAAGATGCTAAAACTTACTGAAGACAATAGTGGGAAAAGGGGGGGAGGAAACATTCTCAAGCCAGTTCTACAAAACATCTGGGCCTAAAAAATAATACAATCTGAATCACGTCTAAACACTTAATAATGCTTTGAATTGGTCTTGTTTCTCAAACTAACAGACAAGGACACAGTTGAAAGCAGGATTCGCGTGATATTTTGACACAAAACATCCTAAAAGACATAATAAATCAGTATCTTTCAGCTTTACCCTGCACCTCTGGCTCACGGTTGTTGGTGTGGAGTGGGACGAGGCAGGACAAATGGCGATAATGTGCTGTAGTGGGCTCACAGAGTAGCCCAACTATTCTACTACAGAAATGTTTCCGTTATCTCAGCCTCACTATAGTACCACTCGGGCTCAGCTGCGGCGCATTCTGCCATTATTAGCTCTGTGTCACGATCTTACCTTTATGCTGCAAACAGGGTTCAAGTCAGTGTTCCCTCTCCGAAGTGAACTTTAGGCTGGAAACGCAGGTAAAGGCGTGAATTCCGCAAAATTTGTCCTTCTTCACCATTGCCCAGTAAATCACTTCCAACGAACTGCGACAAAGTATCGTTTGGCTCTTGGACGGGAAAACAGGAATAAAAGGCTACGGACGCGTCCAGAAACACATATTTGACGTTTAGGTCCTCTGTCCGAAAGTTTGCGTCTGTCCTCCTCTCTGTGCGCTAGTCTTTTGCGGTCTCACCAGTGAGCTGCGGAAAATGCCCCTCTCCCGTTTCATTACTCCTGCTGGTAAATACATCGCATTGGAACTGGGACACCGCAAGGCATTGTGGACTGTTTAAAGCTGCAATACACTGAAGGGGGGAGTCGGGGGAGCCTACCTACAGCCAACTTTTACACATGGAGGACATCTGAACAGTAGAATGAGAACGTACAGATTCTTCTTTTGATAAAATGCTTACATAACCGCATCTGAAAGCCTACAGCACTGGATATGTGTGTGTGAGTCTATTATATCACGTTTACTTAATTATTTAATGAATGCATTGTGTAGGGGAGACTGGGGACAATTGTATTTTTCTTTTTCTTTTACATTATCCTCATAATTCACACACTGCTTTGAAAAATAATAATATATTATTATTATATACTGTTAACCTGATACACCAGATGGTTTGTCACACAGAGTCATTTGGGAAGTCATCCTTAGAAACTGTTTGGAAAAGGGCACACACTTTCAAAACACACCACATTTACCGAGTTGCTTCTGTGGACGCTTCTCACTGTCGTCTCACCTAAAACCACACCCAGAAAGTAACTTTCACATCTCTAAATCGTGTTTTTTTGTTGAAACTTCTGCTGACATGAAATGATTTTACTCCTGTCCTGTGGGCAGAGAGAGAATCCTGCTGAGCATGTGCAAAGTATGTGCCATCACTCTATCTTGTTTCTGATTGCAGGAGGTGTCTTACAATTGCCCCTGGTCTCCCCTAATTTACTTGATTGTTTTCTGGATATTCTCAGAAACTTTTTTTATGGTACAAGAGACTTTTACAGGATCTTATAAAAAAAATTGTTTCTGCAGGTGTAGTGAAAGTGCTTCATGATCTGCAGAGTCAAGAAAGTTGTGCACTGCATTTGTTCAAAGCCACTGCAGTACAGCAGGCAGAAACTCCTCTTCTAAAGATAGAACTATGCTAGTATCGATATACAGTTACAATACAAAAAACTAAAATTACAAAGGGGGGAAAATACCATGCAGTTGAAACACATTAACATATTTCGTTATCAAAAAGGCATGCCATTAAAGGTACACTGTCCACAAAGTGTCTGTCATAAATAAAATAATTAAATTTGGTAGAACATATCTTTTTGTTATATATCATGAACAAAAGGAATTTAAAACAGTCACCATCTCACTCACTCTATACTCCTGAAATTAGATATGAGTGGACAAAACAGTGGATTTACACTGGGTATTGTGTACACACCTGACCTGACACAAAAATACACGCACAAGTTGTTTGCAAACGATGGATTCTAACATGCCGTACTATTCTGTATATTCAGCTGGAGCAGCTGATGGACCTTTGGCTACAGGACCATGTATAAACGGAGGCTTACTGCCCTCTTGTGACAGAACAATTTTTTCTGATATGATAAAGCTGGAGGTGTCTCTAAATATGGTCTTTTTCCCAGCACACTGGTTGTTTTCCTGGACTAAGGGTTGGTGTAATCAGCAGGTTAAAGTGCTCTTAGTCATCAAGTCAAGATTAACTCCATTTTATAAAAAGGCATTTTATATAAGTGAAATAACCACTTTCATAACTATCAGTTTAATCTTTGGCAAATAATGCTCAAACTATGCCACTCTAGACTTTTCTTCACATTTTAACAAGCAGGTGTGACTAACAACATTGATTGTGGCTTTAAGCCATTCTAGTGAGTCATCATGCCTAATTGAAAAATAGCCATTGTTATTTTTATATCAGAGACACCTGTGATTCATCTGAATGTCTGCTGTTGTTGTTAAATCAACGCTTTTTCATGTATATTATAGCTTATATCATTGGAAAATCTGGCAAGTTTATAATCTGTATTTTTTGGGGGGGATTTTATATAAACATCATTGTCTTAAAGCAGAGATGTTTTTCCTGATTTACTGCCTACATTAAAGTTTTTACATGAATTATGTCTACATGTAACCTACAGAGGGAACATTTACAGACTCACTGGGGAAACAAACACTATAATGTGGCTGTAGATGGGGAATAATTATTGTTCATGTGTGGCCTTTCTGCCAGTGAAGACCTGCCACCATTAATGTAAAATTATTGACAGTTTAATTCTAAAAGCATTTATGGTACCTTTTATGTCACATACAGTTGCACTGTGTTGAACAGTTTAATGTCTCACAATAATTCATGCTACTTTTGTTATTGTTGTTGTTCTACTGAATGCAGTGTGGGAAAAAAGCCGGAGTGTATTTCTTTAAGATGTAGATAAAAGAAGCTGGCAGTGTCTCACAAAATTGGAATACTAAAATAATTCCAGTCTCAAAAAGGGTCCAGTAATTACTCCTCTCTGAACACAATAGGTGCTCATTAAACATCTTTGATAAATTCATTATTGCCTAAATGGCAGGCGTGTACACATTTTAAATGAGTGGAATCTCTTTAATTAAAACAACACTGCATAATAATTTTGTCTTTCAGTTCCCTTTTAAATCACCAACATAGCTGTTGTTGTCTCTATTTATAGCCTACTGCCTATGTTCTCAATAGAGGCGGCGCAGCTTGGAGAACTGCCAGACAAGAAGTCAATAGTGACCTCTAGCGTGTCTGCTTTGTGGAGTGAAAACAATGAATGTATTTTATGCTCTTTTATATATCTATTTTTCCCTGTGTTATTAATTATAGGATATCGGATTTCACGGTTAGTGTCCATCTAATATTAATTAGAAGGTTATTGTGCCTTTTAAAAGAGACATTCCTTTGATCGGAGCCTTAATTAAATAACTATCTATCTATAAAGTAGGTAAAATGTGGATTTATTTATGTTTCCCCCCTCGTCAGCTTTATTTATCTGGGATGAATTTAAATTGTGTGTCTGTGTTTTGTTGCGAACCGTGGATGTGTTTATGCACATTGAGTGCGCAGGAGGCAGCCTAGTGAACACTTTGGAAAACTGACAAGGGATTGCCAAATCATTTCCTTGCCTGGGAATGACGTCCCTCCAGCACAATCCAGTTATATTTAGAGCCTATATATAGTGGAGTCGCCCCCTAGGCTTTGTTGACTCTGCAGCAGGCAGCGGCAGGAGATCACCATAACTGAGAGGAGACGTCCTAAACTGACACCATGTGACCAACATAGTTTAAATATTGTTTGTGATCACTGAAGCATAAAGATAAATCACTATGTCTGTCTTATAAAATTGTCAAATAAATAAACATCTAATAAAATGTACACACATTCATTTGAGAAGCGCATTATTTACATAGCTAATCAGGGTTAATGTGCCATACATTTACAGTTAGATATGAAAACACATATAGTGCATTTACAGGGGACAAAAGACAGCCTAACTCTGCCGATATTGCGACACAGAGTGAAGTGATATGCCCCAAACCGGTTGAAATCCCCAGCTATGCTTTCTGGGTAAAGTGCGCCCCGGTATCCGCCCATATTCGCTTAAAGGAGGCCAACCTGAACAGCTAGGCCGGACGCTGCTGGATCAAATGGAAAGTTCAATCGATTAAATTTGCCCACTTTTGTTGCATGTTCCCGCTTGGTTGTGGAAAACGAGGTAGACCGACTTAAATGCGGCCGTTTCGGTGTGAAATAGGAAATGCAGAGATCGTGTGAAACGAGAGGATTATCATCAGCTTGACTTATTTGGTCGCTACTTCGGACGCGGAACTCCACTCGCTAAAAGGTAAAACAAATGGATAAGATTGATACATGTGTATCGCTTTAGGTTTTGTTGCAACAATGTACATACGAATTTATTATACTGGCCACTATGACCGCTGTGTAATCACTGAATTATATCATTTGTGGTGGAAATATTCATTTTCGTTGTGAGTGCAAACTACGCCCAATTGTTAACCTCACGTCTGGCCCTGCACTGCAGACCGCTGGGTTAGCTTGTCAATGGCGGCTTCACAATCCGCACCTTTCCCTTTTGAATGAATGATACCGAGTTTGTCCCGGGCACACGGTTTATACAATGCTACATTGATGAATTATTCTTGTAAACCACGTTAGATTAGCTCACGGGGGCTAGTTAGCTCAGTTTTGAGACTGTGGGCGAGCTCCAGTGCTAAGCTAGCTAACAGCAGCAGGCTGGTTATTTAAACACAGTGCTCTGAGGGTTTCACTCAACCAACCTGGCAACCCTGCCTGCGGGCACACAGTAGTGGATTTAAATCAAATTCCTTTCGACTTTTAAGCCCGCTCTAGGTGTTATTGCCTGCTTGGGCTTTAGCAGAAAAGTGGGCAGGCCTGTTCAAACCTTAGGTGGCAAACTGTTATAAAGTAGCCTAATGTTTACATGGTTGCTGTATTAATCGTACATTTCTGCAGTGCTGGTGGTTCTCCTGGTGTAAAACTGTTTGAATAATGCTGTTTTGCACCGACTATAACCTTGTTAGTGATGTAGTAAATAAAAAAGGTGTGTACACAATGCCATCCAGATGATGTCAACATAAGCCAAACAACCATGACTGGCAGAGTCACACTGCGAGGAAATTATTGTTCGATTTAAATGCCACAGCATCAGAACTCCACCATAGTTTGAGGTAGGACTGCACAATAAATCGAAATAATATACATACTGATATCGGGAAGTAAAAAAAAAATATGATATTGATGTATCGTCTGATTTTCCCCCCACAGAACAAAATATACGGAATATAGCAAAGTTTTTTGCAGTGATCTCTGCAAAGTGGTTAACACTTGTGATACAGATTGGTATGCCTAATGGAAGCAAGATATTTTACAGTTTACCAATAAATTTAATTGACAAAATGGCATCAAGATACTGAAACAGTAAACTGACACTGGTATTTTTTAATAATTTAGCTATAAATATTAAAAACCCACACAGAGAGAAAACTATATGTAGCCAATATATTAAACCTGACTTTAAAAAATGATAATTCTGCCCATAAAGCTAACAAATAAAAATATGCATTGTGTCTATATTGCAATACTGTATGCAGTGATACTGTAAGGAAGGTGATGTTTTGCTGCTTGTATTTTATGAAAACTATCAATAGTATAAAGAACCCACCACCATTTGCATAAAATCCAACTTTCATAAAAGCTAAACTTTTTTATGCAGTCAAAAGTGAAGATGATAACAACACTACTATTTATGGCTGAGGGTTTAAACGTAACACAAAATATACCACTGCCGCAAAACATTGCATATATCACAGTTTAGTGTTTTTGAAATCAATACAGCATCACAAAACATATTGTGATAGTCAAGTGTATCTATATTCTTACACCCCTAATTTGAGGTAGGACTAAACAGAAAAATATTATCAAAATAGCAGTATGGCCACATGCAATATACAAATCAGAAGTGCTACATTTTTTTGATATAAAGTCTAAATATGTCACAACATACCTTTAATAAATGAGGCACTGTGGAGCCACAGAGATGTTCTGGCCTACAAATCATATTCTCCAGACCTAAAGGAACTTTTTGATATACCCCTAGCAAAAATCATCATTAGTTATATTTTTTTTTCCAGTGAAAAGAAATGTAAAAAAATACGATTCACACCAACATTGTGACTCATATTGCAATCACAATATTTGTCAACATGAAAGCAATATGATTTTTTTTGTGTGTATTATTCAGCCCTTGTTTGAGGCATCACACTGTAATGTACGCTGTGAATTTGTCAGTGTGTTTTTAACTGTACTACAATACAGATGAGGGTGAGAAAGCTGAGTTAATTTGTTATTGAACCAAAAATTAGATGTATCCCTCCTCCACATCCCTTTTTGTTGTTGAACAGACTTGACAGCTAACTGCACATGTAGCTACTACATTCAGTCAAAGGCACTTTCACTGCCAAATAAGATGAAAAGTGATGGTATTTCCACCTGCATGGCAAACCTGTGCCTTTCAAGTGTTGCTGGAATGGCCTGTGACATTGTCAGTAGTCTTATCTGCTCAGGTAAAGATAAGATCACAGCCACACTGTAATACATGTAAATCACAGGCTGTGTTGGGCGTAATACTTATAACATGCTGATCATTTCAGAGTGTTGAGAGTATTAACAAGTGTAAAAAAGTAGGCTCTACCTTTTGTTGGCCAAATACACATCACACATCACATCTTATTCTGGTTTTTGTTTGTTCTAGAAAAGGCAATAATATTCAGTGGAACACCTCCCTGACTGCAGGCTGTGCAGAGCTGTGAGCAGCATGTACTGTAACTTCTGAAAAGGCCAGCTGCCACTATTGATGGGTGCTCCTCCACAAAGCGGACAGACAGCAGAGAGCCTCCCAGTCGCTTGTCAATTTTGGAGCCTTAATGCAATGTCATAGATTTCTGCCTGGGGTTAGTTTCTGTTGTGTGGCTGCTACTCAGAAAACACCACTGATTGTGTCGCTGAATATAATTATGTATTCATAACTAGTAAATTCTGTTACTTCAGTACCTGATTATTTGTGATATGTAATACTAAAAGGGGCGTTTTATAGATGAAAAGCAAAATAAACATGGTGGTATGAAATCAAATTTTCCAGTGAATCAGCACTGTCATTAAAAGAATAATTGAGTTTTTTTTTTTTTTTATACATAACTCTGTTTGAGTTACTCAATGGCAGTCATGTTGATAGATTAACATTTTCTCAGCCTGCCAGTACTGAGGAAGCAGATTTCCCAGCAAACCCACGACTTTTCAGACAGAAATGAAGAGCAGTAAATGGAGTTAGTTGACAAAATGGTCATAAGTGACAATTCAGTGCTCGGAAGAATCTTTGCTGGTGCTCCAGATGAATTGATGCTGTGTCTGTTGAAATATCTAATAGCATAATGTGCTTTTTCGTCCCACAGGTGAATCATGACAGAATATAAGCTGGTAGTGGTGGGAGCTGGTGGCGTTGGCAAGAGCGCACTTACTATTCAGCTCATCCAGAATCACTTTGTGGATGAATATGACCCCACCATTGAGGTAAAGAAACTGCATGTGTGTATGCATGTACGTGTATGTGTGTGCACTGTCCA
This sequence comes from Lutjanus erythropterus, assembly GCF_056507025.1. NCBI lineage: Eukaryota > Metazoa > Chordata > Actinopteri > Lutjaniformes > Lutjanidae > Lutjanus > Lutjanus erythropterus. The sequence continues at coordinate 16,812,176 of NC_139329.1, read as the reverse complement.
TGGTTTTGTGTGCACTTTGTTATGGGAGCAGAATGAGGAGAAACTCCTCTAAAAAAAGGAGCTGTAGCAGGTTCTTCTGGTTTAAGTCTTAAAAAGACACCAAACAGGTTTTTAATAACTTTCCATGACTGCCTGCCTGCTTTCTCAGGGGGCCAACCTACACACAGTCTCACTATGATATCAATCAATTATTGATGTGCTGTTGCAAGTTAGAGCTCCATTAAAGATTATTTGAATACTAGATAACATCTGAAACAATAGCTGCTCGCTGGATCAGCCGGTAATTATTTGTGTTGGATCAGATTGAGTGTGGCCATCAGTGTGATGAAAAGCTGGAGTGCTGCTTTGACGCAGTGGAAACGGGGACCTCCATTACAATGTGAGGTCTGCTGGAAACTGGAGTGCCCTACTACAGCTAGAGTAGGGCAATAATTAAATGTAGTCCTGTGACGTCTGTCAGCAAAATCATGTCAAATCAATCATGTCGTGAAGCGATGTAAATGCTGTTTTAATAAAAGGGTCATTTTGCATATGTTTATATTACTTCTTGCGACATTTCACTATACTGAACATGTGTGTTTTGCTTGTTATGTATAAATATCTACATTTGATTTGATTATTAGGGTATTACTTTTCATTCATTTTAATACAACCAAAGATAATTTTAAAAAAAGATGTAGAGTTGCAGTGTTTAATGCCATGGATGATAGACCAATGACAACAATAAGTACTGTATAAAGAAAATTAATAATTCCTAAATTATTACATCTATAACCAACCACCTCTTAAAGTTTTTAAGCTGCTACTTGGATAACCAGTCCAATTAATCCCAGGGTTCTGAATGCTTTCTGACCTCCTATTCCATCAGGACTCCTACAGAAAGCAGGTAGTGATTGACGGAGAGACGTGTCTGCTGGACATCCTGGACACTGCAGGTCAGGAGGAGTACAGCGCCATGAGGGATCAGTATATGAGGACAGGGGAGGGCTTCCTCTGTGTCTTTGCCATCAACAACACCAAGTCCTTTGAGGACATTCACCACTATAGGTGAGCTAAGGGAAACAAAGAATGTGAAAGCATTGTTTTAATTGGTGTTAAAAGGGGCAACATTTTTGGGTGTCCCAATGGCCTAAGGGTGTAAGCCACTGACCACTGTAATGTGTAATGAAGGCTAAAAATGTACAGAAAAGTGACAAGATTTAATAAAGATTTTATATGTGGTAGTTTGATTGTTGCATCTGTTGCCACATTGATCTTTACCATGTTGTTCATAGCTGATGACCCTTTGATTTGTCATAGTTTTTTGCATCTCCATATAATTAAATGTGACAAATTTCTTTAATTAGCATATTGTAGGTCACAGTTCTCATATTTTTACCATTCCATTTACTAAGGTTGTCAAAAGTATTGATACTTAAATATTTTTCATTACCACATTATTAAAAAGACTAAAACATATGATAGTATTGAAAGTACTGAAGCGCTCGCTCAAGAGCTAGGTCAGTATTTATTGTCTTAAATTTGACATGGAGCAAAACCAGACACTGTTCACTGACTTTTTCTGTACCAGCAGTGTGTGCAGGTCATTAATTAAAAAAAAAATAAAACTTCTGTTTTTCTGTTGTTTTTTTATGCTAGTATTGTATCAAAAATTAAAAGTCTAGCTTGACGACCAAAAGTTTAAATATGCACAAATTCAGAATTTTATTATGCAGAAAATTCTGTGATGGTTGCAATATATGTTTGTACAAATGATCTTATTCTAACTCTGATTATGGTTTTAATTATAGTTACACTGAACCAAATACCATGCATTCTAAAAATACAATTATCAGTTAGTATCAGAAATACCAAAGATATAAAAAAAATAACTAATTCAAGTCCCCATTTCTGTCTTGCCTGTAATTTGCTTTGCAGCATAGCAAAACCAGACAGTGTTCAGTGACTTCTTCTGTACCAGCGCTATGTGCAGGTTAATAGAAGAAGTAGTAGAAGTATTGTGTCAAAGTTTAAAATTCTGATCGTGACAACTCTATCCATCTTATATAAAGTAATATAATATTGAATGGAAGTCCAATTAAATTTCTTTTGTGTCTGTCAATGTTCAGAGAACAGATTAAGCGGGTGAAGGACTCCGAGGACGTCCCCATGGTGTTGGTGGGGAACAAGTGTGACCTCCCGTCCCGGACAGTGGACACCAAGCAGGCTCAGGACTTAGCACGCAGCTATGGCATTCCCTTTATTGAGACCTCAGCCAAAACCAGACAGGTGAGTGTGCAGCCAGAGACTGCACGCCCTCAAGACTCAAACAGTTGAACATTTCAGTCTTTCATTGAACTCTTTCATTGAGTATTCCAGGTCTGTAGAGCATGTTGAATGGTGAGAAGGTGCATGAGGTCTCAGGGGGGTATGGGCTTGATGGACACAGCAGTCCTTCTATAAATTTCACTTTGAAATCAAATTATTTTTCCAGAGAGATTAAGCTCATTGTAATTTTGTTCCTGCAAAGGCTTGATAATCTTGTGCACTTGGATCACAAGAAAAACTTAAAGTCTTGAGTCATGTGGTGCTGTTGATTTGTGTCATATTCAGTGGCTCTAATGGTCCTGTTTATAATAATGTTGCTCGGAAATGTCTCAGGCAATGCGCTTCACATCGTTAAATCCTCTTTGGTTGATTGAATTTTGTATTTATGGGTGATAATGTAATCATTGCATGCTACTCTGTCATGGATATGTGAAATTATGCCAACATAAGGGCCATCTTCAAAGGATCCTGCATTATGAATAATCAGCAAATCAGTAAATGTGTGTCAAGGAGTCTGCATGAAAGGACAAACTGTCGTTAATTACTTAGGGGGGTTAATGATTCTGCTTACTGGTTACTGTGACTGGGTGCTGGAAGATTTGCCGTGGCGTAGTCACATCAAATGGTGTGTGTGTGTTGTGAGCATGCCCTTAGGTGGCTGACCGGCTGACGCAGTGATCTGTAAACACATCCTTTCCTGGTCTCTCTGACCTGGGGTGAATCACAGCTCCTTCTGGTGCGGGGAAATTAATGACACAATGATTGATTTCTTACAGCTCTATTCACCTCTTTCCACCTGAGTGTACCAATAATTCGCTATCCACATGATGCTGCTGCCGCTGTTGGACCAACAGCAACTGTCTCTTGCATTCAGAACCACCCAATATTTTCCAAATGTCAGTGATTTTTATCCGACTGCTCATGAAGTAAATTACACACTCAAAATATTAATGCATGCACTGCTCTATACAGTTAAAGTGGTACTCTACCCTAATCTTTGTAGTGTCACTCACTTACTCATTGTGGGCTGAAAAGGTAGCTGTTTTCACTGTATATAGTTTTTATTTTTAGTTTGGTTTAAATGGATTCCACTGATGAAAATTAATTATCAAACTACAAACTAGTGCTGCTCCATCATCCACATCTTTAATGTCCACATGTGTGCTTCTGTCAGAGCTTAAAGAGATGGTTCTGATTATTTGAAGTGGGCTTGTATGAGATATTTATCAATGTTCAGTGCATTATCTACAGTAGCTGCAGGAGTACCAGTGTAGGAAGCTAAGCGATGTACTGCCGTGGACAGTGTCAGCAACAAAAGGTATCTAGCAATATTAAATAAATCCACCTAATATCAGTTTCAGTGTACGCTATATTTAGAATATTTTCATCACTTGACTTTGCTGTGACAGCCTTTTCTGACAGAAAACTGCCCTTGTGTAAGCCGTCTCCAAACCAACCAACTTTCACTGGCAAAATCAATAGTTTTACCTTGTAGACCATGGGAGTTGCTGGCCTACAGCTGCATCAGTCTGTTAGTTTGTGTTAATGTGTGACTTCATTGTTTTAAGATCGTAATTCAGATCCACCGAAGTCACACAGCAACACAAACAAACTAACAGCACATCGGTGCAGCAGTAGTCCAGCAACTCCTGTGTTCTGCAAAGAAAATTACTGATTTCGCCTATAGAGTTTGGTTTGTTTGGAGAGAGTGATATTTGGCTTATAGGATAGCAGTTGCCTCCCTGGTGGCAAGGTAAAGTGGTGAAAATATTCTAAATGTAGCATACACTTAAACTGAGATTGAGTTGTTGTTGTTTTTTTTGTTTTTTTTACATGGGTCGTGAACTGGCTAAAATACCTTTTGCTGCCGACCCTGTCCTCAGCAGTTCATTGCTCAGCTTCTGTGCTTGTACTTCTCTCTGTTCCTAGAAAGCGGGGGTGTGCCGACCATCCACTGTAGGTAATACACCATTGATAAGTACCTCATACAACTCCATATAAAATAATACGAACTATCCCTTTAAAAGGCTTAACACAGTGACAGTGCGGTTATTACGTTTTTTTGGGAACATTCTGAGTGGAGGAAATTTTTACAGTGCTATGTTAAATTTTTTTTTTTTGACTTAAAACCTTGTGGAGTTCAATCTTGTCACAGCTTCTCTTCACTGAGAGCAAGGAGTCAGCCATCCTTTTTAAGCCTACAGGAGGTGAGGCTTCGATATTCACACAATGGATTTTGGGTGGAGTATCACTTTATTTAGATGAGGCCCACCAGACATTACAAGTAGACCAACCCTCCTTTTGTGTCTGTAAGCTGTAACACATGCACCCAGTATGCAAAGTATGTCCTCCTGTATTCCTCAGCATTGAGGGAAGTTGTGTCTTATACTGCAGAGAGTGGAAGATGCCTTTTACACTCTGGTACGGGAGATCAGGCTGTACCGGCTCAATAAGATCAGCAAGGAAGAAAAGACTCCGCGCTGTGTCAAGCTTAGAAAGTGTGTTGTGATGTGAAAGGGGTAAGTGTATTCAGCCGCGTGCCCACCAGCTCTGTGTGTCTGTGTGTGTGTTGTCAATGGGGATTGTGGAGACAAGGCGATAGGAGAAGACATGCAATGAGAGCTGGTGCTTCATGGGTTCTCAAAGCTAACCTGCTGGTTTCTACTGGGGCTGGTGGTGAAGCTCTAACAGGAGGCTGAAACGGCCAATGATTTCTTCCCTTTTCAGTGTCTCTGTGGATCATGGCTGATCATAATCTTAGCCTGTTTTCACACTGGCTTCGATTACTTGAGTCTGAACGCGGGTTCGTTTGTCCCTCCCCCTTCCTGCTAACCCCACTGGTCTGCTTTCACACTTGTCTACTTCTGTTCCAATCTGGGGGTATGTTTCCCTTCTTACCTGATAAAGGTGCAAGTGTTTACCCTTGCAACATCTGAATGGGATGAAAAGGGGGAAAAGAGGAAAAAAGCCCATGCATCCATCTACTGCTACGCTACTTGAAGAAAAAACACATCAGATACAACAGTGAAATATTTTCTATCTGCTTTATTGGTAATATAAAAAACACTAAAATGCATTGTTTTTCCTGTGAGAAAAGGATTGCATTTCTGACTGAACACAAGTCATACTACAATTGGCCAAGAGCCAGTCAGACCATAGACATATATACATATATACATTGGACTGAGCACAAATGGCCTGTAAACAAAAGGAAATGAATGAGGACGCTGTGATTTTTCTGGATAAAAAGCACTATAATATTTCCATTATTCAACTGACTTCAATGAGTCATTTTTATGTTCAAGGGTTCAAGACCTATGTTCTGCTTAGGTAAGAAAAAGTTTCTTTTCCTAACACTACATAGATCATTAAGCCATGAATATAGCATTAGTCATTGAAATTGATTGAGAGATGTGACTGTCGTAGTTTCTTTTATCCAGAAAAAGTCAGCTTACCTGTTTATTTGTAGCCGATTTGTTCACAGGCCACTTTTGTCCGGTCCAGTATGGTGGGGACACTGACATATTGCAATAATGGGATGAAGTGGTCAATGTGGCATCTGCAGATATGACTGTAAACCAGACCACCTCCTTTGGGTTGACTTGGTGAAGGATTCTGCACTCATTCAAAATAAGCATTCATATTACCAAATCTTATGGTGAATCATTCCCAGATTTGAACTAGACTATCTGTGTGAGAGCGTCCTAATCTGGAGAAATCATCATGAAGAAAGGGGTATGGGTTGGTGAGCCAATGTGTGTGATTATGAAGGCGATTATGGTGAAGCTGGGACCAAATCATGTGCTGCAGTGTTTCCCCAGGAGAGGATGTGTTCTAAGAAAGCGGCAGATTTGTTGTAAACAATAATTGTGTGTGTGTGTTTGTGGGTGAGAGAGTTTTTCTTGTGGTCACAAATCTCCTTTAGACTTTATTCTTTCCTTTTCTGCTGTCTTTGTCTCAACCTGAAGTGAGCTCTTCGTGAGTAGCTCTTTACTCTGCAGCTCCTTGCAGGTTCATCATTACATTTATTACCCTACACAAACATACTTGCCTCAGTGTGGCATCAACAGACACTAGCTGCGTTTACATGAAGCCTTTTTATTCACTGATAATCAGAAAAAGAGCTCAGAAAGAGTATAAAAGCTTCACTTAAATACCCCAGTCAGAATAAATTGAAAAAAAAATTGCTGTAAAAGTTGCCTTTTTTAAAATAAACTTTCAGTTTTTCACCTGGGGAAGACATGTCTCTCCTTTTATTTGTTGCTTATGAGATTTCTACTTCTTTTCTGAGTGTTGCATCTTTCCCAGGGGAACCATCTTCAAATAGTTCATGTTTATTAGTTTTAGAGGAATAAACAGACGGCTCACCTTCTGTTCAATAACTCTGTTAGAGGAATATTTTTATAAAACTGTTGCTTGAGTACAAACCCACAATACTTGTGCCAAGCACTCGATGCAGGTCCATCTTTAACAGTTTGCTTGTGTTGGCGGACTGAACATTGACTACTGCAAATTTAAATGGGACAACTTGTTCTGTCATTTTATTTAGCGGCCATTTAAACACGTGGGAGCTGTAAATTTGGATTGATTACATTTAGAGGGAAAAGAAATTGGCTCATGTTACTGCAGCTACTGTCTGTGTTGTTGTCAGTGGGAACTCTGCTGACATTTATTCTGGAATGTGTCTCACGGTCTCAACTGGTTTGATGAATTTACCTGCACTCTGATGTGTGACACTTGACAGAAGATTTGTCAGAACTGATGCGCCAAAATTATTCTTGGAGATTTAAAGGCCCAGTGTGTAAGATTTACAGGGAATATAGGCTAATTTTCATGCGTGTGTTTTCAAACAAGTTTTATATCAAATGGATCAAAAAGAGGTTTCAATTTCAATCATCAAAATTGAAATGAAAGGCAGAATTGGCACTGCACCCAGTATTTTTTTTCTCTCTCCACTCATGCCTACTTGTGGCTTTCAAAGAGAAAAACACTTCAAAGACGACATAGCAGCAGTGTAGCTTACCAGCGATTACCTTATACATATCTTACAATGGCCTATTTATATAGGCAGAGGGAGTGGGTCCTCTTACACAGAGGCCGCCATGTTGCACTGCTATGTTTCTACAATAGCCCAGAACAAAAACAAACAGTTTCTCTTGATTCGAATTGTTTTCGTGCGAGGTTTATGGCCACCGGAGGACTGTGCTAGATGCCACTTGATCCTACACACTTGTCCTTTAAGTTTAATCCAACAATCACAAATATAAAAATGTTTGGAAAAATATTGAATTTAGTTCAGCTTAGTTTAGCTCTTTGGCAGAGGCATGGGTCAAGGTTACACATCAGTTTGATATTACAGATTGAAGTGTTGACTGTGGAATTTAATCTTTCCCAATTATTTTTGAGTGAAATTACCCTCTAAAATCAGCAGCCCTTGAAATTTCACCTCAGAATCAAAAAACATTGTCAACCCTTTAAATTCTGTCAGGCTGTATAACATTTGTTCTAGTGTGTAAATAACCTGTAACTCTAATAATGCTTTCTTTTTATTATTCTTTCTTTCTCCAGGGCGTTGATGATGCCTTTTACACATTAGTGCGAGAAATCCGGAAGCATAAGGAGAAGATGAGCAAGGAGGGCAAAAAGAAGAAAAAGAAGTCCAAGACAAAGTGTACACTTATGTGAATAATCACCCCTTTTCAAGACAGACTTAAAAAAAAAAGAACTATGTTGAACAGTTAAAGTAATACATTTTGTACATTACACTAAATTATTAGCCTCTTTCTCAATACCCACCATACTGAATACTAAACCTGACCCCATTTTTCTGCATTTCTGTTATTTGCTACTTGGACACAAATAAGCTTTATTTCAGTTTAGTGCCAGTTGCCCACGTGTTGGTCCAACAGCCTGTTTGATTTGATAGTTAATTTTCTATAAATGCAGAGCTGTGAGCTAATTGCATCACGGCTCATGTTTGACAAATTATTCACTGACAAATTTAAGTTTTTCCTTTCCCTTTGCTTAAAAGGTCATGACCTGCAAAAAGTTCTGTAATGCCCTTTTTTTTAAGTTTGGGATGCCAAAGAATGTTTCATCCCGATTCTCGTGCAAATATGAAGAAAGGACCAACATTCAGCCAGATGAGATCTAAATGTCCCAGCCACTGTGTAATTTCCCCGTCTCTAATGACCTCTAGGTATGACTTAGATATGTCACTGATATAAGTATGCATGCAAACTCCTACTCTTCTCCGAATGTTTTAACACCCTAATTAGCTATTAATTAATTTGCAATTTGTCAATGCTTTGTACTGTGTGGGGAGTGATTTCTTGCCTACATAAGACGTTTTTTTTTTTTCTTTTTGCATGCATTGTGTCCTAGATGACATGGGTATTGCAAACTGCCTCTGGTTGATGCATTTTATAACGGAGCCAGCAACGAGGAACTCTGACCCAAGTGGACATCATACAGTTTGGTTTTCCAGATTTATGTTAAGTAATCAGTACATGCTTGTAAGAAAAAAAATGGGCCACTTTTTGGTTGATTAAGAGATCCAGATTTTTAACGGGACGGGTAGCCAGGTTTTGTGTCGGCCATACAGTCATTTTATGTTGCAGGGATTCACGCCTCTTCACAATTGAATGTTGAACAGCTTGTTTGACCTTACTGGTCACGTATTTCCTGCTTTTCTTTGCTCTTAACTTGACTGCAGGATTGTTTAATTCATCCTGACAATAATCACATTTCATTGCTACACAATTAAAGAGTTCTCCTGTCAACATCCTCCTGCCTTCTGATTGAGGCATTCATATTTAAACAGTCTGAGGACCCTTTATCAGCTCATTATTCAATGTTTGTTAGGTTTTAAATTTGAGGATTTGTTGCTGGCCATAGAGGCGACATGCCTTGCACATTTTCCTGAGCTGTTGACTCGTCCACTTGTGACTGGCTAGGAAGCATCTTTTTAAGCAGCTTTCAGGAATATTTCTCTTGGTGTGGTGTCACAGAGGTTGTTCAAAATGTTGTCCAAATGGATTTTCAGATTCTTCCTTTTGTGGAGCTTTTGAAAGAGTTTTTGGATTAATTTCCTAAAAAGTGTTGAAATTGTACGGTGGGGCTGCCTTTCAACAGAAATGATTGTCCTGCAAAATAATCCAGTAATTTTCTCTCAAAGCTTGTGTATCGTGGTGATGTAACTGGAACTGATGTTTGTAAATGAGGCAGTAATTTGCCATAAAATTGGTTTTTAGAGAAAATTGTCTTGAATTTATTAAAAAAAAAAAGAAAAAGGCCTTGTTTCTCTCCCAGGTCAACCCGTATTTCACCTTTTCCATCATTTTTACAAGCTGTTCCCCTGGGGGTTTTTATTTGCCTTTTATGTTTGCATTAGGTGCTACATTTAGACGGTAGAAAGAGCCGAGACAACATTTACTTTGTCCTGTGTGTGTGCCCAAGAAACACACAAAATGCTGTTTTTAGGGGAGCACTGTTATTGACACAGAAAATCCAGACATGATACATTTTGCTTTCAGGATTAATGAATTTTGACCCAGTTTATTATTACCTCTTTTTTTCATGAAGTAGATAATAACTGTTAATGCAATTTTAATTATGGAACCCTCTTGTTAACAATACTGTTTAAAAAGTAGTTTTACTGAAATGTTCCTCTTCCTTTATTGCGTGCCAACAGCTGATTTCTGAAATGTATCATTTATACCTGGATCATATTTTAACAACCTTTGTATAGTTGTGATACTGAAAGGTGCATATTTTGTAAATTGTGCTTCATTTCGTTGGTGTGTCTAAATGAATGTTGCTTTAATGGAGTTTCACTCCGCTCTGTGTATGTGACTAGAGAGTGTGACTGGGTCCAGGTTCTAGGGAAGTGAATGAATGACCACTTTACAACACACCTGTTGTGGGCAGTGTAGAGTGGTGATCTGATCTCAAATGAGTCTATTTTTTGCCATGAATCTCACCACTCCTATTTAATGTGTAATAAAGAACAAAGTAAAGAGGAACTCAACTTTGTCTTTCTTTCTTAAATTGTCTTTAGTTCCCAGTTTACATTAAAATACTGGTGTCTCAGACTGAAATTGGCTCATTGCATAAAACATGTCTGCTGCATCAACATTTGGAGGTAATGATAACATAATTATTTTATCAACACTAATTTACAGTATCATAAAATGAGAATTTGCACAGCAGTTACGTATTTGTGTGAAGATCATATGTTCCCCAGCAGGTGGCACTGTTCACTCACTTTGGGAGGTTGGATTCTGGTTCTTACAGACCACAGAATCCATGAAGGGTCTATTTTCCAGCTGCCCACACTCCCAGACAGAGTGAGCCTCGATTTAGCTTTTACAAGTCATGTACATTTTCCACAACAAACCAGGATTAAATGTGTTCATTTTAGAGCGAGAGCGAGAAAAAACTAGAGTGGGATTCAAAGCAGAAATGCTCATTGTTTAAAATGCATAGGCAGTCACTTTTGGTGAGAAGAAATCATTTCATGCATTGTCAAGTAGATTATCTTTTAGGTTTAAAGGGAATGAATCAGAAATGAATCATGTATCTTCAAAATGAACGAAAAATTTCAAGTTTTAATTTGGGAGGGTACCAGAGGAGATATTCTAAATGTAATTTTTTGTGGCTTTTTGTAAATATGAAAGAAGAAAACTTTAGTCTATGGAAACATATAAACTGCTTAATTATCGATGTATTAAAATTTAGGTTACTATCATCTAAATTTAAGACCCTAAGTTCCATGAAAATGTCCACCAATATGTCATAAATGTGTTATTGTTGGACTAAAGATGCATTAAAGTTAAGCAAATTTCAGATTTGAGTATTTTTCAGGAGCCAGTCCTTTGACATGCTACGGCAGAACAAACAGAAAACGCCATCTAAATAAAATAAAACAAATTATCAGGTCATATTAGCAAACATATTTTATACAAAATAATCTCCTAAAAACAACAGTAATCTTGAGATGCTGCATCATATAGATATGCTGTATGTTGAATGCAGTCATTAAAAAAAGTGAAATGTTGACAAATTACAATAAGGTAAAATAAAAACTTTGTTTACACTGTGGTGGACCATTCAGAACAGTCTTTAAATGCAGCAGGTAAGATAATGTAATAAATCAGAATCAGCCTGGATCTCTAGAGTTATGTTGCCTAGATAATATATATTATTTGTAAAATAAAAGATCATTAGCAGCTAACTTTGCAGAAATTACCCTTGGTATTAAGAGAATATTTGTGTTGTGAAGCTCCTTCTCTGAAATGGTGAAACTTTAATTATATGCATCATTGCTTTAGATTATCATGTCCAATCACCTTGTGTCCTTTGGAATAATGTGTGTGTATAGTACAAAGTGATGAACTGTTAATGTCATTATGCCTGGTTCAATTTAGCCATACTAATACTACCTTATTAGCTGCATTTATCAATTAGTCCAAAAGGATCAACATTACCTATTTTAGCCAAAAAAATCCAATGTACAAACAACTCTTAGAAACAGATATAAAGGACTATGGACATGATGTTGACAACTTTGTTAACTGCATTCATACAAAATCTGGTTTACCTTCGGTTGACAATGATGTGTGGTGTTACTACAGTTGCAAACCTTGGTTTCAGATGAATATAAATGATGGCTTCACCCATGACTGCAGTCTGTTATGACACACGTTTAGTATCCTCTGTCAAGCACAGGATTACTATGAAGACAGTGGATGTGAAGACATTTAAAGGACCAGCGTGTAATATTTAGAAGTATTTGGTGGTTGTGTTGTTGTCAAGACCACCTAAACTGTTAATGACATCCCACCTGAGTTGACTGTGTTCCAGTACAAGTTGGAAAAAGCTTGATAACAACACCTTCCACAGTATTTTGTTCATACAAACATTATAGCAGTGTGTCCATAGACAGCACTGTGTGTAATGAGAAACAAGTGCTATTAACAGCTTTTACTACTGTAGGTGTGCCAAGCAGCCATATTGGATTTCGAGATCGAGGTTTGTGAAGTTCCTCCGACTTCCAAAGTCAGAAATTTGACTTTAGGGGGCATTCCAGTTGAAACTGCCAAGTGGGAAGTCGGGATTTCTGAGTTCCCAGTTCAAATGGAGCACATCACGAGTGAATGCCAACACTGACCATGACCAATAAGCTATGTGGCTTTATGTGGTCTGTCTAGTCAGTGTTTATCACTAGCAGAAATAAAACTTGGCTAAGCTTGCTAACTAGCTAAGTTAAACTTGTTAAACTATTTTGATATTTTTCAGGCGCCAGGAGCCAAAAACACAAAACAAAGAGGACAAAACTTATTAAAAATAAGTACAACAAATGATCAGTTGCAGTTGTAGCCGATAACTGTAACTGTAACTTTTAAATTTGATATGAGTTAACAGTTGAGCCTCTGTGTAAAAGGTCTCACGCCCTAGATATAAGTGTCTCATTCTAAGGTAACAAAAGAATAGCTGTTCTTATTTCATGTGAATTTACACCAATGAAAGCATATTTATATATTCCATTTCTGCCACTTTCTGCCAATATATCCTCCTAAATCTTACTCACTGGATCTTTCAGGGTTGTCTTCCTTTTGAATAAAACTCATGCCAAGACTTACATTTGATGTCAGGACAGGATGTTTTTTTGTAACAGAACCCAGAATAAACACTAGCTCTGTTTATTAGGGGTGTTAAAGGACGATTCAGTGATCATTTTTATCTTTTAAAATGTGTTTGTTTGTTTTTAGTTTCTTTAATGCTGACTGTTTTTGATTGTGACTGACATGGTTTAAATTTACTTTGCAAAACATCACAGGCTCATTTACTGATGTTCAGTAATAAACAACACAGAGAACAGCTCCAGAGACGTTTAATTCTGCCAGCGAAGGTAATCCATAACTTTGAATGAGAAGCCAAGAGTGTTTTGCAAAGTAGCACCAGAATACTAATATCAGGCTATAAACTTGAAAGAACTCCTGTTTACTTTCTTATTAATGTGCAAATTCTTGCTTCTATTTTCTGCATCTGAACAAACGTATACAGAACTTGCTTAGGGCATTTTTCTGTCCAGTTTCTGTAGGCTGTTTTCTTGTCTGAAAGGAAATTCAACCACTGGATAAGGTTACAATATGACCCTTCTGTCAAGCAAAGCAAGACTCATAGTGAATGACATTCATCTTCACAGAGAATTACTTGCAACATTCAGACAGTGTTTGTTTTTAGAGCATCAAGATTGAAAGATGGCTACAATACAAAGAAGGTGGCAAATAAAGATGATAAAAGGCCAAATCACTGGTCAAGAAACCTCAGAAGCGGCTATATTTCATAAGGAAACATAAGAAGGCAAAATTCCCATACCAACATACTGTTGATGTTCACAGAGGATATAAAAGATCATATCAGGCCGGCTTACCCTGCTGGAGAGAGATACAGAAGTATCTGCTGCTGTACCACGAGACTACAGCACAGCTTCTTTCTCTGGCTGTGAGACGCCTCAATTCATCCTCAGCACTACTAATGTAAAATAGTTTGTTTTATTTTTATCTCTTCAGCCAATCTAGTGTATATAATCTTGTATATATGGAATATGTTGTTTTTTGAGCATGAAAGAGGGAACTATATCAAAATGCTACACAACCCTGTTGTATAATGATAAATAAATCTCTTGTATCTTGAAAAGAACAGACAGAAAAACTGTGTTGTCAAACAGTAACAGACTAAAGACAATTAGTAAAACATTATGTAATGCTGGAATTAACAATTTAAGGATTATATATGCCTGTATTTAAACTTTTGACTTCTTGTATCATGTGATGCAAAATCTCAAACAACAACACCACAGTCAACATCGCTATAGAGTTTTTGTCATCACATTATAATCATGCTGGGTGTTTTAGAGGTCAGCATGACTCTGTATTGGCACAGTTTAATATAAAGTCGCTCCCTACCAGCCTGTATTTACTGTCACAGTGACAGAAGTCGTCCTCTGGCTTCAGCATGCAGGATTGGGCTGTTGGAGGATGTGCTTGTTTAGTCAGATTCTGTGAAGGGGAATGTCATGTAGCATCAAAGATGAAATATTTTCCCTTGCAGATTTCCAAGGAATAAATGTCTGCTAGATCATGACCAGAGACAGTGTACAAGCTTCAAAAGGACAGGCCTGTGTTTGTGTCATATACAGGCAATGCAGGGATAATTGGCTGCACAACAATGTTTGGTGTTAAGGCAACCTGTATAGCTGTAGCCTGCTCTGGATTACTGTCTTATACCCAAAGTTGTTTATTGACATTGCAGTTATGGTGATCATTAATGAATCCTTTTTATGCTGTTAGCCAATTATAAATTAAAAGTGGCACGTGTTATTAGTTGTTTTCTCCTAATAGGTCATTTGAATCCTCTGATTCCTGCATAATTACACTGCGCCGGAGATGCAGAATAGCCTCTTTCAAAGGAAGTTAAGTTGTTTCCAAACTGTTGCTGTGAACAATAAACTATGTTAACATATTGTGACAAGCTCCATTACTCTGTCTTCTTAAACAATGGGGCTCCGGTGCCTGCCACACAGCAGCCAAGAGTGAAAAAGAGAGGAGATCTAATGAATTATGCAGCGAGAGCTTTCTCTCAGCCTGACAGTCTGAAACCAGCCTGGAGAAATTTGTAAGAGAAGTACGAGTCAGTGCAGCCATCACAAATCCCCCTCCCCTTCCCCCCAGGGACCGCCAAGGCCAAGGCCTGTCAGTCAAGCGGCCCCCTCCCTAAACTGTAATCTGGGGACAGCACTGAGAAGCCTGCAGGTCTGATAAAGTACTGAAAAGATGCCCCAGAAACCAATCCATGGCACTCTTAGGCTCCTGTCAGGGAGAAGGGCGGGGGAGGGAAAAGACACAGCAAATGTTCCCAAATTGCTAACAACAAGCCTCAGACTGGTTCCACACAGGAACCACACAGCACAGGCTGGTGAATCCATTCATTCGTTTGACAGAGGTGGCAAAAATATATACATTCTTTACATTCTTTCAAGTGGAAGATACATGTACTTGTGTAAAAAAAAGACTCTGGTGAAAGTAAAAATACAGTTTCAATTTTTTTACAAATAAAAGTGAAAAAGTTCAGGCTTTGACATGTATGTGAAGTATAAAAGTAATTAAAAAAAAAGCTAATTTAATCATTTTTGTTTTATATCTTTTACATAATTTTTGTTTTGGTATGTCATTTTCGTCTTGTTAAGTCTTTTATGCCCTTTTTCTGTCACCATTTTTGTTGTTGCATCTGTCCCATCCAGTTGAAACTAGTCTTGATGTTGGGAAGGCAACATGTAATGATACAAAATAAGAATAATCAATGATTCCCCTCAGCCTGTTTTGAAAATATAAGGAGTAGGATGCACAGATATTTGTGTTACTAAAAGTAAAAAGTTGTCAGAAAAATAAATACTCAAATAAAGTACCGTAAAACTCTACTCATGTACTATAACAAAGTATTGGTTCTTAGTTATATCCCATCTCTGTCATTTGCCCTGTGCACACTTTACGGAGTGAGTTCAATCACAATCACCACTCCTGACTCCCGTGAACGTGCACAGAGGGGTGAATTCACAATCATCTAACTGTGTGACCTCTGCCTTGTTAGTGCACCGAGTGAGAGAATTTCCTTTTTATTTTAATGAAGCGAGGCTTCCCTCCCTGGCAGGCGGCTGAGTGCGGGGCAGCGAGACCGCAGTCTGGTAATGAGAGGCCAGAAGGTTCAGGTGTCTTCAAACCGCAACACATAGAAGAGACTTAATACAGACGTGTTTTCACCAGCCCTGGAGGAAACGGAGAGCTGGATGAATATTCATGGAGCCGTGATGAATTGTGTTGCCTACAGCATCGTGCCACTTTGAAAGCCCTCATGCTGCTTCTTTTATCACAGGAGGTCCTTGCCACTGAACCTCACGGGCCACAACACAGCGCCCCGGCATCCAACTACCAAT
The DNA here is from genome assembly GCF_056507025.1 of Lutjanus erythropterus. Taxonomy (NCBI): domain Eukaryota; kingdom Metazoa; phylum Chordata; class Actinopteri; order Lutjaniformes; family Lutjanidae; genus Lutjanus; species Lutjanus erythropterus. Next base: position 16,795,873 of record NC_139329.1, on the reverse strand, counting down.
TATCATCTGAGATCATTAACTTGTTATGTTGACACAAACACTGCAATTTCAGATGCCCTTCTTTATTCAAATGACCCTATTCATGAGGAGTGGCTGACTGAGTTGATTGGATTTTTTTTTCCTCACATGCATTGCAATCACTCAACAAGTGATGTTTGGACACAAAATTAATGAACAGCGTGCAGAGCTTTGAACTGTGAGCGCGCCATGTTTCTAGATGGATAAACAAGCTCCATAATATCTTTCAAAGTATGCATCAGCACAGATTGATACAGTAATGGCATGCTGTTGAATGTTTATACTTTGTTCCATTCAGGCGGCAATCTCCTCATAATGATGGTAAGCCAACAGGCGAAGAGATAAAGGGATGGAGGGACGGAGACAGAGCGGCGCAGGGCGGCAGCAGGGTGGTGGAAGGCCTGGGGATTGAGCAGCGTCATGTTCAGCAGCCCCAGACGGGTGATTCATACCAGCCTCATCACTGGCAACAGACAGGACATCCAGGCCTTTATTACCTCCATCCATCACCATCACTTCATCAATCTGAGCTCCTGTGAGCCAGCTCTCCAACCAGTCCCCAAACACCCATCCCAACGTGCTGCTGGACAGAGATTTACACCCACCCACTAACACCCTCTCCCTCTCGCGCTTTAACACACAAAACAAGAGAGATGAGCTTCTATGGCCACTTTAGACACACACACATGCACACACTTGCGTGCATCCATGCACACACGCACGCACGCACGCACGCACACACACTCACACACACACACACACACACACACCAGGAACCAGACAGAAAGAGAGGGAGTGTGTAAAGGCCATTCTGCAACCAGACATGGTGTGAAGCTGCTCCCCTAAGGGCCTCCGGCTGACAGGCTATCCTGCATTCTGAAAGCCACTTACACTTCAGCCACATCATACCACCTGCTGCTGCTGACCAGTGTGTCAGGGGGGACATATCATGATGGATACACTAAGCTGTGGGAGAAATCATTAAATCATTCCCACTGCTCTCCCCATTAGAAAAGCCTACAAACTCCAGCATACATACCCAACACAGGACTTTATTTCCTTTCATATGGACACAATATAATCTAATGCAACACAACACAGCAGCCCTGCAATAAATGATCATTTGTTGTTGTTGAGTGAATTCTGGTATTTTTTGGTAAAGTCACAGATGTTATTCTGTATTTATGTTATTGTTAGTGTATACCAAAACCAACAATGTATTCTCAGTCTCTCATTGACTTCTGACTGTGTTATCTTGTCTATGGCTCTCAGCCCCTGAGCTGAATGGTTCCTGCTGAAGACTAAATTAGAAAGGGTCAGTAAATAGCTCTGTTTTGGACCCAGAGGCATGTCTCAAAGACAAGCAGACAGGTAAAAGTGCTTGTTTAGATCCTGTCAGAAATGGGTAGACAAATCAAGACAGGCAAACTTATCCAAGAAGGGGTCAGGCAGAGGGGCAGAGGTCCGAAGTTCAGGCAGGCAGAACAAATGGCTGGAAAGGTAAGATGAAGCACAATAGAGAATCTGACAGGGAATAAGTGGAAATGGGCTGGCCCTGCGGGGTGGATGAGGGGGAAGTGAGAGGAACAGGTGAGTGGGGAAGGTCAGGTGGTGAAGGTGGGAAAGGGGTTACTGCAGGACAGGAAGGACTGACTGGGTTGTGAAATGACAGGACAATAGCGTGTTTTCAAAACCTTAATCATTAATCTGGAAGTCGGCCATGTTGGAGGTAGTGAACACAAACAATGTAACTGAACTTGCAACTTTTTCAAAATTTTTGTTGCTCAAAATGGTCATTTGTGGTCAAACAAATATAGGCTACATTTGTAAGAATAACAAACTAGCCTCTCATCAACTGACTTCTATCATATATTGGTTGAAGAGGGACGTTTTAATTGTTGATATGTTCAAGTTGTGTGCTGCTAGGCTATCAGACTCGAAATCCTAAATGTCCAAAACGTAAAGATTAACTGACCACCTATTAACCTTAGTTTTTCAAAACATCACACCTTTTCCTGCTGACCAAGTAAAATGAGCTCAAATTGAATATTCAGTGTGTAATTCATTCTTTTGTTTAGTACATCCCAGTATCTACAATAATACCATGCATTTTGGCTACTGACCCGACTGTGACGTAGGTGTAAACACTTTATAGACCTTTTTCATAACAGCCATTTTGATATGAAACAGTAGGTTAACACATGTATTAACAATGATGCTAATTAAGGTTCCATTCAGGTCAAACAGTCAGAGTGCTGCTACTGTGCATGTGTTTGCCCACTATTTCATAAAAGGTCTAGTCTATGGTAGGAAAAACAGAGCAGACAATAGGATGAGTGACTTAAAGCTGACCGAAGTCTTAACACAAAATTTTACAGCAATACTTCTTGATTATTTTGTCACTTGGGTGCAGCGGAACAAGCTGAAAACACATCAGTGACACATTATCACCATAGAAAGTTAATATGATGAATGATGTCCGCAAACATTTGCTTATTTACACATCCAGCAGCTACAGAACATTAACATTCATTTGAAGTTGTGTTTGTCCACCTGATGAATACAAATCCAATATTGATTCACCTTTTAGCTCTGCTTTGGACTGCTGCCAGCTGCTTACTTTGTTTATCTTCTGTTTGGTGCTGGAAAGGGAAACATAAAATGGGTTAATCACAGATTTTATTGTTGAAAACATGTGCCTGCTGTGGCTATAAACGATGAACCATAACAGTAAAGTTGTAGGATGGGACGAGAAAAAAATATTCTGGTAATCAATTTTCTCAGTTTGATCTAAATTATTTTCTCTTCTGTGTTTATGTTAAAAAAACAGGTGAACAAAAATGTTTTAGTCAAGTAATAATTGTCTGTGGTTTCATCACGATAGTAAAATCCCGATTGGTGCAGTTATAAAAACTAGTTATAAATATATATTTTCAGTTTTTATAAAGTTAAATAATTTACTAAAACAGATGGGTATTCTTTAGCAACCATTACTTGAGGAGGGGTAAACAGTGCATTTGTTTGGGACTATTTTCAGTGGCGGATTAATTTGATACTGTTGTGAGTATTTATGCAGGAGCATGTATGTGGGACTAACTCAAAACACTCTACAGTGCTCATGTTCATCATAATGAAGAGACAATGGAGCTCTATGGTAAATAATGGGAATATTAAGCTTTGGATACACAACAAGATTTGATCAAATTGGTTGTTGCTTTTGATCCTTTTATTGATTTGTTGCCATTAGACCCTTTTCCAGACAGCTATATTAATATGTAATAGTAGGGTAAACACTGGTGTTACCAGTGATTGATCTGAATGAAACACAACCTTAATAAGTAGAAGGTCTATAAGAAAAATCTAGAAAACTAGTTCAGTCACTAACCTTATCCTATGCATCCTTTCTTATCCTACAGCATAGCAGCATCCTCAAAACTCCCCAAAGAGTTGAAACAACACCTCTCTGACAGCCTCAAAATAAGTGCAACTTTATAAACTTCAGTATTTATTGCAGCTGTACTGGGTTGCATTAACTTGAACATGTGCCAATGATAATGTGTCCTCCTGCTGCATACACGGAGATGTGTTTACTCCAAATAAACTTCTGGTAAAAAGATAAAACTCAAACTGTTTCTTTAAAACATAATTTTCCCTGCATTTATATGATTAAATTGGCACATGATTAATGTTTTGCTCTTATTTATTCACAGATATCTTCATAGTCTGCAGTTTTTCTGCACACAGGCTGCAGAAGTTTCTCACTTGAATAAATCATTGTTTCATATTAGTGTTGTGTTATACGCTTGGTGTAGAGAAACATACTCCATGAGGCCATATTCAGGTTGTGGGGGAGATTTAAAGGACAAAAAGAAAACCTTTCACTTTTAGACATTGTGTCATATTGATTTATGGCTGCTATTATATACCCCTCTACCTATTCCATACATCCATGTACACAGACCTCTGTCTCAGTAGATGATGTGACACAGAGGGTGTCATTAGAGAGTATGAATATAGCCAACTTGGGGGAGATAAATCAATGTTCTGTTCAGAGAAACATTTCACTCTGGGCCTTGTAACGTTATTGATTTAGACACCACATAGTGTTCCACCAGTAGCTTTAATTTATCTGAAAAAATCTTGAATACACTTTCCTTTTTGGCTTTATTTTCCTGTATAAAATTCAGTACTTAGAACAAAAAACACTGACTGTGAGAGCTGCACAGTTTCTCAGAGATGTTTACTTGCTTGACCACATGATGCAGGACTAAGTGATGACAGGCGAGAGGGATGTAAGTGAGGGGCTTAAAAGAGGGAGAGAGGGGAAGACACTTTTAATGTAAGTGTCCATCAGCGTGGGGATGTTTGGGTAATGGTGGTTTCCGTAGCGACAAAGCGAACAGCAAATACACTAAGAGACATTTTGTGCTTTTGGGGGCACAAGTTGGGAATCTGGTTTTACAAACACCTCATTGAGTGCTTTATTGAGATGTATTCACTGTGCTTTGTTCCCATGTTTGTTTGTGTGTGTGTGCGTGGGTTTATATGCATCAGGATGTAGGATATTAAATTCACACCCTCACATGCAGATATAAATAGGCAAGCCAGAATACAGGGGAAACTGAATAATAATTTGTTTCACTGGCAGCTATTCAAACTTTCAGTCTGTCACACTGGCGTTACGCAGAGCAAGCAGAATGCAGAATTTGATAACAAATATTTGGTGTCTACTGCAATAAATTCAATCTGTAGCTCATTTCTGACAATACAGATGAGATTTATTGTCAGGCAGATTTGAGATCATTACACAAATTATATTATTTCATCTCCTCTGTCTCTTCTTTGTGCTCACGAGCTGTTCTGATTTGTGTGACAAATGAGTAAGTAAGTGTGTGTGAATGTAAGCAGGTTTTGTGCGTCTTATGTTTTATATGTCTTAGGCACCTACAGTAGGGAAGACTGGAGAATGAAAAGTATTGCAGTGATGTCGTCAACACTGTACAACTTATAGGTCTCTGTGAGCAACATCAGGGAATTTGTGACCAAAAGAAAGGATTTTAAAGGAAAGAAGTTTTCTTTTTATTTTAGCATTATTTTTGTTGTAGATACAACGGTTTGACTTGCATAACCTAAAGTAACAGTTTCTCTAGTTTAGTTTGATGGTTTGCATTCATGCTGCCTTCAAGCTACAACAGTTAGCTATGTAATGACTGCTTTGAGTGGGGATAGTTGTAACAGTTCATTAAAATGATGAGAATTTCTGCATTTTGTGCATGAGACACTTTGCAAACTCCAAACCAAAAGAAGTGTGGGTCAAGTGTGTACATTGTCAGTTCTAGGCCCACAAAGCCTGCACCATAGGGACGGTGACTGAACCCTTATGTGACACAGGTACATTCAGTCTACACAAGGCCTGAAATGTCGTCATTTTACGGACAAGGCCTCTTTGACGATGGTGTTCAGTTTTTTCAGGGCACAAAGGCCAAATGCCAGTGCAGCAAGGCCATCAAATAATACAAAGATTTTGAGTCCAGTTACCAATTCCTTATTTTGTGATACAAACAAATCATTTTGACATAATATGTCATTATTATGACTTACAGAATCTTATTTCATCACATTGGCAGTAATAGGCTTCTATAGTGACAGACATGCATATATATAGATAGATCAAGTTATTGGTTACTGGTTAACAGTAACCAGTACATATATATATATATATACATATACATATACATATACATATATATATATATATATATATACATATACATATACATATATATATACATATGTATATATATATATATATATATATATATATATATATATATATATATATATATATATATATATATATATATATATATATATATATATGTACACGTGTGTGTATGTGTATGTGTGTGTTCGTGTCTGTGTGTGGCAGCGTTATCTCTTCCTCATTCAAGTCATGTCACAGGCCAGACACCATTGTCAGGAGAGGCTTTCATCGGCTGACTTCAGATGTGCCTGTCATCCAGTCCAATTATACAGAGAGAAATAGGTATTGTTACACTCTGGGGATTGATTCAAGACAAAATAGAAAAGTGAAGATAAGGCTACACAGTCATCTGCGGCCATGCACTACTTGCTTGGAGTCACACACACTCTTGCTCGCACACACAGATTTGAAATCACATGGACGAGCAACTTCAATATCTCGGTGATAACAAATCCTTACAAGGTAACACGGCCTCACTGCCGTCTACAGTGGGAAGTGTCTAGCAGGTAGGTTACAGTAATTTGAAATGTTGAGGGATCGAGTGCTACACCTCCGCCTCAGCCTCACTGTCAGGGTGATAGACTGGCTTTTTATGGAGATAACTCCAGGCTGATGGATCAGCTGAGCAATACTGGGCTTAAGACGCCTTCAACCTGCTGCTGAGAGCAGTTCAGAGCCACTCAAGCATCAGTCAGAGCCGCTGACATGAACAGCCTTGTTTCGACACTTTCTGCATTTTCCCTACTGCTCTTTTGGCTCTTCTCGCTCTCTCTTACAACACCAGAAAAAATGTCAAGAACCACCACTTACCTCCAACCACTCATGGGGAACAGCTCCAATTTATTTAATACCACCATGCCATTGCACTCAGATCATGTTTTGCTGCCATACTAGTCATTGTAAGGTATTCAGAACCTGCAGAGAGCAGCTACAGCACTTCAAAACTGTGCGAACGCTTGAAAAACTTTGCAGGTGCTCTTTCAGGCCTTGTTTTAAATGTGCTGCATCATCGCGATGGTGAATGATTAAGAGGGGAAACAAAAGTTCAGCCTTTCTTTAGAGGCTCCATTTACCTCATACGTCATTTCATTAAGTTTGTCAGGTGTATCCTTGTTTATACACCAGAGTTGTGACAGCTCAAGATGGCAGACGTCTCAGTTTAGACAATCCCCTTATGTGTAGTCAACCCCGCGTCTCAGCCGAGCCTCCAGTGTCCTTGCTCCTGATACTGATTCACTGATGTGGAACGCAGTTGGCTGAGATGCTGGAGGGCATGGGGAGAAGGGATTTGCTCCTCGGCTAAGTCTTTTCTCTGCACCGATTCCTGCTGGGCCATGAGAGGAGATTTAAACTCTTATATATATATATACTTTCAAATGTGCACACACACACACGCACACACACCACACACACATCTGTTTTCCTGCCATCAATCTCCTAAATCCACCCAGGTTGTTGTGAAAGTGATAAATTCAGCCATTTAATATCCATAATTAATAATTCATTATACACACTGCGCCGCAGATTTAGATTAGGTAGTATTTTATCTAGCTAATAGTTGCACCCTTGAAGGTCATACTGAATGTTTTTCATTATTGCTTCCTGAGTTTACATTCAACACAGCTGAGTAATAACTTATAATACGACTGAATGATATTATTGGGTAGAAAATGCAAGAAAAACACTTCAGGGATCCTTAAGGATCCTTAACAGACTTGTGTTTTCGTCTATGCCAGTCTGTTTTAAAGGCATACTATGCAGGAATTTCCCAAAAACAATGTATCGGAGATGTTCACAAGGTATTTTTTGCAAGTCTGAGTCAAGTCTCAAGAGGAAGTGCACATTCCTCTGCTCAAAACCAAAGAAACTGTAATTATTTTACAGTCATGGCAAAGCAGCACTCTGTGCAAACAAGTGTGGCATATATACATTCACTTGTGTCAACTCAAAATACTCAGCAAATGGCAATCTAATTGAGCTAACATTAGATATCTGATGCTAAGCTAAACATGTTTGCTCACCACCCATAGGTGCTAAAATTATCTTTGACATTAACTTACAAAGTGGGTATCCATTGTGCCTGATAAAATTTGACATGGTTGATCCACCATCTCTTATCCTTTCAGACATCACATTTAGAGTCTCATGACCAAAAGATTTGACAATGGCCCAGCAGCTGCAGGTGTGCTTGCCCTGGTGTTGTCAACTTTGTGACCATTCACACCAGATGGGTCTCAAAACTGGGTCTCAAAATCATCAAAAAATTAGCAGTTTTCTCTGCTCTGAAACCACTACGACCTAAAAATGAATGCTCTGTCTAGCAGCAGGACAGTGGCCTATTAACTATAAAATTCTCTCAAGCAACAACAGGATGGATTTTGTTTTCTTCAGCATTGGATTGTTGGAACTGAAGTGAACTGTAACTGCGAGTTGATTTGCATTGAGTGAGTTGCTGAAGTTACATCCATAACTGACCGCTGGGGATGGTGGGAGGTGGTGTCATTTATGACTCAGTTTATGGAGCTTATATAGTGTTGGGGGACCATGGCTCTGTTGTGTCACCGAGCCATATTTCAGGTGCACCCAAAAAACACAAACACACAACTTATGAACAACTGTTTAACAGTCTGACTCCACAATTCAGTACTACATTCAGTATTTTCTCATGTTTTTACCAACTATTTTCTGACATGTACAATGTGTTTAGGAGAAAATCTCAGAATTTCCTTTACATAGACTTTAATGTTAATGTGCCAAAAAATAAATAGTTTAAAGAAATAATGATTCTTCATGAGTCGCAAATCTCAAGTCCAAGTCCAATCAGAAGTCTTTTGAGTACAAATTCAAGTCAAGTCTCAGGTCTCTGTGTGTGCAACTTAAGTGCAACTTGAGTCCATGTTGCAAACTTGAGTACACATCTCTGCATAGATGCTGTATAGACTGATGAGGTGGTGTCTGTAATTGTCATTACTTTACTGTGCTTGGGATGTTTTACCAACCCAAAGCATTGGTATCTGACAACCTTAAAATGAGATTCAACAATCAACTCTTTTTCTGTTGCTTTTACAAACAACAAAATCCTGCATATTGTACATTGAAATGATCTTTTAGGATTAGACATTGCCAAATGGTTGCAGATGTCCACAACAGCTTCACAAATCTCACCAGAACTGGTGAAAATGTATACCTACGAGTAGCATAAATATCTTTTTAAAAAGGCGTTCCAGTGTGTGAGTAAATAATACCAGACAGTACAGACAGTCTAATTCACCAGGTATACAAGAAAGGAATAGGTTTCAATTCAGTATTTATGTATTAATGGTTTTCTTCAAAATTGTATCTTTAAATTTAAATAGTTTTTCTAGAAGTGCCAGGTATATTTTCAGATGCACAGTGTCTAATCAATTAAATCCTTTCACAAAAACAATACACAGACACAGAATTTGCACATACTACTGCCGGCATCACAGTTTCAGTAATAACAGTTTTATTTTTGGCGAGCTGTTGCGGAGCCATTAGTCAAAAAGTTGAACCACACACTGCTGACGGCCAATGAAAAGTGAACAGAGGAGGCTTTCCCTGATGCAGAAAACAGGCTTTTTTCCTCTTTTCTCTTTTTGTAGTGAATAAATGTAAGTGAACCAAGTTATCTCACTGTCATCCCCCCTCCTCTCTCCCTCCCTGCGCCTGTCTTTCTCCTCTCTGTGTGTCTCTGAAATACACACATACTCTCTCACACAAAGGAGGGAAAGTGTCACTATGGAAACAAGGAGGCGAGATTCTAAAAGCTACCTCTTGAGGCGAGAGTTAAGACAACAAAAAGGAGTCCACGGGGTGAATGGCAGTAAAGCAGTCATATACAAAGCATCTATACTTTTTCTCCCTCCGTGGTTGTCATCATCAAGCCACCTTGTCGGCCCTTTACCCCACTGTCTTCTGTGCGAACACATGTATGTGCACTTCAACGTACTTTACTGCATTCGACTGAGGCTAGAGCTGTACAGTTAAATGCATGTGGCTCTTTGGACAACTGTGTGTGTGTGTGTTGGTGGGGGTTTCTGAGTGTAATATGCACCACACATTTCTTTAATAGGGCTAATCCATTTTAATCCCACCTGCCACTGTTACCTTACAATGATGAATGTAAGCCTAAATGAGTTGAGACGCAGAGAAATGCCTGCGGGAGACAGAAGAGGAGGAGGCTGGGAGGTGGATGTAAGTCTCTATATGTGTGTGTATTTGTGTGTGTGTGAGCCCGTGCGTGTGTATTTATTAAGGCTTCTGCAGCAGCTGAAACAGGTTTTTCCTCTCTTGCTCTGTTCAAGGCTATTTTCTGCAGGTCTGCAGGGTCACTCGCTGTCCTTAGTGATGTCTCCTTCAGCTGTAATCAGCACCATGGACAGCAACACCGATCTCCACCACCATAGGCACCGCAGCAGGCATCCATCTCAATAGACTCAAAGAGGCTCCCTCTGCTTTAGCTCCTTTCCTTTTTCATTCCTGCTGATCTGAAAGAATTGGATAGGTGTTTGCAGGGCTGCCCATTAGGCTTCAGTCTTGATGCACTCTTAACAGGGGGACAGAAAGGAGATGCAGGGCAAAAGAAGGTAACACTTAACAATGTGAATCCATTAATTAACACAAGTTAATGTTGTAATAAGCATTATATAACAGTTATATGTATATACAGTTAATTGTAAAGTAATGTGTTTAGTAATCATGAACTAACAATGTTCATGCTAACTATGGTATTAATTAATAAAATATTTAATAGCCTTTGAAGAGGCTATTAACATTAGTTAATGCATAATACGCATTAACTAACAGTTAATTAGCACGATCATAAGCATCAATCAGCTGTTAACAAATGTCTTTTGTTAACATTTACTAACATGTTAATTAGGGTGTTAACTAATATTAATATATGTTAATAAAAACGTTAATTAACATGTATATAAAGGGTAATAATTGTCCACTTATTTGTTCATCTTCCAACTTATGACTTATCTTTGGTAAAGGTTTTGCTCAGGGACAAAACCCACGGTCTACATGTAGAAGTTTGTGTGTCCCTTTATCTTATAGCCTAACCTATTATCTTATTGCTGTTATTATATAAGCGTTACTTAGCATAATTAACATGGTATTAATGCTGCTTGTGACGCTTACTGTAAAGCTGAAAACACATATCCCTTAGTTAATATGTAAGTATGCGTAATACGCACTCATGGGTAAGTAATCCTTATTCAGCCTCATAATGCATTAATGAAGTGTTAATTAAGGTTAATAGCAACTTCATAAAGTATTAAATATAACATAACATAGTTAAGATGAATAACATTAGTAAATTAATATTAGACACATTAGTTAACTATTAATTAACTGTTATTAATGCTTAACTAAGTGTTACCCAAAAGATGATTGTGAAAAAACTGTCAGGCAACCACATCTATTAATAAAGCCTCTGATGGAAAACTCCTAGTGGATAAGTTTCCTTAGGGATGGCAGATTCACATGCATGATTATGAGGAGTAAAATACAGTACAAAAAGTCCTGGTTTAGCACTTGTTACTGTGCCACAGAGCCACAGTTTTAGTGTCTCTCACGTGTTGAAAAATAGTAGCAATATGTGAGAGCAAATGAAAGAGAGAAGAGGAGGAGAGATAAAAAGGAAAGAGGAGTAGGGGAGGGAGAGATAGGAGGAGTATACTACTGTACAGAGTGAGTGAGTTAGGGTGAGATAGGGAGAGCGAGACACATGCACACACACACACACACACACACACACACACACACACACACACACAGAGAGAGAGAGAGAGAGGGTGCAGATAGCGGGAGGGGAAAACCTCCTCTCTGAAAGGGATGATGTCAGTCTCTGCAGCTGAGCCCCGGTCCCCGACTCGACAGGGTGAAGACTCTCCTCTCCTCCAGAAAACAGGCTTGCAGGCACACATCCACAAAGAGGGAGACAAACAGAGGGGTGAGGAGAAGCAGGGGAGAGTCTGCTGAATGAAATCCTTGCAGGTACGTATGCCACGTTATCATCCATCTCTCTCTGAGTTCATTCATTAGTGCCTTTTGTTGCGTGCTGCCTGCCATTACTGCTTTAAACTGCTGCCAGCGTCTCATTTTGTTCAAAGTAATTATCATGTTTTTCGAATGTGTCACAGGAAACCTCAGGAGTGTGTGTGTGAGAGTAAGTGTGTGTTCTATATCCCAGCCTGTCTGTGTGAGAATTTGTGTGGGTGTGTATATTTAAGTGGGGGTGTGGAAGGAGAGTGTAAATGAGAGGGCACACACACACACACACACAAGCATTAGTGGAAAGTTTTTAATGAAGAAGAAACTGCTGTATCGAGTCCTCTGGGGAGGAAAACAGCTTCAATTATTCAAATCCAAATCAGATGCGGGATCCCCAGAGCAGAGGGCATGACAGAGATTTGAGATTAGAGTGGAGGGATTTGGTGCCAAGATAACCCATCGACGTGGAAAAAACAAAAAAAAGCTTCTTTGTCTGTTGCGTCATTGTTACAGAGCTCTTCCTCTGTCTGCAAGAGAGATTTGGGCAGGTTTAAGCAATGCCTTCTGGGATACCGGTTGGTCAGACAGGTGACATAGCTTTGGTGAGTCATCCTGTGTAACATCTGTGCCTGACACCTTGGGCTCTCACTTTAGATTACAGTGTCGCTTATGCACAAGGGCTAATGTCATTGTCAAACCTGGTAATTCACAAGTTCAGCCGGTCTATAGGATGTGTTCTGTGTTACAGCCTGCAAGAAAAATTGATTTCCTTTGGCTGGGATTAGTTATAAATGTCACAGGCGGCCAGACACGTGCAGGGTCACATTCAATAGGCAACAACAAAAGATGACACTGACAAAGGATAAAATGTATTTTTGCATTGGAGAATCCTGCACAGCCAGGTGTGTGTGTGTGTCTGTGTGTGTGTCCCTTCTCTGTCTAATGAACTCACAGGCCATCAGACCAAAAAAAAAAAAAAAAAAAAAAAGCCCAGGTCACAGACACATTTCACCAGCAGCCATCCATTTACACGCTCAGGCTGTTGGCATGCCACTCAATTAGTCACAGCGTGGATTACACTCCACGAGGGGGCTCGGGGAGAAAATCACACTGGAAATCCAATTTTGTGCCACATCAAATGTCAGAGTAGATCCTTCAGATGCTCTGTGATAACCACAGAGACAGCAGGGAGGAAGAAGAGAAGCTGAAGGTGGAGGAGGGGGAGGAGAGGATGAAGGTTAGAGGAGAAGTAATAAGGGGAGGTGAAGGAGGGGTGGGAGAGTCCCAGAGGTACGAAGAGACATACCTACTGGCCAGCAGGTCCAGCTTTGTACGTGAAGGGTCATTTGTATGGTTTATGCGCAATGTGGGAAATTTTGTCTCTCTTGCAAGATTGTGGTTTGTTCGATTTCAAAATGTCAAGCCGGGAAGCGCAATTAGCCAAAAGATAAAGATTTTTCTCGCTGTCTACCTCTCACCTACCAATCATTACCTGATTGTCTCTGTAGTCTCTCATTAAAATAAAGGATTTCACTCCAACAGCATAGAGAAGAGAAATAGACACGTATGAAAGAAGTATAAACAGAATTTATTTTGGGTAACTCACACTAAAAACAAATGTTTTGGCTCAAGAAAAAAAATCAACAGTTTGCATCGGTCCTTTTGAATTATGACAAATATGATCAGATAATGAACACCATGGGTGAGAGCAACCAATCTGGGTGCTTGGCACTGCGTCATGTCACCACCCCCTTTGTGGATGAAAATAACCCCTCTCTTCATTTGACTGGCGGTCAATACAAATTCCCAGGTCTTTCCCAGTTCAAATGCATAGACTAAGAAATCGTAATCGTCACTGAGCTATTAGAAGCCAAATTCCCAACAATTAGTGGCAGTCATGCTATTATTTTGCCAACTAACTACAACTACAAGCGTCATCACACAGAAAAATGAAAGAAATAGGGATTCTTTCAGTCTGCTTTTATCACCGTGGACAAATCTGACATGTAACTATGTTATTTAATCTCCAGGTGATGTGTTTCAAATATCTGTACCTTTTGATATCGTTGAGACACTTTATTTTACTGTTTTGGTATTGTTGTACCAAATTCCAGTCTGAAAGCAGGTGTTTTATGGTGGGACCATAGGCCCACCATCACTAAGACTCTTTTCTCACTTTGGTCTGCAGCCACAGTCAGCATACGTAATTTATGCAGTAACATCATTAACTAACCTGCGTCACAGACAAACACTTATTTTCAGCCAAAGGGGGACGTGGTTGTTCTCAAGATAGACGTGACACATGACTGCTCTCGTCCAATTAGGGGTATTAAAATTTCTTCTGTATTCAAAGCATTCAAAGGTATTCTTCATTACCACTTACTTAATAATTGGTAGCATAAACCAAACTTTTTAAATTGATTACTTGATTACTTAAATTGATTTTAAACTGAACTTGAAAATGTTAGTGTCTGAGCTGCCTTAAAATTTAAAGTTGATGGAACTTGAAAAGACAAGTTAAGGCAATTTTGTAATTATTCAAAACAAAGTCATTTAAACTTGATATAAATTCAGTTGTACTGGAAAAATATGTTCAGTAAGCTTAAGGTATTAAGTTGAACCAACAAACATTACAAACAAATTTGATTTTCTTTCATGTTCAACTCATTTTGAAATCTGTCATTTTGTTTGTAAGTTCTGAAAATAAATACATGAAATTGTTTGTTTAATTAAGTCAAATAAATAAAACTATATTTACTTGAAATTAATTAGATTAGATTGTTTGATGGCACTAAATTATTGTGTTTTTTACAAATAGAAATTTAATCTTGCAACCAATTCTGCCAGCAAAATAACTATGAAGTGTGTGTGACAAACTTTTCTTTAAAATGAGGTGATTGCGTGTGTCGTCTGTGAGGCTGGCCGTTCTGCAGACACCTGCTGTCGGGTGCAGTGTTCCAGTCACTGCAGACACACACCAACAAGCGTTCATTTGTTTGCATAGCCCCTGCAGAGCAACCCCATTTATTTCTGTAAACCTGGAACATCAAACAGGTACTTTTAGCGATTGTGTACAGCCTGTTCCCTCCCTGGTGCTGACTGCAGTGACAAATGGTTGAGCAGATAAAGGCTCCGTTGGCAGTAAGGGACCACAACTTCCTGCTGAGAGGCCATTAATTAGGAAACCCAAAGTGTGCTTGACTTTTACTTTAATGTTTCGCCTTCCATATTATCTCCTCCTCTCCACAATTTATTTTTATCAGCTCATTTGCTTAGTGATTCATTTTGATGTTACTACTGCCCCAGTTCCTTTGACTCCTGTTTCAGGTGCCAGTGTTGTGGGAGTTTCCCTGTGTAGTTTTCTCACAGCCAGCTCTCCCATTTGAGGATTTGAAGAGGGGAAGGGTGGGGTGTTTTGATGGTTGTCGGGCAAAATTGGTTTGATGTCTTGATTTCAAAGATTCCTTTGTCCTCTTTGTTCACACCAGGGGAACGTGTTTATGTTGAATTATTCATACACATTCTCACTTACACAAATGATTTCAGATATCATCCCAATAGAAATTCATCACGATCTCCCCCCCGTGTGTGTGCAGGAGAAGGGATGCTCAGTCATTCCTTCCCCCTCCATGTGACAAATCCCTCTCCATCCATCTATCTATTTATCTCTCTGTGCGATGGCTCAAACCTCACATTCCCAACAGAGGTGACCCGAGTGGCCCCTCAGCCTGAGTGTCATTACCGCTGACCAGTGGCCCATCTCTATTTGCCCCTGATCTCTCGACCTCCCTGAGAGGCAGCACACACCACAGCGAGGAGGGGGGAGGGTGAAAAAGGAGAGGAGAAAGAAAGAGAGGGAAAACAAGGGATGGAAAGGTGAGAGGGCGATGGGGAGAGACGGAAGAAGAAAAATGGAAAGAAATGGGGGTGAGGAACAACAAAAAAGCAGGTGGGTGACTGCGATAAAGGGTGAAAGAAGCAAATGGGGAGAGGCAGGAGCAAAAAATGGGAAGAGGGGGAAATTGATGGAGAAGAGAGAAGAAAAGGAGGAGTAAGTAGAATGAGGGTGGCAGTGGAAGAAAATAGACGGAGGGGGGAAAGTGGGAGATCAGATGAGACACGCAGGGAGACTCAGAAATGGAGTGAGAAGGAGAGAGAAGAGATGCTATTTCAAGACCATACTTACTGATAATGTCACTCTACTTCAAAGTGAAAAGCGTTCCTGTCATGCTCCTGCATGACTGTGCCTCTGGAGAATTTCCTCATAGATCAGATGATAAAAAGACGGCTGACACTGGTGTGCGTGCGTGGGGCTGCTACTCACTCACTCACTGTGTGACACATTTTAAACTGTGACAAAACATACTGAGATCTCTGCTTTCATTCTGTCTTAATCAACACAGTCACAGCTGCTGACCACTGGACCTGGAGGAAATGCATTCAGGTGCAGCAAGATCAAGCATGCCATGAAGATCAGGTAAAATCCAGGTAAAGACATAATATATGTAATTTTCCTAAAAAAACAATGTATAAACTCATCCCTTTCAGATGTCACCCACTAGTAGTGTGTAGGGGTGGCTGTATCTAGAGAGATTTTGCCCTCTGCCTGCGTTTGCTTATTTTCTTTTTTTTGATTTTGCTGTGCTTGGGACGCTTTACCAGCCCAAAATGTTGACGTCCTGGGAATGAGACTCAAAAATCAACTTGGCTGTCTTTCTGGTGTGGTTACAAACAGCTCGGACAAATGCTACCTAGCATCAGCCATCATTTTTGTGATAAATTACCAGCAAAACATGACACAAATCAGCAAAATAGATCAGCAAGTCCATTGTGTAAAATGTAGAGGTATTTGTTGGCAGAATGTGTCAAAAATGGATTATAATATTCATAGATTTTCATTAGTGAATAATTGCCTGAAAACAAGAATCACTGTGTTTTTATTACCTCATGGCAGTGATTTCTAAAGTCTGGGCTGTGGCCTCCTGGTGGGCTGTGAAGGTTAATTTTGTAAGTTGAAAACTGACATTAAATGTACGTTTAATTGTTAAAAAGTAATCAGAACTAATATAACAAAGTCATGGGACTGAAATTTCATATCAATATTTATTTTTCTGACCTAGTTTTTCAGGTGTATTGGGGGACCTGTCACATTAACATGGAATTTATCTTATATTTTATCATTGGTACGATTAGTATAGTGTGCTGATCAGAGGTGTGATCAGAAGTTTGCGTGGTCGTCAGAATTTCAAACTTGGCCATGGCAGTCTTGAGTTTGGGGATGACTGACTGAGTTTTTATTGTCATTATAGATTCTCCTAAATGCTCAGAAGGGGAGGGTTAGATGAGGTGTTTGCAGTCTGCTAGATGCCACAAAATCCTACGTATTTGTCCTTTAATGGACAGCATTTGAAATACATAAAAAGCATGTGTCGCTGTTATTTGGCTTCTATTATAATTGTTCAGTTTAACATGTTAATCACAGCCATTTCATTTTCATGTCTTGATGGCTCAGATGTCCCACAGTCATCAATCATGTAGCCTTCAGGCGCCACACTCATCATCACCGAATCCCTGACTGGTCAAGATTCATGCAGTGTAAAGCCAGAGATATACTTGCTGTTTAATCATGCGTTTGCATATGTGTGGCATTAATTTCTGAGGACGCGCACAGCCATCGCTGCAAATGGATGCAGGATACACGAGGCAGCCATGAAGCATCGGGATGCGTGGGGGTGCGTATGCGAACGTGTAGTTAAAAGCAAGTATACCTCCAGCCTAATGAATTCAATCTCAGTTTGGAGAATGAACCATGCCTCCTCTGCCTGATTGATTAATTGATTATTTAACTAGATTTAATTTTGCAGTATTCACATAGACACTCTGATAACATTGTTTTTGTGTTTTAGATATTATTAAGAACAGTACAAATTCTTCTATGAGTTTTTCCTATTTTCCATATTTTTCTTTTTACATGATTAAATTCCATGTTTAAACTAAAACCCATTGTAATTCTCAGTAAGTGTTCTCTTCTTTTATAACTAATGTTGATACTACTGCCACTGGATCAATGGCATCCATTTATAGCAGGAAGACCCACACACACCACAACAATAACAACAACAACAACAGATGGTCATCCATCTTCCCACTCTGATTCTTTTCATTTGGTTTATGCAGTGTGAATCTACAAATATAAGGACAGTCAATACTCTCCTGTGGTTTAAATAAAGAAGGCATTTCACAAAAATCACAAAGCATTTTATTTCAGTGAAACACTTTGATATTCCCCTGTTGACTCTCAACAAAACAGCAGTAGACATTTAACAGCATGTCAGCTGACAGCAATATCAAGTGTTTCAGTGGGCAGAGAGGCATTTTCAGGTGATTAACAAATGATCTGCAGGATATACACTGACTCTATATCTTATAAATCTTTAAATCTGAGCTCTCCAGTGCAGCTGCCTCTAATATAGCTTTGTTCTGACAGGAATTCAGAACTTTTTGTTCAATTTAGAGTAACAGATCAATAAACACAAACACTGAGTTCTTCATGACTGAGAAAACAAACTAGCACAAACTAGTATTAGTCTGATAAATGACAGATTGTCATAGTAAAAAATGGCCAAAACAGTTTGTCAGTATTGGTGTTTATTGTATGAAAAGACCTCTTACTGCTAACTTGATAACTTATATATGGCATGTACATCATTATACTGTATACCTTATTTCATTTTTGCACCTATTTAATTTATATGTACTTTATTTTTCTTAATTTCATTCTCTATATTTGTCTTCATTGTATTTGTGTTTTGGCGACACAAGTCAAAATAAAGCATACTGAATTGAACTGAATTACTGAAGGCAGATTGTTTAGATTATGTAAACTAGTGATAACTGCAAGTTTAACTATACAAAATACTTTCAAATACAATGTACTTGGTATTTATGATCCAATTCCAAGTACAATGCAACCAAAAATGGGCACTGAAAAACACTTTCACTGGCAGTGTATGCCAGCTAACAATATCTTGATTACTGAAACATCAATGTAATTGTGTCAGTCTCTCAGGCATTTGAGTGAGGTCAGTCTTAAGTTTTGGCATTTAAAAGACATTTAAGTCAAGAATTTCTGTCTATGAAGCCCATATCTAAAACGTTTAACTGAATAAAATCTTACAGGTATTACAATCAGATACCTAAAATTCTTTTATGTGTTTTATCCAATAAAGGATTCAAACATTTTCTGAACATAAAGGTTATTTTTGTAAATAAATGATGATGGATGCAGCCTCATTAGCTTGGCAAAATGCCGTCATGACAACTCCTCATCTGCTTCAAGGAAACTGAGAGTGAATTCATATCTTTAAGATGCTGTTCAAGACTTGATCTGTACTGTACTAACAGAGGTCATGATGTAACACATCAGGCAGCATACCTTCATGAATTTGAATTGTGTATCCTGGTGGAGGTACTTTGATACAGTGACTTGAGAGGAATAGACAAGTAGACGGGGATTCGGGCCTGTAATTTGCAGAGTTATGCCTGCTGTATTTTCTGTTGTCATCAGTGTGTCCAAAAATATGGTCTCTGCGGGTGCTGCCAAACCAGTATTCCCACCAAATTAATTAGAGAAGTTATTTCAACAACAACAGCAACACTGTGGTGGTGTTTCCTCCACACTTCCTCTGAATGTCTGCCATGGTCACCCAATTAACACATGAGCTGATTGTTTTTTATGATGTTTTCAGAAAGCACAAACATGTTCATAACACTTTATAAACTTTTATGAAAAATCAGTAGAGTGATTATGACCATGTGACATATTATGGATATACTGTAGTTATAAGCTATCCTAATGTCCATAATGAAACCTCATTTCAACTTATGATACATTATGCATGTGTTATGTAAATGTACAGTATATTATACATTACATACATATTATATGAAGAAAAAGTTTCCACATTTTCATATGTAAAAATATATTATTATCAATATACCAGTGGTGGAAAGCAAGTACACTTACTCAAGTATTGCACTTAAGTACAATGTTGATGTAATTGTGTATGTATTTTAAAGCTTTAGTTACTAGCTATTTAGCATATTTTGATTATCAATATATTATATGTATTATTATTGATTAAGCTACCCATTTGTGTATAATAAGCATGTAAAATAAGCTCCACCATTCCCAGATACAACATTGAAGTGATGAACTCATTAATGAATCGTTAATTATAATCCACTAAGTGTATTTTAACGCTAATACTTTTGTACTTTTATTTAAGTAGAATTTTGAATTCAGGGCTTTTACTTGTAACTGAGTTTTTTTTCACACTGTAGTATAGTAATTTAATTAAGTAAATGACTTAAATACTTCATCTACCACCGCAACACAGACTGGTGAGTTTGTTTATTAAAGTCTGTTGGTGTTTGGTCTTTTATCACAATTCTCAATTTCAGTCACATACTACTGAGATAGAGCGTTACCTTCTATTATATTCACAATAGCTTAATACTTGATAAACTGAATAAGCTCTTTTCTTTCTTCTCTCTGTCTACTTTTACCCTCAACCCCAATCTATCACCTGCTTTTCTTCCCTCCCCTTTTCTCAGATTTTCACCTCTCCTGCCCGTGTGTTTCTACATGTATGCCACTGTGTACTATGGCTTTTTATTCCTATGTGATGATGAAAAATGTTCGTGTAGGAATAGAAGCCATTTTACACGTGGTGAGAGAGCAACATGACAGAAGCATGACAGAAGCTGTAGCTCCTCACTGCCTGTTCGACAGCGCTCCTGGAGACTAACATATGGTTGGATAAATGTAACTGTCTTCTTGTTGAATGTTTCCCTGTAGTAAAGATACATTTATGCTCATCTTTTCATATGATGAGTGAGCCCATTGAAGTGCTTAAAAAAATGAAGTCAGACTTTGTTGTGTGTGCACCTGTTTTTGCCTCCAGGCACAGGCAGCTTCCACTGCTTGCAGTGTTTGATGCATGTGGTGACAGCTGCAGTCCGCAGGGATGGAAGTTGGAACATTTGCAAAACATGTCATGAACAAAAGGAAGAAAAGACCAAGGAGAGACCAATACAGATCTTTAATAACCAACTATAAAAGGAGGCACTTAGTGAACCACTTTACAACTTGCAAGAGGCACTGCATTTCCCTTTCTTCTTTTTTCTCACTCTGATTCTTTTGCACATTATTAAAATAAAACTTTGACATGAAGCATTACACCAAACAATACTCTACCTACACAATATTATACAATATAAGATACATACAGTATAAACAAGATAAAGCACCTTTGTTGTCCTAGTAAATACTATTCATTATTAAACAGTTGGAGTTACAGACACAGATGATTGAGTTTGTGATTTGTGTGTGGTATTATCAGTGCATGGGAAGAACTCCGAATACAGGTCTTGGGGACTGTGATGTCCTCGTATGCACCTCAGTTTATACAATGGAAGCTTTCCTATTCTTCTGTCAGCCTACATAAGTACTTGGATGGTTTACACAGTATTTTTAAAAAACAACTACAGAGAACCAGTAAAAACAGTCGGATGAATGTAACTGTAACTGCTACAGATCTCATGTTCCCTTCCGAGGACATTGGCATTCACATTACAATAAAACACAATGTAGCACCAGGTAATGTTTATACAAAAGGCTAATATGTTGAATGTCAATGCAGTACAGTAAAGTTAAAAAAATAATACAAAATTAGTATGTTGGAAGCATGTACAAAAGGTGCACAGACAATTGTCCAGGTCAGTTATGATGTCATTTTGGTCCTTTTGTAGAAAGACTTATGATCATGTTATGAATGCAAAATGAACATGCATTTCTTAGAAGAAAATATTTTACTGTAATTTCAAGTATTCTTTTTTTCTTTCCTTTAGGTAAAATGAAATATAATCTCTGAGACGAATATTATCCAACATAGGAAAAGTAGAAAAAAAAAAAAAAAAGTCCAATGATTTTCCCAACTAGCATCATTGTTGACCCAAAAAATTCATATCTGCTGTTCGTCCTCACATTTGTGTAATAAAAACACATGTACAAAGAAGACATAAAGTGACTACGTAAGTATTTAAAGATAACATTTCACAGAAAAGAGCTGTGCAATCTCATTCACCATCATGAATTGTCTTAAACATTTATAACTGTGAAATGTACAGTCCCTTATTCACAGATCCGTCACACCCCACTCAGTTAATAGATTCTGACGTGTCCTTCCGTAAAGGAATTTTAAAGCTTGTGAGTTTTTGGCCAAACAGCTGGCTTAGGAGGTGGTTCTGTGACTCAGCTGTCCGGTAGGAATGGCTCTCCATTGACCTAACCCCCATCTTTGGCCTAGATTTATTCAAAGAATTGTTCATGGGAACTGAAGACACTTTAGAAATAGGGGGATGCAAAGGCCGCCCCAGAGGTCCCTTTTTGGCTTTGTAATCCCCGTTAAGAGGACTCACAATCTCTTTCTTCTGCGTGCAGCTATCAAGCAAGCTTCTTTTTGACTGCAAACCCATGTTTGAAGTCTTGCACTTGGAAACGATTTTGTTGCTAACGACGTCGTCCCGTACTGAGGACAGCACAGGGTAGTCGTTTGGTCCGTCTGACTTTCTCTGCAGAGACGGGTTTGCACACTTGCTGGTACGAAATTTCTTTTTGGCCCTGGAGTCAACACCAAAGTTCTCTTGTGTGGCTGGAGAGGAAACCCTTTGCAGGCTGTGAGGGGATTTCATGTCTTTCCTCTTCTTTTGTGGTCTCACAGATTCCTTGTCCTCATTTGAGGCAGAAGCGTTGAGGGAAACTTTGGCGTGGAGGACCGGTGTGGAGTCCGCAGCCTTCATGCTGCTAGTTGTAGAGCTGTTTTTAGTGTTGTCGGCTGTTTTGGATGGGAAGACTTTGTCTTTCGTTTGACTGCTGCTTTCCTGCTCAGTACCATGAGATAAAGTCGGCTGTTTGCTGTCATTATTTGAAGCTTTTGACGTGAGATGCCACTGCTCATCATCCCTCTGCTGGTCCGTCACATCAGCAGCTAATTCATGCTTTGCTGACTCAGGTGTCTTTGAAATGATTTGATTTTCTCTTGAGCTGACAAAAGAGTCTTCGCCAGGTGGAAGTGAATCTGTTTTTTCTTCTGTCTCAGCTGTGTCACTTTCAGCATGGCCTTCTTTAGTTTTCACAATCTCATCCCCCGCACTCTCTTTAGACACTGACCATGAGGTTGTCTCTGCTCTAATGCACACTGACTCATTTTCCTCTTTCACATCACACGGTTCAGTAATTGATTTTCCATTAGTCTCTTTATCAAAAATAGGTGAGGTTGTTGGGTCAATTTCCTCTTTCTTTGGTGTAGCAGCCTCTGAAGAGCCCATATGAATGCATTTCTCAAGCTCTACAAGTAGTTCAGAATAGTCCTCAGCAATGTCCTCAGTCTTCACATTTGTGTTGTTTGTGTCAGCATGGTATTCACTTGCGATAGTCTGTGTGGAGTCGTCTGCTGTGGACACAGAGGCTTTGGAAGGCTGAGTTTCAGAGTGCTGATTTAAGTGCAGTGAGCTGACGCTGGCGATGCCACTGTCGGAGCTATTTTCTTGCAGGCTGTCAGAGAGAAGTCTCCTCTTCTTACTTGCAGGCGAATCACATTCATCTTCTTTGGATGCTGATGCTTTGACAGGTCTAAGAACGCCTCGGAATTTGAAGATTTTGTTCCCCCCTGACAGGTGCTTCTCCATGTGACGATCAAACTGCTCCTTCTTAGAGAAGGTATAGTTGCAGGTGCTGCAGATGAAGGATTTTTTAATCACGTGCATGACATCAGCACAGAGCTCGCAGGTGTAGAGGGTAGTGTGTTTTGAATCCAGCTCGTCCACCTCTTCATGTGCTCTCTTCAGATGGCATTTAAGCTCCTGGGCCTCCTGATAAGAGACGGGGCATTTGTGACACAGGAAAATCTTTTCCAAGTTGTGAACCACTAGATGTCTCTGGAGCTTGAAGGGTTTTGGGAATTGTTTCCCACAGTGGTGGCAGTCTCTTGAGGGGTCTTTGCAGTTGGGATGCATCTCTACACTTTTAGGTGTCTCTGTTTTGTGGAGGACCTCAAGTGGGGTTAATGTGCCTTGCTTCCCACCTGCTCCACTGCTGCTTTTAGCTTTGTGAACTTTTGGCTCAGCCCCCTCTGAGGTTTTCCCCTCTCCCACAGTGCTGTCTGCAGCAGCAGCAACAGCTTTTTCCTGCTCTTTAGTGGCTTTGCTGGACTCTCTATTGGTTTTGCTGGGGCGGTGTTGCATGATCGAGGTGATAAAGTTCTTGACGGCCGTCTCCTGCATGAAGCAGCCTGGAATGCCTAACATGGAGCCTTGTGTCTGACCCCTCCGGGCAAACTGAGTGGCATGTTCTCGTAAATGTTCGTTGTACATCCACACATCTGATATCTCCTTCAAGCACATTCCACAGGTCCAGATACCTGTCTTGTTCTTGGCATGTTTCTCCCTCAGATGGTCTCTCAGTTGCTCCCTGGAGCTAAACTTTCGCTGGACACACATGTAGCAGGTTGGAGGTGGAGAAGGGTTGTGGGAGAGTTTGTGAAAGTTCAGTTCACCTAGGGTGAGGAACCAAGTGAAGCACACCTTGCACTTGTACTGCTTATCTTTGACCTTTATTCGACCATCTTGTCGTTTCCTGCCTCGCCGCTCCGTTGCTTTCTTGGACTTTTCATCATCTTTGTTCTCTGTATCAACAGTTTCAATCGGAGGAGCTACTGAAATATCTTTATTAGAGTCAAAGAACTGGATCTCAGGAAGTTGAAATGTGGTGTTGATGTTTTGGATGTCAATGCTGTGGAAGGGCTGGATGCTCTCTGGTTCTGCAGTGTAGGGGGCAGATGGCAGGGGCAGAGGGCAGGGCACAGTTGCTACCTCTGCTTTACAGGTGCTGGGATCAGAGGTTACCGTTGAACTTGGATCAAAGCCATTGTAGTCACTGGATAAAGATTTATCAACAGTGCTCTCAAGTGGATTCAAGAGGCTGTTGCTAAGTTCTTTAATATCCTCATGAACATCCTGCTGATCACTTTGTTTAACAAGTGACAATGGCTTTGCATCTGACTTTAATGTGCTGTTGTGGCACATATTCAGCATGATGGCGTCATCAATAGATATTGTCTTGTATTCACAGCGGTTCGTCTGACTGTCAGTGAATGTCTGCTCTCCTTGGTTTTCCACATACTGATCTTTATTTTGCGTGAAGGTTTCAGAGGGAGGGTAATCCTGAGTCACGTTTGAATCCGGCGACAGCTTCTGTCGTTTGTTTCTTTTGCTGTACACCCTCGGGCACTTCTTCCTTTTTGCCTCCTCGTCTCTGGGGAACAGCTGTGAGAATGTGGTGTCATCATCGAGTAAGGCCTTCAGCTCGGGACTTAAGCCTGGAGGACTGAGAGTGGAAGAATTCAAACAGGAGAGAGGATGCACCTCGTCTGAAGGGCCACTGTTTTTCTCACATTTTATCTCGACTGCCACTTTGCTGAGAATCTCTTGGGCTAGGCTCTCTTCTGATCCTTTCTGTTCACACATCTCTTCTGCAGCACACAGACTCTTTCCGGACTCATCACATTCTCTGATTATATCCTTGTCCACAGATATAGCACTTCCCACATCATTATCTGTACATTCTTCCCCATTTGCCATCTCTGCCATGCCTGTACATTTCATCTTTTCCATATCAGTGGTTTGATTTAGCTCCATAGTTTCATTAAGTGTATTTGTCTCTTTTGCTGGAGATTGTGGTGAATCGTCAAAGCCAGACTTTGAAGCAACATGGTGTGGAAATTTCTCTGTTCCAGTAACTGTGCTGTCATTGATTTTCACCTGCTCCTCAGGAGATTTGTGCTGCTCTTGTAGTCCACTGCTTTTGAATTCAGGAGTTATAGCTTGAAGTATGTCTGTTTTTAATATATTCAGAAGCTCATCAGAGAAAGGGTCAGGTTTTATGTTTACCTCGCTGTTTCTGTTCTTTCTAGCTTTGTTGTTCTTCTTTGCTTTTGTTGGCAGCAGAAGGTTTTGATGGCCTATTTCATCCACTGCCACTGTACTTGTCTCTGTTGCCATTTCCTCCAGGACTGACTCAGTCTCTGCTGCTTTAGATATGAAAGTGCTACTTGTCTCAGGCAGCCCATCTATTTTTGTTGCATAGCAGGTCTGTGAATCATCTTTATGTTCTTTCTCTGTAGTTTGTGTTGCTTCATAAATAAGCATAGTCCCCTGATGGCTTGATGTTGTGCTCTGTGGGCCGATGTGTTTTTCAGTTCTGACCAAATGTTTCATGGCCTTATGTCTCTTTAACCCTGGCACAGTCCTGAAACACATGAGGCAGATTTCGCAGAGTACTTTCCCCTGTTGAGTGTTGTTCTGTGTCTTTTTTGGTGATATTTCTTTGTGTATGTTCTGCACTGTTGAACAGTGGCCAGCCTCTATTGTTGGTTGCTTCTCTGACGGGTCTGGTGGAAGAGACATTTGTTCATTTTCACAGATGATGAGTGGCTTAGGAGTGGGCGGACCATCTGAAATCTTTTTCCCGATAAGTGTACTGTCCTCAGAAGAAGAAGGCTTGTGAGAATCCAAATTTTCAGATTCAACATTTTTCATCAGGTCCGCATTGATATGCAAATGCTCAACAGGTCCAATTGGCTCACGGCAAACCTCCAAGTCTGTTTTTACACTCTCAGCTGAGGAGTCTTTGCTTTTGTTTTCAGGTGGGAGAACCAATGAAAAACATGTGAATTTCAGTGGTTCATCAGATAAATTCAGTTCAGCTGCAGCATCTGAGTTCCTTGCTACTGCTGTGTCTGTGTCTATTTGAGTTTTGTTAAAAATCAGTGCAGGGTTGACGCTCAGCTCACACGGTCCACAGTCATCTCTGGGACTCTGCTTGATGTCTGGAGTCTGTTCAGGTTTACTGGCTGGTGAAATTGGTATGTAGTCATACTGGTTCAGCTGTGGAGGTTCGTCTGAGATGTTGTTATAGTTGAGAGGGCTGAGCTTGAAGTCATACATCGGATCTCTCTTTTCAAGTCCGTCTGATGCTTCTGGCGGTTCTACTGAGCTGGTCACGGGAAGTGGAGAGGGAATGGTGGTTTCAGTGCTGGAGATTTTACATACCATGATTCCCAAGTCCAGAGGAGGGGGGCTTATCAAAGAATACTCCATTACGGCTGTTGTGTTAAGTTGTTCATCGCCGTTTAAAGCTGCTTTGATGCCACTGTTCTCTTTGTTGATTGGGGAGTTTGTGCTTTGAATTGATCCTTGGTTAACAGGCATATTATCACATTTGCTTTGTGACTGACATGAATCCTCTTCTACATCCCATTTCTGCAGGGGTGTTTGATGAGAGGTTGGTAAAAGCGGACTGGTTGCTGGGGCAGTGTGTAGAAAAAGACTCTCTTCCCCCTCGTCTCTGCATGGTGAGTTTTGGTGACTTGCCATAAAATCAATAGGAAGATGTTCTTTGATGTTCTGAACATTTAAAATCTCCTCTTGTGTCTGAATGGTGTCAAAGGCAAGGCTTGTTTCAGGTTTTATTGAGTCATTTAAGGGAGTACCTTTGCAGGGATCACTGTCAATTATGCCATCAGACTGTGAAAGAATCAACAGATTACTTTGTCCCTCTAAGCACTGGGTGTCCCGGGTGGGTGAGCAGTGAGTAGACTCTGTATTGGCTTCCACCAGTATTGGACTGCAGGGCTTGTCTGTGATCTCCACTGACATATCAGTTGTAGGACTGTAAATCTTAGCAGGGCTGCAGGTTTTACAGGGGGATAGTCCAATCAACTGATCCTGTTCAGCTGTTTCAACAGTTATTTCCTCAACTCCATCGTCTGAGCACTCCACTTTTGATTCACCAGCATGCGATAAACAAATGTCTCCAGAATTTTTATCAGCGGATTGTTCTTCGAGTACAGCTTTAATCACATCCTGAATTTTCTCGCCAATGTTTAGACTGGTGCCCGGTAGAGCTGGTGATAACGGATGGCTAACAGATTGACCAGTGATTCCCTTCACTGCCTTTGCTTCCTCATAGCCGTCTGTGGCCGAATTTTCTGGACCGTCACCGCTGTTTTTAAATAACTGACTCATATCATCTGCTGCTTTGCTATTCCTGCCGGACTCTTCCTCGTCCACATATGGGTCATGTGTACCCACACTTGTGCAGTGAGCAGACTCAATCAGATTACTATTCTCAGTTATATCCTCCTCTGAAGTGACTTTAGTCTCTGCCTTGCTATCATTGTTTTCTGTGGGCTCACTTGGCTGCGATGAAATTGGATGGTTTCCATCGACTGTGGGGTCAGTGCTGTTAGAGGGAGATGACTGTGACTCATTCAGAACGAATTCAATATCATCCTTCCGCTCATTGATATTTGGAGGTGATAATATATTCTCCTTCCCAGTAATTGCTTCCTTTTCACTATGATCTTCTTTCTCAACTGCATCAGTTGCCTGACATTCAATTTCTTGATGTTGTTGACTTGTGAGCGAGGTGACATTCAGTTCCTTGTGTTCTGATATAATGGGTTCTTCTTTGAATATAGAGTCGGAAATCACCTCCAGGCTTTTCATGAGGTTTTCTGTGTATCTCTTCTGTTCTAAAATTTCTTCCTTTGTCTCTGTAGGAGTCTCTTTTTCAGAGATTCTCTCCCCTGCTTTCTGGCTGTGGTGGAGCTGTGGGTGTTCAATATGTGAGCCTGTGCTGATCAAATTTTCATCTTCTTTTTCAGCAAAATGTTCAAGTGCAACTGGTTCATTGTGAATTGGAGTGTGGGGACTGTGGTGTGCACCCATTAGCTCAAACTGAAATGGACTGGCCCACGGTTCACTGAAAGGCTCTGAGGGCAAACTGGTCACTGGTACATCTATGGTTTGCACAGGGCACCTGATATCCAGACTAGTGTCTCCGCTCCCTGACTCATCCCCCAGACGTAAAGGTGAAAATTTGCTCATTTGCAGCTGCTTGGGGACATCCTGAGCTACTAAGGGTGGGCTTTCCATCTTAGTTGTTTGCAGCTGGTTTTCAAGCTCATTCACTATTCTTTTTATCTCTAGCTCATCCTCTGATGCGCAGCTGTTGAGATTTGCACTGTAGTCAATTATTTTTTCTGGCAGAGACAAAGGAACTTGATTATAATCCTGTTTCTTTTCACTTGATTTCTCAGGGTTGCTTTTATACTGAGATATCTCATCTGGTAGCACCGGACTAACTATGAGGTTCCAGTCTCTTTGTTCCAGAAAGGGAGAGAAGGACGACACAAACTCTTCCTTTTTGTCAGCTGTATTCTCTATCGAATGGAAGCCCTCTTTCTGAATATCTGAGTAAAGGCCGCTGTTGAATCCTGTGAGGTCGGCGAACATTGATGAGGTGTCAAATGAAAGTGGGGACTTCATGAGCCCCTGTTCCTGATCTAGGGGGTATGCCATGAGGTGAAGTGCATCTTTCTGTATCAGCGGTCCCTGGTTTTCAGTTGGCGATAGGCACACCTCATCCATCAAAGAGGTGCAAAGAGACGCAGACTTGAGTGTGTCTAGGTCATTGACTAAAGTAATAGGCTCTTTCACCATGCAGACACTATCACTCTGTTTTTCAAATGTGGTGCTATTTGATAGGTCTGGCTGTGCAGCTTGGGGCCCCTCTCTTCTTTTGCCCTTTGTGTTTCTGTCAATATTGCAGTCAGTTTCTTTGTTGATGGTAGGAGTGTGTGAATCAAACTGTAGTGGCTTGTTATCTGGACTGCTACACTTTGTTGGTTCTTCACTGGGGCACAGACTGTCAGTTCTCTGTAGGGTGTTTCTGTCTGAACTGACTGTTTCTTTTCTGGGAGACACTAGCTTCCCTCTTGATTTTGTATGAGAACTTCTGCTTTTTTCAGAGTTTTTGTTTGTGTCTTTTGTTTTTTGTGAGGATGACACAGAATCAGCAACCTCTGGATTTGAATGGTACTTCTTTGGATCCTCTGTACTGTCTTTGTTATCAGAGAGAATGGCTTTGTCAGTGTTATATTTCTTGACAGATTTGGTAAATGTCAGTGCTAGTGTACTGGACTCTTTACATAACTTCTGAGGGGAGGACCTTTCATATGTTTTCTGCTCTGGCGACTCTTTCTTTTTGATATCTGTCTTCTTCTCACAGTCTGAGTCAGTGCGGTCAGTGCTTTTGGGGCTGTTGATACTATCACTCGAAACACTCACAGATGTGCTGAGTTCACTGCTTGTGGATGACCTGCTACCCCTCCTCCTGAGTCTCTGGTGAGAACCATGTTTCTCAAGTGAGAGAGAGACCTCCTCGCTTTTTTTCACCTCAAAACACTCCTTTGACTCGTGTCGCCACGCTGCCTGGTCCCTCTCACTCCTTGCTCGCCATTTGCACTCTTTAGTGTATGTGTATTTACACCGACTACTTTGATTCAGCCGGCCTTGGCTTGCTATCTTTACAGGCTCACATTCATCATCTGAGTCTGAGACATAGTCATATTCTCCGAATGCAGGGTTCTGTACAGTGGGAGTCAGTCTCTCCATCACTAAGGAAAACTGGAGGTTTTTGGTACCTTTAACATGCAGCTTATGGAGCTTATTTTTCTGCTGAACTATTTTGTGAATCAGTTCTTTGCTCCAGGTGCCCCCTCCAGTGCTTTTCCTCTTGCTCTCTTTCACTGCAGTTCTTGAGGTTGGAGACATAGAGGCCTGTGAGGGTGTTGACCCTCGAAGTGCAGAGCTATCCTGAAAGCTTTTAACACCACAACGCTCAGAAAACTTGCTGGATAGGAGAAACCTTTGTGTGCTTGTGTTTTCTTCCTCACTCTTGCACAGTTTTCTTGCCTCTTTCACTTTGCTGTCTTGTTCTCTTGTCTTCTCCCTGGAGGCGATTCTTGAATTTTTATGAGAGACTTCTTTTTTTATGTTAATTTTCTCATCTTGTTCCAAATTCACAGATATTTTCTCAAGTTTGCTTTCTGTGTACTGTTTATCTGTCTCCGGGCTCTCGACATCAGAGTCATAAAAATACTTTCCCTGTGTGAAAGACCTGTCATCATCTGCTGCTTGTTTATTTTTGCTCTCAAAGACCAGGGATTCTTTGGTTTTCAGACATTGTTTGTTTGATGTTGCTTTTACAGTGGTGAGGTCATCGTCAGCGAATGCATCGATAAAGCTACTGTCTATCTCTGCATTGTCTGACTGATATCCCAGTCCGTTCAAGGCTTCTGTGATTAGACTGTCTAATTTGGCATCCTCCATTTCAAGCTCAGGGAGAGGCACAGGGAGGTTACCAGGACCAGAAAACAAGTTGAGTTTCATCGGATCATCCTTATTGTCTCCCTTTGTTTCACTATCAGATATCAGTTCTCCATTTTTATTGAGACCCAGCAGAGTTAGGTGAAGGTCAGATGGGCACCTTGACATAGAAACATTTGACCCAGACAGTGCTGCTTTTGCTGGTTCTGCATGAAACTTCCTGCTGTCCTCCATCTTTGATATGTCTTTGAGGTCATTTTGTGGAAACGTATGCTGAGCACAGTATTGCTTATGGCCTAGAAATGAAGCCAGGTTGTTGAAGTTCTGATCACACTGCTTGCACGTCAGAAGCACATCTAGCTGGTCAAGATTTGCAGTGGCTAACGAGGTTGCTAATAGCTGATGTGCAGAGTACGGTGGTGGAGGCTGGTGATGCTCCACCCCAAAACTGTCCATGTAACCTTTGTTGCTGTCCATCGTAGGCTTTGGATGTGTGCTGTTTTGCAGGTAGCTCATCATGTCATCTTTGGCTCTCTCTGGTGCGTAAGGAAGGTTTCGTGGAGTTTCAGAATGGAATTGGTGAGGGTGAGAGCTCAGGTGATCTGATGGTAATTGTGTTTTGGCTTGGGGCTGGTGATAAAATGGGTGAGGGGTGGCTGACTTTGACATTTGACTGTCCTCTGAGGTGGTGTTAACAGGACTGGTGGACGCTGGGGAGAGGGAAGAGCATGTACTACTAGATGCGGGGTTATGAACTGGTGAGGGCAAAGGAGATTCATAAGGCGACACCATCATAAGTCCCATAGGTGGGACCTGTAATGGAGGATAGCTATAGTTTCTTGATGGTGCTGCAGGTAGAGATTGGTTGAGTCCAAAATATACCGCCTTATTTTTGGATTCACATACTTGTGCATGGCTCATCTCTACTTTAAAAGTTGAGACTGTGTTACCGCTATGTTTTACAGCCTCTTGTCTTTGGTTTGAAAAGCCATCACTTGTTCTGCTGTTCTGAAATGAGTTAGGGTTTTTTAGTGAGCTATGTTTTTGGGACTTGCTATCATCCTGCCAGTCAGAGGGGGAAACCATGTAAGCCAACTTTTGACTGCTTATTTGCCTTGATAACTCGATTCTGTTTTGGTTTGGCATGGCAGAGGTTGGCCGTATCTGCTGCCAGGGCAGTCTGCTATTTTTAGATGGATTTGGCCTTTGGTCAAGTGCTGGCTGGTTCTGAAAATGAAACTTGTCATTCATATCTGTATACTGAATTGTATTTTGATCAGCTGGTGAATATGTCTTATTAGGCCCCTCCCATGAGTGTGGTAACCTATTTAGAACCTTATTATTGATGGGCATTGAGCTTGGGTGCATGTTACTGACTGGAGGACTGTTAAATGTTTTGTTGGGAAAGTGCATTTGGGAGCCTGGACCTTGTGAAATATTTCTCGCATGATGCCCACTTCCTTGAATGATTGTTCTTTGGTTGGCAGCTGTGTCTTTGGGGTGACAGTTCCTCTTACTCCCCGAGGTGATGGCTGCATCCCTACTGTCTGCCTGTCCAATAATGTCTGTGCTCTCAGGCAGGGCAGTCTTCCCCTGCTCTGACTGCTGTGAGATGGAGCCAGAGCTGTCACTGCTGGCTGAGTCCTCGCTCAGATTCCTGGGACACTGGATGGAGGATGCTACGCCTTGAATAAACTGTGATTGTGGGGGTTGAGCGTAAGAATTTCTGTCCTCCGGCTGCTGTTCATTACTGAACTGAGTGCTGTTTGGAGCAATGTTTTGCCCTTCTCCAGGCGTGAAGGAAAAGGAGTTGTGGGTCACATGAACAGAACCTAGGGAGGAGTCTGTAAAGTCTTGGGATTGGGGGTTCTGTTCACAGGGAAAAGAGTCAGAGGTTGATTCTTCCAGAAAATGATATCCATATTGAAACGGACCAGGCACAAAGGCACTTGCCTTATTAGCTTCTGTGAGGGCAGTGGATTTTTGTGATGAAACCCCATAGTTAGCACCATTAAAAGTCCTTTCAGGAGACTGCCATGTATTAGAGCCACCCAGCTGAAAATCAGCCAGGATCAGCTGGCTACTGGGCTGTGTGCCGTTGTTCTCCATTGAGGCAGGCTGCTGCTGCTGTGACAGGGGTGGATGTGGGTGGGATGATGTTCCACTTGAGGAAACCAGTGTCTGTGAGGTATAGCTTGGGGAGGTAAGGTTAGAGGAGGCCTCCTGGAAGCAGCGGCTGTAGGTGAGCTCTTCTTGCTGTAGTTCGGCCTCTCTCTCTGGTATACTGGGAACGTGGAATCTGTAGCTGCCCGAGACTGGGCCACGACTGGTCTCCAACTTCTTGGGTGGCGCAACCTTCTGCTGCGGGTAGGCGATGCCAATGGTTGGGTTGGAGCGTGGATTTGTAATGCTAAGTCTGTACAGCTGCTGCGGGTTGCCACGCTCCGTCTTTCCCGACCGCTTCCCCTTCTCTCGGCTGCGGCCCTTTCCGTTCGGGGACTGAGGGCTGCCTTTGCCGGTTGACCAAGTCCTGTCAGTGGCAAATTTTGATCGGTTCTGCAGTGACCTGAAGTCAATCTTCCCTGCCTGCTGTGGGCGTATGACAGCCTCACGCTGCTGAGGACAGTCCCTTTCCTTCTCTAGTTTGTCAACTTTGGCCCCTCTACCGTTGGCTCTGGCCTCAGTGCCGGTGCTTGAAAAGTGCTCTGAAGACTCCTTTGTGGTTTTGTCACTCTGCTGTTCCAGTGCCGTCCCCTCATCCTGCAGTTTGGACTCAGCGTCCAGCTCTTTGACAGCATGCATTCGCTGAGTCTCTCCTGCCATGGTGCACAATGCGTGCTGCGAAGGCCTGGTCCTCAGAGGTGCTATCTGGGAGACAGGGGCATCGTCTTCTGGATAGTATGAATCAGTAAACGTCCAGTGGCAGGAACTGCAGGGACAGGGCTGCTTGCTGCAGGCTCATCTCTTTACTTTCATTGTGAACTGCTGATCTGGCACTGAAGCAAAGCAGACCTGAAATGAAAAGAGAAGAGAGAGGGTCAGATGACAAGCTTTTACTGGTAAATTAAAGAAAATAATGAAGATGATTATATTATATATATATATATATATATAAATATATATTGTATTATGTATTGTATATGTTTTTAAAATAAAAAATCTGGCAATACTATCTAAGCATGCAAGATATTAAAATATGCAAATATGTAAAGTATGTATCTTTAAAATAAGCTATAAACATTTATTTACATTTACATTCATAACACTCATTCTTTAGTTATGGTGTTAGTATGGGAAATAGCAATGTGAGGAACTCTACATGAAACTAATAAAGTTATTAAAGGGCACGTGCAGAAGATAAACAGTTCAAACATCTACTTTCATGTGTGAGATTAAGTACAATTTCAATATTCAGTTTCTGCCAGCAGAGAGCACCATTGCAGCATTTCACAGTGGTGCCACACAAGGAATCAGTGTAATCAATGGGGAATTTAAATACACAGCCAAACGCCCAATACTCTGAGTCTTGGAGATACTATTAACACTTCTTTATTCCTGACAACAATAAAAAGACTTTTCAAACAAGTAAATACGGTTTCATCTGAATGTTGGAATCCACAACAGTGGATTGATGGCTGCACAAGTACCACTGTCAAAAAATCCTCTATAAAAACAATCACACAAAGAAAACCAGTTTGGTCTTGAAATGATGAAGCTAACTACAGTACTGAGGATGAGAAAAATACAGCACATGGATCCAAAAAGCACTGCCAGTAAATGAATCACAGACTCCTTGAGAGCAGGGACACAATGCCACAGTGTTCTATTGCTACAGAGGGCTGCAGGTTTAGATCATGGAGGAATATCAGGGATTAGTCAGTCAGCCATTAGACAGTGAGAACTGTGGGCACACTGACGTTTGCTGCCTTTCCTCAGGCATCCCAGACACAGCTTCTCAGGTCCCAGTTTACTTTGGCCCCACACTACCTCTGCCTCTTTTGAGGTCAGACTGGATGAAACTTTGAGTTAGCACCAAAATGTCATTTTTAGGCCTGGTAAACAAACTTCCATCCTACCTCTTGTCTATTTCCCCTGGCTATGACCAAAGCCATTGTTGGGGGTGGCCTGGAGGTTGGAGAGAACTACACCTAGCCAGAGGATTTTGGATTTCAAGCCTCTGTTTTGGCTACCATTCACACTGCTGAAGTGCCCTTGAGCAAGACACATTCCTGGCAGTTTAGAGGTGGTTTTATGGTTTTCTCAGGAGTGTAAAACCAGGGAGGAATGAGTAAAAAACTGGACATTTACACTGCAGTACTGCTATATGAATGTGCTTTCTTTTGGCCTCTCCATCAGGTAATGACTGCCTACCCTGCAGATTGTCAAACACACCTTCAGTAGGATGCATTGCTTCTCTTCACCATTCATTCTATACCAGTTAGGAGCAAGCATCCAAAGTATTAAAAAGTTATGTCCTCAGAGTGCAGTGGATTGATAATTCTGGCACTTAAATTAGTTTACAAAATGATCCATAAATTAAATGTCCTGTTATCAAGTCGAAGCAGGAATATGTTTGAATATATA
The DNA here is from genome assembly GCF_056507025.1 of Lutjanus erythropterus. Lineage (NCBI taxonomy): Eukaryota > Metazoa > Chordata > Actinopteri > Lutjaniformes > Lutjanidae > Lutjanus > Lutjanus erythropterus. The sequence goes on along the minus strand of NC_139329.1, from coordinate 16,760,193 downwards.
TCCCCTGTGCAAAGATGCAATAAATATGTCCACCAAAACTTCATCCTCATCAGTCTCTCAGGAGATTTGTTGTTCTACGCTCTCAGGGCCATTTTAAGATTAGCATGAGATGTTTCCATCCTGAAAGCCTCTGTATCAGTCCAGGAGCTTAGCCTTTATCAGCTAGCTTACAGTAATGCACTAATTTAATTAGGGCTATACATCCAAAAACATTTTTTCGTCCACACTTTTTTTTGCTGCTTAAGCACCTTGGTTTATGAGAAAAGTAGCTGCAAAAACATTTTCTTTGTTAGCAAAAAACCAAAAAAAAGACTGTAAGGTGAGGCCCCAAAGCGAAATAATTCATGCAATGGTTTTATAAAACATCCAACTAAAGCTACTACAATGAGGTTTTAACTGGTTAGAAAATAGTCTCAGTTTAATACTGATATCTCTATATGACCTACATACAAACAAGACCATCTGTAATAAGACTGGCTATTTGGATATAGTTATTCTTAATACTTGCCACCAGGTCAGAGTCAAATCAAATCAAACGAGTCTGTGTTTACATTTTCCCAGGCAAATTCACAGTGAGTAGTTTGTTAGTCAGTCAAAAGGAAGCAGGAGGAGATTTTTTGGTTATATTTTTTGGTTGTGGAAACACTAAACATACTTTTGCCCACAAGGGCCTCCAAAGTAAACAAAATATGAAAGTTCCTGGTGGTAGCTTTAAGGTGAGTATGGTGAATATGAAATGAGGGAAAATTCTATTTCAAACATACACCAGTATCTCTTGATTGCAGTTAGCTCTATGGTGGAGTAAATGTACTGCCTGTGGGCCAGAACTGGCCTGCCAAAGGGTTCAGTCCAGCCAACTGGATGACTTTGCAAAGTGTAAAAAAGTGCAGAGCACTCATTAATTCCAGACCTGAATTCAGTTCTCTGAACAAACAATACTGTGGTCATATTTAAAGATATTGAACATTGTGCAAAATATTGTCAATCAGTTGCTTTACTACAAAATAATCTGTATCAGACTGCTGTATAGTGAGGCTCCATGAAGGAAGAAAAAATGCACTTTTTATTCTTTCTACAAGACACGTAGATTCCTCTGGTAGAGATCGTATCTGATCATCTCAGCAGTGAGGTTATGATAAGATTGTTGACATAACATTACTGCTGATAATCAGGATGACGATGACAGACTGCACACAAATGAATTCTTTGTGAACCATTGTAAAATCAATCAACAAAACCACCAACAGTCATGATGAAATACAATCCTGTTCACAATTTAAAGCACTGAATTTCTTCAGGACATGTCTTGTTATCGTATTAACGGTATGTATAAAAACTACATGGTGTGTTGACTGGTTTACAGTCTAAATGAGACCCCACAGCCCCAGAGGAGCAGAGTGAAGAGGCTTTAGGGGCCCCTGCAGCCGACACGTGGTCCCAAAGGGCATATTTATTCCATGTATAAAGTGAAGGCCCTTTCACAGGCAGAGAGAGGAGGACACTGAAATCAGATAAAATGGCATTTTATCTTGAGGCCTATGTTTATATCCACAGATCAGTAGCTCAGTGTGTCCAGATACCAGCTGACAAATGGATTAGTGAGACATGACCCTTCACTTTTACCCAGAGGGACAACTCTCTGCCATGTGTTTCCTTGTCTCATCCTCTGGTAAACCTCCCAGAGGTATTTAGCAGGTTGGGAGGGAGGCTTGAGGCTCAGACCTGGCTGACTTTAGGCTGGTTGTGAAAAATCACATCCCCTCTACAGCTCCAGAGAATCTGAAAGCCGGAGTGTCTGCAGCTATCTCTGCCACCGGCTGGGGAGACCGTTGTGAATGGGCCCTGCCAGCATCTGGACCAGGAAGTGCTTGATCCAGCTCCGCAGAGTCAACAGTCACAATCATACATCATAGCCCCAATTGTATTTGCCCAGACTGGCCGCTGAGGTTTGGGGCTGAGGATGAATGCCTCCAGCAACAGAAAGAGCAGTATGAGGATCACAGAGGCCTTACAGAAGTAGCACCAAAGCCTGAGCTGTCAGTTTACAAAGAGTAAGGAGTCATTTATATCCTAACAAATGCCTTGTCCACTTCCCCTACAGCACTGAGAAGCTCAATAATTCACCAAACTCCTCCACACAAGCCAGAATTACTCCACATGCAGACTTTACGCATATCAATGTGCCAATTTGCTGGCGTCTTTGGTACAGCTGATTCAGTTTTATCTTGAAAAGTATAAATTGCTCTTGGACTGCGTATAAAGACAGTGTGGTGGTGACACAATTGCAAGCTGGGCACAAGTTGATATCAAATCCTGTGTGACTGGTCTAAAATTTGTTCCATAAAAGTGTGTTTTAGTGCAGTTTTACAAGTCAATTAAGGCTGTGCGAGTATGTGTGTTTGTGTGTGAGTTTCTAAGTGTGTGTGTGTGTGTGTTCCTCAGGCCTCCTGTCAAATCACCAAGTTTCTGGAGCAGCGGCGCCCCATATGGCTTCACCACAACACCACCCTGATGCTTGAGACTGCTGAGCGTTGAGGAACTGGTGTGTTTGTGGTATAGGTGCATGTGTGTTTTTGTATGTGTGAGTATGTAACTAGAGCAAAACTGGAGCAACTGGAGTTTTTTCATTACTTAGACACACAAGGGCATGTATTGGTTTTTCTCAAAGGTGCTTGAATGAAAACTCAATTTCCTGCACGTCTTTTTCCTGTCATTTTGGTGCAGGATGTATGTGGTGTTGGCTTGAGTGAAAATATGCTGGTAGCACAGTGAAAATCTCTGTCGACTCATCACATCAGGGCCTTAAGCTCGTAATTGCTTTTGCAATTTCTGTTTTCCAAGAGGCCAAAGCCCCCAATAAGCTCCATATCTCTCAAAGTCAGTTAACTTAAAAGACTACAGGCTCAGCGCCTCTTTCTTCTGAGCTACTCAACATGTCTATAGATGTGTGTTCTGTAACAGGAGAGCACCCAAAGGTGGTTAAAAGAAATCGTAAAAGCAGACCATAGCTATCAAGATAGGCGAATATAACAGCACGGCAATTTAACATTTGCGTAAAATACCACACAAAAGAGTTAGATCGTGAAGACAATGACCCTCTGGAGACACAAAGCATTATTAGAGCCAAGAGAAGGGCGGCAGCAGGCCGAGCAATCCACTTCTACAAACAATGGTTCCCTTTATAATAATGTAAATCAATAACTGGCATTAGCAGGAATTTCCCAACATGTTCAGCTTTTCCAGATGCTCCCCTGCTGAAATATCACCACGCAGTCATCTGAAAGACCACTGAGAGAGAGAAGACAGATGAAGATGACAAGAGGTGATGAGATCAGAGGTGATGGAGAGGAGAGGAGAGGAGAGGAGAGGAGAGGAGAGGAGAGGAGAGGAGAGGAGAGGAGAGGAGAGGATGTTGAATGTTCCAAGCACAGTAAAACTATGACAAATAATAAAGAAATACAGACAGAGGGCAGGATCTCTGCAGATACAGATAAACAAAACCTACAAAAAGTGTAGGTGTAGTGTGACTTATTTCAAAAGTTGAGATGGCTTCTATTAATTATATATCCTCAATTAAATAATTCATTTCAAAATAATTTAATGGGGGAACAACTGTCCATCACTACTATTAACTGGTAAATATAATTAATTATCATTCAATTGTTTGCTAAAAGTGAAAAGGCTATTAACTGAAAGTTGAATTAACTATCAATTTACTATCTATTAATGATGGTTATTATAAAATATTACCAAACAATAATCTTGACAAGATCAGTAGGGAAGCCAATAAAGAGTAGGAGAGTCATACAGAGGGATGAGTGTCAAGGGCGGATATTCCTTACGCTGCGTAGCACCAGTAGGCTGTGTAATCAGAGGATGCAGGGGGGAGGATCAGGTGGCAGAATAGAAGCTGTCTGACTGCTCCCCTCACACCTCTCCCAGCGTGACTGGTCCAGCGAAGGGAATGCGCAGTGAGAACGGCTGGCCCGGGCGCATACTGGGGCTCGCCGCCAAAACCTCAGTCAGCGTGCCTGCCTACTCTTCTTTATTTTTGGAAACATCCATTATGCAAGCAATTTGCCTTTAAGATCTCTGCGCATATGTCCATTCGAAGGCAGACTAGGAGGAGAGATATGTCAGCGGTGTAAGAGCTCAGCATGCTTTCACAGCTATCCCACCACACAGTTATTAATATAAAAGCTCTGGGTGTAGGAGTGTTAACAGTAGTGGTCTGTCAGTAGTTTACAAACTTAATTTCTCCATTTATGATTTACAGAGAATAATTAATGAGTCATCTGTCCTCCTCCGCAGTGGTGACGTTTTGTCAAAGGCCTTCAGAATATTTGAAAGATGCCGGGGAAACCGACGTCTGAGCACTTCAAATGAAACAGTGAGCACAGTACTGAGAGAGGCTTGTTATACTCCCTACCTCCACCACCCCTAACCCCACCCTTAACCCAATGTGGTTAGCTGCGCAGTGGGGAAGATGGAAGAAGTGTATGTGTGTGGTGTGTGTGTGTGTGTGTGTGTGTGTGTGTGTGTGTGTGTGTGTGTGTGCCTGAGTGTCTCAGTATGTGTCTGTGTGTATGCATGTGTGTGTGTCTGAGGGGTTCTGGTGTGTAATTCCAGAGGCTCCCCTTACCCCCTCCCTACTTTTTCCCTTTTTCTCAGACGACTTTTTTCTTTTATTTATTTTTTTTCTAACCACTGGATTCTGGACTCAGTCTGTTTCCATATTGGTAACCACAGCATTCCACAAACATGATGGAATCTTTGTTTTAGAGTGTTTAAAGGTTATTTTTTCCTCTTTTTGACACAATTTCCCTTATTTCTGCATGTCGATAGAATAATGCTTGTGTGGCTGTGCAAAAAACAGCTATAGCGTCTGATAGACTTTACAACATGACTGAGTAGAACAGGATATTAGTGAAAGGGCCAAGCTAGACAAAATTTCCTGACTCTCACTTATAGCCACGATAACCTTATCCTCAATGGACAAAATCCTTCTTTCGGGTTTTATTCCTCCTGCATTCCTTTTTTCAGCGTATCAATATTTGCTTGTCCCTTCTTCTGCCCGGGCCAAAGTATTTGGTTGCCTCTCAAAATCAGCAAAGTTTTATTAAATGTAAAAGAAACTTTGAGGTGGGACAAGGATTCATTAAATACAGCCTTCATGTCTGAGGCTACCCTTGTGCATTTTAATGGGTGAATATTTAACAAAGACACAGTTTATAAAAAGATCACCTCTTAAAAAGATAATTCTTTCTGGCTACACATACTTAGATATTTAGAAAGTAAGGTACACTAAATTAATATTTTCTTTACCAAACCACACATCTTAAGAGACGTCCTGAACAGTAATTAAACACTGGTTAAAAAACAACCAGCAAGAGTGCAATTTTAAGGTGGTTACTGGGTGAAAAATATTGAATCTGGATGCGGTGGATGGACCCCCCACACACATAAACAAGAGGGGAAGGATGAAATATGGCAGACTTGACTTAAACAGTTTCTGCCACATACTACAAGGAAATCATATAGTTTTAGTTTTTATTGTGCTTTAACATACTAAAGTCAACCAAACCAGCAAAAAGCAACAAACAAAAAAGATAAGAATTCTATCTCACATTGTCAGCTTTCACATATTGCCATTCAGCTATGAAAGAAAACTCCTTTAAATTTTTGTTTACAAAAGTTCATTTTTATCTGCAGATGTGTCAAAACATTTCCTCTCCTTTTCTCATCTTTATGCTTTTGGATCGATATGGACAGAAATATGTGTGTGCAAGCAGCTCATACACATAAGAGCTACAATAACTTGTAGCTTTATATATAGAAGTATGGATTTTAAAAATTTATTTAATATAAATATTTTTTTTTTGTAGTTCCAGCAATTTCCAGTTATTCCATTCATTACTTGACAGGCAGGTATACTGTAAAAATGACCTAACTTGTCTTTTTAGATCCAAATTCAATGCTTATAACTTTAAGGTGGCCCACACAACAACTGTTTTACGTCAAAACAAATGGTTTACAGGGTTTTACAGGGGAAGCCTTTAATTTATGTAGGAACTGAATGTTTTGCACATATCCTCTATAACGTGGAAGCCAAAGGCAGTGAGAGGAGTTTGGGCCCACTACTTTCACATAGGTGAAAGTCCAGAGAGGAGACTGGGCCTGCAGAGGCAGAGTTACAACCTGTGGCCTCAGGGGACTCACCCTTTTCTCAATGACCCGTCACCCTCCCTCTCATGAATCAATGAGCAAACTCACCTAAGACAAGCAGGCACGGGCAGGCAGGGCTGTAGGTAACAGTGTCACTAACCCCACAGAAGCTCTTTTATCCTCATACGTAGTGCATAGATGGCAAAACACTTATTCAGCAATACGCATGCTCCTATTGGTACAGCATAACTAAGGCTAAGCTCAATGAGTTTTACAGGTGACATAAGGTTGGCGCATCACAGTATGGGCTAATGTTTCAAGCAGTCAGGAAATTCTATATTCTCCTGCAAATGCAAACCTACCAGCATCTGGAATTTGACATTTCGTGTGTTCTTGTGAAATAAATAAGTTACAAATACAATACAGACCGTATAAAGTTTAATCTTGTCTAAATGACACCCTGACTTGATTTGCTTCTCAGGTACAGAGCTGTGACTGAGAGCTTTATGGCTAATGAGCGTCCACTATTGCCTTGAGATTAGTTAGTTTTTTATGACAAATAGTCAAGAAAAAAAATTATCTTTGTCTTTGGAGGAGTGATGTTTGGGGAGAACTATTTTGAAGTTTGACTTGGGCAGGTTGGGAGTGGCAGAAATCTATCAGAGCATATCAGGATAAAGTTTGTTTGGCCTAAACCTCAACATAGCTACAGGCCACACTCATAACCTTTCACCTTCAGGTAAGACCTTTGCTTGTAAGACTTAGAGGGAGGTGTATTTGCGTATACCTCCAGACAAGAGTGCCGACAGTCAAGTTCCAACACGTGACTGTGAAAGGGGTTTTCCTTAAACCTTGAGAAAGTAGGCTACGTAAATGCACCCCATATCAATGCCAAATGAAACAAGCTAACTCTCATGAAATACAGTTTCCCAGTGAGAATACAGAGCCGGGAGATATATACAAAAGCACTATTTGTGAATGAACCTTTGGTCTAAGTTCATGTTTGCAATTAGGAGAGAAGGAGAGCGTTTCAGGTTTTACACGAATGCACTGACTGCGTGTGAGTACAGTCGCACACTCAATTGGGTATAATTGTACATATGTGCATCTCTGTGAGGGTGGTTGTGCAGCATTTAAGTGTGCAAGTGCTTTCATGTATAATTTCAGTATATATTCTGTGACTGGCATGCAGTTGGTAGTGAGTTTTTTTTGACTTTTCTAAGCCCCAGTAGATGGATCAAAGTGATTCAGTCAAATTTAATGCTGTCTTGCTGGGGTCACAGACTACCACACAGATATTTAAAATGAAAGGGTGAGCAGACTCTTGACAGGAAGAGATTAATTTCCTATAGACGTGGCACCAGGTAGTATGAAGTAAAGTGACGTGAAATCATTGCCTGTGTAGGCGGTGACCTATCCGTGTCACATATGTCTACATTCACAAGTTCATATAGCACATGGACAGAGAAAATCAATGGTGCATATTTCCTGAGGAAATTACAATAATAAATTACAATATAACAGATCTGTGTGTATTTCTCATTTTCACCCTGATGGTCTGAATACTTCGCGAGATTTGTCACTCAACTCTTAATTCACGTATTATTTTCCATACATAACTCATACTCATTTAACTTTGTTTCACTCTATGTTTCTCCCCTGCAGTGGGTGGTTTTTAAGGCAACCTGAGAGTGGACAGTCTGTTTGAAAAGTTTGTCTAATATATTGTCCCTCCTGCTGGGTTAGATCCTGTAGGTTAGGTGTTGGTTTCCCCTTAGTGACCACAGCCCTTTTTAATTCACAGGACAATGTTGAAAATCTTTTTCAAGTAAGAAATATCTATGCTGACTGCTGCTGTTTAAATATGAAAAGTGGAGGAAGTGAGTGATCCGACTCTGGAGCTGAGCATCATAGTAAAACTATCTAAAAAAAAGTCTTTACAACTGTAGATAATATCCACGTGGCATCAATATGTCTTTTAAATAGACTTTAAAAAACAGTAGCCATGCTACATGATATGAAATATGGTGAGAGAAACAGCTAAAAAATAAAACCAGGAAGGTGGGGTGAAGAAAAGGGCCTGAAAACCATCATCAGTAAACTTGCACCTTCTTGAGTTCCTCCGATTCAAACCACAATGCCAGATGCATCATCCTACTTCTTTACTTCATTCTGTCTCTATTTCTTTCTCCAACCCACACACGCATGGAAGCAAATCTCTTCAGTTTGGCATGAGGTCACAGGAACTGAGGGGCAGGTGGGGGTTGTTGCTAGAAGGAAACAAAAACATTTGTAGAAGATTTAGGATGGACGTTAGTAGAGGAAGCGCATGATTGACAGTCATGGCTTAATGCTAGAAGCAACACAGCTAACTCGAAGAATAAGACCATGAGCTGAGGTTATTTGGAGTTAAGTGTTTTGGGGCGAACCTGAGTAGTTTTATTCCCCAACACAATTCCAGTACATATGGTAAGAGAAGGGTGGAAAGGGTTGCAAAGAAAAAAAACATTGCGTAATATTTTTTTCTCCCTTTTTTGTTCTTCAGTCCAATTTGCACCAATGCCAAAATCAGTAGTCCCCTGGCCAATGGCACAGAGGGAATTCCAGGCACAGCGTGCGTGAGTCAGTACCAGCATTTTCCTAATTCACCCTGCCTGCCTCCCTTTAAATAGTCCAAGGAAATGTCCAAATGACCTAATTACGACTCAGGCTTTCCTAAGTAGCCCGTGTCAATGCATGACATGGTATTCAAAAATACACATAATCACAAAACAGCAGGGCTTTGGTGGCAGTGAAGCATGTTTTTCATCTGTTTGGTTTTATTAGTGTTATGGTGGGACAGTGAGCTGGACTCTATGTCTATGTTCCTCTCTGTTGTGTCTCGCTTCTCAAAGCTTTCCCTGGCTTTGGCAGACCTTAAAAGGCTCGCCAGAACTAAACGATTTGCCAGAGACATCGATTTGACCAGATCACTTCATCACACTGAAATCTATGTCACAATAATACAAGCCACCAAATCTGTTTCCAGTAACGCTACTGTAGTTCCCACTCTGGCAGTGATGGGCACTCACACACAAAAGCTGCCCTGCCCGAACAAACACCATTAAATAATTGTTTCTATTTTGGGGCCCCGACACTTTGGTCCACTTCAACGGCTTAGTTGCACCTAAAGTAGTGCTTGGAAACAATAACAAAGAATCCTGTTCAAACAAAAGCCTCATTCATACCGAGTGAAGCTGAGCTGAGCTGTCATTTAGTGACATTCTAACTTTATCCTTTTACTGTGTTTGTTTGTGTAGCACTGCGGGAGACGAGGTGGTATGCATCCTGCTCAAAACCACTTTATGGTAATGGTTTGGAAATAGCCAAGACAATTACAGCAAAATGAAGGGGAAAGTGATGGACTGGTTCGAGTGCCTCAAATTCCTGCTCAGTGTTTAAAATTAGTGTTTTGTCAATGGGCCACCTTTGTGAGTGAGGCTCTTTTTATTTGCAGCTGCAAAAACCATCTATAAATACCGAACAGGGGGGAATGATGACCTTGGGCAGTTACAGGATCTGAAATCAGATATAACCAAATTCAGCAATCCACCTACAACAATTAGGTCACTTGGGAAATCCAAAAGTCCACAAGAGGGAGGGAGGAGAGATACGAGGAAGAGGAAAAGAAGTCAAGCAGAGAGGAGACAGATTTCCAGCTCCCGGGGCTTTGAGCGCTGACTGCCAATCTACCTCAGATCCGGGATGGGATAATACACCAGCTTTTCTGCAACAGACAGATAAAGGTCAACAAGTTCCTCCATGATGTGCTGTGGAAAAATTAACCTGCTGTACACCTGTAGCTTGATCTCTTTCATGTCCGCTTCAGTATCATTTTCATCATTCCTTGCTTTGTTACAGTGGAAGATTTCATGGATAACAATTTGGACTATCGTGCAGCCATGTCAAATCTTGGCAGAGGCCTCAGCAGTGCTCTGGTAAACATCTTTTCCTATCTGATCAGTGACCACAGTAGCAGAAGCCTATACTGTCATTCCCCTTGCACCCAATCCCCTTTCTGCATCATTCTCAATTTTTCTTCCTCCTCTTTCTATCTTTTCCTCTCCTATCTCCTCATCTCTCTGCCTATTTGTCCCATGTGGGTGTGGCCTATATCTCACTGAGGCTGCAGCAGGAGGACTACCTGATGTGTCGCTGTGCAGAACGGGACCAAGGGGTCTGCTTTTGAAAAGGGGCTCTGTGCTGCATCTGCAGATCGCCTTACACAACCACTTCCTGCTTCCGACCCACTCCTCACAGGCGGCCCTGTGTGCCAAGGCCGAAAAAAGCGCAAACAGAGGGGTTCAGTCCAACCAGGGGCTGAGCACAGGACCCTATTCATCCTCTCCCCAATGCTCCTCCCTGCTTCTCCCCTACCAGCCTCAGGATGGCTTTATTTTAAAATTCACAAATATTCCCCTCGCTGAGGCATTGAGATCAACTGGATGCTCATTCCCACTTTTCAGTGGTACTTGACAGATGAGCTGTGTCAGTGCTGCACCCAGACTGAGGAGGTGAAACGTGCTGCTGTTAAGTATTTGTATGATGTCTGTCTGTCTGGCACAGCCATACCTCTGGCATCTGTGTTGTTACATAAGAGGGGAAACAGAGGCGCATGGGTCATAGATAAAAGAACAACTTCGGGCTGAGAGTTACATAGAGGCTTCCTGGATAAATGAGTGTTCTAGTTTACTGTGGAAAAACAGTCACTGAATGGGAATCTGACAGTCACAGTTAGAGGTACAGAGGAAAATTGGTGCAGGTTTAAATAATCCCTGCCTGAGGGGGAGGGGAGCAGGTAGGTTTGGGTGTTAGAATTGTGCTGCTATTCCTGGAATGCTCACTTTGTCCCATGTAGACCTGGCAACAGTGGGAAGGACAGGAGCTTGGGGATAGTGGACTCCTACTGAGTTGGACTATTTAAGTAGGGACTCAATGAGGGCCAAGGGGGCAGGGGTATTTAAGATTCTTGGGGAAATGGCAAAGTGGGCAAATAACTCTTAAGACAAACAAACCGAGAGCATTAATGATGAGTCTGTCGCTGGACTGGATGTTTTCGCTTTTTCTCTGTACATTGCAAGGGGATGGCGACCAGCCTGAGCCATGGTCTGTTTTCACTACTGTCCTTGTCATTCCTACCTTCGGTCATTGGACACTGCCTTGTTTTTCTACTTTAAACGCATTAAAACAGCACCCGATACGTCCATTCCTACCAGGGGGATAGAAAAACATTTAGCCTGCCGGCTCCCTGGGCTTCCCCCTCGGATGTCAGCCTCAGATGAGGGTGAGAAGAATGACGCTCTGTACGGCCACTGCAAGAAGCCATTCATACAGCCACAGCTCAGCCACAGAGAGTGTGCAGCACTGACCCACGGTGGCTGGAACAGAACCAGTACTGATCCAGTCCCTGCTGTCCCAACACTACACAACACAAGTATTGATCTAATCAATGCTCGACAGGAGAGGACTACTGAGACAACATGTCTACTGATTCAGCAGGATCACTGCAGGGTCCGACCAAAGTAGACAACACCGTCACTGATTCAACCGGACAGACAGACTTCTGCTCGACTGGCTCAGCCAACACCTGCATGGATAAGAAGGTACATCAAGATACATTCTCCAAGACTGAATTACTACAGGCTGTCAGAAACAACACTGCTATTACTGGCCGAGCTCTATTAAGGTATCTACTAACCCTGTGTTTACAGGACTAATCTCTGGTTGATCAACAAACTCAGTCAACCCAGACTACTGTAAATTCTTTTCCACTCTCCCCATTGCCTTTGCCATGTTGAACAGGAGGCCTTATTATAGGTCAGTGGCTGACTGGAGGCTGAGGAACAAACCAAAGCCCCTGGCAGAGCTCACGTTGTTCCCCTCAGACCTGCTCAGGCTCACTGGAGACCAGTGCTGGAGGCCGGGATAGAGAAAGTGGCTTCTGTGCTTCAACCATGCCCAGCCTCTCTGGCTTCACATGCTTGTGTGTGAGGCAGGCAACCGGGCCAAGCCAAAGAGCGACCCAAAGAGAATGCTGTGTACTTTAGAATATTTTTTTTCAACACATGTCTTATGGAAAATATACCAGTTCAGGAGCACTTAATAGAGTATTTACATAAATTGTATAAAGATAACATAACATTTTTCATACCAGGATAAGATAACTTTTCTGAGAGTGTATAGGATGAATGAGTGTGATTTATTCAGACGATAACTTAAAGTGCTTCTGATACAAGCATGGCTTAAGGTGGGCATACATGGCATGATTTGAGCTAATATGTGACCAGATTTTTGAGCTGCATGATGCTTTTTAGTTGTACTTACAGTAATTTCAGCTTCATTGGGCATTGTTTGCCATGCAGTGTACAGGGGTGGAGCAAAGACTGATCAACTGCTTATGATGTCAGACGTTCAGATTCATTTTGACATGTCAGCATTTTGGTCAGCCGTTGACAAGCTCTTGCACAGTCAAATCAGAGCCACACGTTGACTCCCTAACATTAGTGCCTTTTCTTTCACTGCACCTGCATGAAGTGGCAAATAGAGTGCCTCTTTTTTTTTAATAAAGTTCTGGCACACAGGATGGCACAGATGGTCAAGGCAGCACTTTTTTGCCTTGTTAGCATTATTGATCGCAAACAACTTTCTACCTGCCTGGGAAACTTTCATATTAATCTTTGTTGACAACTGTAACACACAAGAATGGTTCAAAGGCACTGATATGGTATTTCATATTTTACACATACAGTGTGGCATAGTCCATCAGCTGCACCCCAGTGTGAGCACTCAGGTCATAGCTTAACAATTGGACCAGTAGTGGTGGTTTTATATCGCAGACAATTTACTTGTATAGTAGAAGTTGTAATTAAACAGCAACATTCAAAAGCTGTACAGTGTATGCCCAGCATTAGTGGAGCCACTTTATGGCAGGAGATTAAAAAATTCTCTGGATACCAGGGAGAGTTTACACACTTTTTTTTGCTAACCTTAAACACACCACTAGCAGGACATAATTCATCATGAATAAAAATCACTATGACTGTAATTGTAATTTTATCAGCCCGTCTTAATAAACAGCTATCCCCTTATCAAACCTGCCTTTTCCTTCACTCCATCTATCTGAGTCACTATGGGGGCTGGCTGATAAGGCCTGACGTGGGCACATCATTTGAATCCTCTTCATAGTGCAGCAAAATAGTATGAGCAAGCTGGGGTAATCCCGTCCTCCATCACATGAATCATACTTTCCCTCTCCTTCCTATTTTTACAGCTGCTGTGCATCTAGATCTGCTCAAATGCTTTACTCCTCGGTGACTGAGAAAGACAAGAAACCCAGAGTGTTGGAGACTCAGGTTCTCACAGTCATTCCACTTCCTCACAGTCTTTGCATAAACAACCACCAACAATTCCCTCTTGACCTTCAAACACACAAAAACATTCATGCCCACTACTGTGTAAGCATGAGCATAATGCTTCACGCTCCAGGAAAATCTAATCTGAGCATGAGTACTGATTTACAAACTCTGTTTTTCTACTTTGATTAAGTCTACTGACTTTAAACTGCAGGAGGTAAAACTACAAGCATGTGATGCCATATCAGACTGTCACAAAATCAGCACTTGTAAAGCATTACACAAACACTGAATTGTTGTGCTGACAAGATCCAGTGCTTGAATCAGAGACAGGATACAACATATGAGTCACTCAAGACTGATAAACCTTTAAGGATTACCAGAAACAATAGTTTCTGAAATCAGGAAATAGGATAAATCAGAGACACACAGATACACAAAAGATAGATAGAAGATACACAAAAGTGAAATATTGATTTAGCTCATGTTTTAAACTGGGAGTGGGAACTGCTGTTTATATTTCTCACTGTTTAGATGTTGTACTATGTATTGTTGTAATGATGTTCCACATCTCTGTCAGCTTGTAAAATCACAATCAATAACACAAATGAAATGACTATAGTGCCTGTTACTATGCCAGCTTTCTTTCCTTTTAGAGCTACATGCATCAATCAGATGAAAACATTTGGATTTTCACAAGCTGAGGTAAGGATAGCACACTGTAATTTATGTGTCAACTTTCATACGCATGAAATGTGCTAGCGTTGAACCCCTGAGCAGCTCTGATGAATAAACCATTTGGCCAAGCTGTTGAGATCGGAAGCCTTGTCACAGACCATTAAAAGGCTGAGACAGTGGGACAAGCTAGGGTCTGTAACCCTGCGCCTTTGACCTCTCAGCTCAGCATTGTGGTCCTAACGCTGCCTTCGTGCAGCTTCACCAGAAAAACTGCCAGTCTGGGCTGTGGTCTGCCTTTTGCCCTTTTGCCCTCACTTCAATTTGTCATGCCAGTATCGCGTGCCCAGCCATTTGTGTTGGCACAGCTTGCATCTCTGGGGCAGCAGGAAAGCCATTAATCTAGGGCTAGTGGGTCTTTAGAGGCCATGTGAGGACCATTGGTCACCCAAACACACCCTGATCTTGGTCAAAGATGCAGTCAGAAATAGGCGCCATAATTTAAGAAATGTGTATAAATATTTGAGTCTGTAGAAATGCTAAACAAATAGGAGCTGTTCACATGTAAAATGTGATTACTTTACATGTCTTTGATCCTACTTTCCTGCTCTGTTTCCACTCACTGAGGATTGACTGTGTCTGATGTATTTTAAATGTGCATTGGATAAGCCTGCTTTTGCATGCAAGCATTGCACATCACAGACATAACATAAATGTAGGCTTGTCATATCATGAGCTCTTCATCTGCTGCAAAATTAATTTTAAGACCAACAATTACATCAACATCTCCTTGTTCTCACAAAAAAGACACATTTTAAGTTCATGCACTGAAAACTATGCAGAGGAGTACATGAATGCAACAGTTCCAGGAAATGAATAACAAATGAATATATTCCCATCTGATTGGTGTTTTTTTCCTCCAGAAAGTAGATTCTCTGCATATCCACCTCACCATCATGCACATAGACAGAGGAGCGGAGAGCAATTAAAATGAAATATAACGTTGTAAAAGTTTTGAGAGGACTTGTTAAAAGCATTGACCAATCTCAGAGAGTAAAAATCCAAATCTGTGTTGTGGTGTTTTAAGGATCAGTGAAAAGTTACTGCAAAGATAGAAATGGAAAATCGACCAAAGGAAATGTTCTTATCTTATACTGAAAATACCATTCTTTCTATGGTAAGACTGGTGACCGTCATTCCTTTAGAGCAGCAGCGGAAGAAAAGGCATGAGGACAGTGTGTGTCTGTGTGTAATTGTGACTACAAAGCAACAACAGTCCAAACACCAAAGGTCCTGTGCACTTGGCTACAATTTAGGAGGAATTTATGAATGGCTTTTGGTTGGTCAGGACCTTAGCTAGTTCTGTGCTGTTTCATTTCTCTGCTGCTCCAACAGGCTTAAATAACCTCAGTGATGCAATCTCTCCACAGACGCCCAGCTGATGTTCCATTGTTAAAAAAAGAAAAAAGTAATGGTGGTAGGTGGTTAGCGCCCCTGCTTTAAGGGGGAAAAATGACATCACGGTAGTAAAGAGGCACCCCTGGTAAGGTATGTGACTTCAGTATATTTGTGCGATCTTGCTCTGGACTTGAAGGGTCCATATGTCGTTTATCAGCTGTGCTGGGTAATTGCACCACTGTGATTGTGTACTTGGCAGCCTGCTCTGCTCTTTATGTCGTCTGAGAGAATATCTGAACAATATGTAATTGCTGGCAATCACAGTGTGTGTGCATAAAACGCAAGCAGTACGGATGATGGGATGACTTTCCTAGCCCCTGCTTAAACTGGAATTTGGAACTCAAACAAGCTGAGGGTCAGGTCTTTAAAAGTTCAGTGTGTAAGATTTACAGGGATCTATTGGCAGAATATGATATTCATATGTATGTTTTCATTAGTGTATAATAATCTAAAAATAAGAATTTGTGTTGTGTTTTCTTTACCTTAGACTGAACCCTTTTTATCTACAGAGGACTACGGAGGGTTAGCTATGGGTGATATGTTTTCCACTGGCAATCACCAACATATTCATGTATGTGTATTCCCCCTCCTCGCTGCATCTAGATTTGTGCAAACAAAATTTTCTACACCCAATAAACAAATTGAACTCACAAAGTGTCAAGAAAGGAAATGTTCTGACAACAATTTTCCTTATTAAACAGAAAACTACAACATTTGAGTTTCTCTCTTTTACTGAACTAAGATGCACTTATAATCGCTCATTAACCCATCATAAAAAACACTTAATTCAAACTTGACAGATAAACCTCACCAAAACTGTATTTGTTAGTCTTTCCACAGTTCAAACAATCACCAACCCCGGTTTGGTCAAACTAAATCCTTGATTCACCGTGTTAGCTGTGAAAATATTCTGCCTCAACAAGCTGTTTTCCTCTAACTTGTCCTCCAGCTTAGTGGGTGTCTTCAGCGAATGAAGTGCGTTGCTGAATAGTGGCTTTCATTCTGCAGAGCATAAAATTTACTAATATAAAATGACAAAAATCGCCCCAAAAACAAGCGACGAACAGACTAACCAAACACTGGCTTTAAATACGACCCTTTGCAAGCTCACCTCTGGATGCCACTAAATCCTACACACTGGTACTTTCATGCAGATCAGAGGAAGGGTGCAAGCACAGTGAATGCACCTGGTCGAAGCTGTGCCAGATTTGCTCCAAATTGTTCAGAAATACAAAAGCATGGGTGTGTGCAGTTTAGAGAAGTGTCATACCATTGGCCAGATGGACGTTAGTGAATAAAGCCAAAGATTGTTTTAGTTTCCGAGGGAGGATCTCAACGTCCCAGAGACAGCGTCTAGTATTTTTAGAATCTGTTCCCCTCTTTGTTAGACGCTTCTCATAAGTCTTTGGCGCAAATCACCAAATCCCAGTCACCACTGAAAACAAACTGACACTCACCTGTTCCATTCATTTTCCTGCCAGTCAGGGGAAAAAGAACAACGTAACAGTAACAGAGATGAAGATGACACATCAGGCTGGGTGGCTGGCTGACCTGGTACAGTAGCGAGCTATGAGTCAGAGACTGAGACTGGAAAGCAGGGAGGCATCTGAAGAATGGGTGACTATGTGGTGTGTGTGATTCACTGCTTGTGTGGTGATGATGCTCAGAGAAGGGCCATGCCACCGGGCCCCGTAAAAGCTTGTCTGTTATTCCAGCATTTCCAAGCACTAGGTGCTTTTATTGCAGCACCAAGACTCACAAAAGCCTTAGGGCCAAATAGGTGTGTAATGGCACTACACCGAGCTCGGCCGGCTGGCTGACTGACTGTTGAAGTCCAAGGGAACAGTTGACAACATAGAGTGGAGTCTGATCCACTCAGCAGCTTCATGAACTCATTCTCACTCTCTCAAAGATTCATCTGTCCCACATCTTTCCCAGCACTCTTCCTTCTTTGCCTTTTTTGCTCTCACACCGCATCTGCCCTCCCACTTGTGCTCCATTTTCCATCTCAATCCCTCCCTCTTTTGGTGTCCCTTTTCTTTTTGTTTGGTCCTCTGCAGCACTTTGACTCCCTCTCTTTGGAGACAGACTCTTTAACAAGCCTGCCCCAGTGGGCAGCAGACAGAGAGGGGAGGTTATTTTTAGATTGCTAACAGATTAAAAGTGGAACATTTTTCTTCATCCTTGTAAAGCGTTCTCATCCCTCTCTTTCAGTCTGTAATGGAGTTTAGCATCTCTGTGGGGGATCTCGTGTTACTTCCCCCACACATACTCTTCTCTTCCCCTCCGCCAGACTCATCTCACCCCCCTACCACCAACACACTCATCCTCTCCAAACACTGACATCATTCGACAGACCAAACTCCTTCCTCTGCCTGTGGGGGCTGTTCTGTTCTGTTCTGTTCCGTCTGTACAGCATGAAATGGGTGAGACTCCACTCCTGACACAAATCAGGGAACGGGAGAAAAAAACAAGCTGTCAGAAAACACACATCTGCTGCAGGAAAGAGAGCCTGATATATCATTACATCTTTGGTGCAGTTGTCCTCATATGACCCTTTCCTCAGCGACACTACCACATTACACTGGTGGTGGCTTTTACACACACACACACACACACACACACACACACACACACACACACACACACACACACACTATTAAAGGGGTGTTAAAAGAATACATAACACAACTGTATTAGGCACAATTAGGCCAGAGCTTTATCCGGGAGTCTGGAAGGTGACGGCTGAGCTTACTTCAGCGTTTTCCTGTCTTGGACCAAAACCAAGAGTCTGACTTTTTCCTCTTTACACAAACACACACACACACACACACACACACACACACACACACACACACACACACACACACACACACACACACACACACTTCCCCCACCATGTGGATCACCTCATCTCTGGGCTGAACTGGTGAAGTGAGAGGGGGGAGACATGGCCCTCTGGGTTTTACTAGTCCCACTCTCACTGACCCATACCGGGGTCTAAAGTCGGATACAGCTCCTGTTACTTTCCTTGACTATGGTCCCATTCCTTTGAAAATATTCTGTTTTTAGCATTGCAGCTTTTTCCCTCGCCCTTAATTTGAAGGAGTGAGCTCTTAAGCAGCGGGTGATATTGCGTGGTAGAAGTGCTGGCAGGCAACAAGCAGGAAATCTTTCATTAAAACTCACTCAAGATCCGTCATGACTTGAAGCTCTGTGTTAGATATTGAATATTAAGTGACATAGAGCAACTCTGTTGAAGGGTTTAAATGCCCTCTGTCAAAGTCTGACTGATGAACCCTGGGAACTCAGTTGAAAATCCGCAGTCTAGATAAAACAGACTGTTCTCATTCCCAAATACTCAAATACCAATGTTTTGTCACCGCCTCTTGGCGACTAGGCCAGCCTAACCAGAAAAATGTGCGTGTTGGTTGCATGCAAGCAGCTTATTCCGACTGATTTGCCGATTTATTGCTGGGAGATGACCTCTAGTGGTAGCAAGTGTGACAGAACAAGGATAAGGACTGAAAATATGGACGAGGTGGGGTGGATGGACAGCTCAAACAAACACAGGACTTTCACCAAGGAAAACGAGTCCAAAAAGTAAACGTACAGTTATCAAAAGTTTTGAGCAACTTAAGTTTCATTATGGAAGTGAACTCCGTCATGGGAGTGACATCACTTCCGTCACATGATATACGTAACATACTTATTTTAATCAACTATGAGCATTTTTCTAAACCTACCCAAGTAGTTTTATTGCCTAACCGTTTTACAATGTAAACCACAGGTGTAATGTCATGTTTAAGTCCAATAAGCCTGTCCTCGCTGGTACTCTCTACCGGCTATTTGTTGTTTTGGGAGTAATTGTTAATGAACCTATTCTGTTGTGCAGGTATAATGATGCGTTGTCGGTGACTCACACAGATTCATACAGTACCTGTTAACAGCTGAAAGAGATGCACCGGGCTTTTCCAAACAAACTCTGGACTTTCACCCCAGAGAATCATCTCGTGAGACCCTTAAGTGATGTCATGTGAATTATATATCCTAATACACTTATTATAATCCCAAGCATAGTGTTATTCTAAACCTACTCAAGTAATTTTTGTGCCTAAACCTACCTAAACTATGACAGTTCCACAACTTCAATCACGGGTTAAAAAAGCTTTCTGGCAGCATCTCATACAGCCACTACAGGGTGTGAGCTGCCGAGGGGCGTTGAGAAAACATCAATATGTGATGAGTTGGGATGAGAATGGGTTGGATAAATCATAGATTACTGTATAGACTAAAATTTTACCTTCTGATGGACAGCTGTGTTTGAAGTTGTCTATGGGCCTGTGTGTGCTTGATCAAAGACATTTCTGTCTGCAAACGTTCAAGATGTTTCTTACAATGCAGCAGGAACAAAGAGCTAAGAGTGTGAGCTTGCTGAAGCTGTAAAAGAAGAGTGAGAAATGAGGAGGGAAAGTGATAAAGACAAGCCAAAGGATTAAATGAAGTCTAATCACACAGTACTTTGGTGAGTTACACAGCACATCAAACCACTTCAAATTGCTCCATCTCAAGCATCTTTTATTGATGCTATGGGAGTTGCAGTCAGAAAACTAGGAACACATTTGGGCTAATTGTTGATCACACGTAAAAATATCTATGTGGGATATGTTACTTTATCCAAAACATATGCAGTGAGGAGCTGCTCTCAAATGAAACAGACGTATCCAACTACTTTACCAAAACACTGCCACCCCAGCGCTTTCTTATCCTTCCCTTCATCTCACTCAATAGGAAAATCGTGGAAAACAAAATGTCAGCAATAATGCTGAACGTCTTCCATGAAATAGAATATCTTGGGCCAAGCATGTTATTTCATAAGCAGAATGCACATGAGTGCCTCTGGGAATATGAAGAGCCCTGTGGCAGCTCTGGCTCAGGCCCAGGCTTTGCTGTAGATTGAGGGAAACCTGATAGTAAAACCTCTGCTCTGCCCACCCCTCACCGCTTCCCTCTGGGTCTGTCATTCTAGCAAAAGGAGGTGCCTGGGCCACAGTGGCAGTCGAGCATCTCAAAGAGCCATGAGGGTTTAAAAGGGCTGGACTGAGGTGGCTTTGCCTTGCAGCATCAGAGGCTTCCCCTGAAGCATCACAGACTGAGGGCCTGCGTTTACATAGGGAGTGGCAGAAATGGAAAGAAGACAGAAGAGGAGCAGAGGGAGGAAGATAGCATCAGTGCTCTGTGCTGATAGTCAGACAGTCCGGGGATTCCCTAGCCCTCTCTCCCAGGTGTATGCCTGTGTCTACAAGACAACTAAGCTCCTTAGATGTGTTTAAGCTTCTCAAATAAAAGTAGCTGAGAGAAAGAGGCATTTGTTGTCCCGGTGATCATCTGACTATTAGGCTTTCTATTGTTAGAAGAAATGTGAAAGCCCAAGGTTTCCTTTTTCAGACCTGCAGCAGGAAAAGCCTTTCTGCTCCAGGGCTACAGAGCGTTTATGTTGTTAGCATACCTGGAGCTGTGCCTCCTGCAGAAAACATTCTCATTAAGCCCACAGTCTCTGGGAATTATAGGCAGAAGTATTCTTTCAATGTGCCTGGCTGCCACATACAATGACTGGTAAAGCTGAAAAGTTAATGACTTGATACATAAGTGCTGAAGGTCTCAGATGTGTTGTCCTCTTAGGGCGGATTCACACCTACAGGTCCACTTCTTGAATGGAGCCAGTGTGAGGATGATAAATTGCTCTCTTTTCCAACTGGTCCAGTTTGCAATCACAAAAGCAAAACTCAAACAGTCCTGAGATTTTAAACACAGGTTGTATGGTGGAAACTGGACATTGAGTTGGTGAGTAAAAAGACAACAAATGGCCCAATTTCTATAGTACATATCAGCAGACTTTAGAGGACCACACATGTTAACGTCTCTTAAAACAGAGGGTATTAAATAATTTAATAATGCAGAGATTTCTTGGTCACACCAACACAAATGGGGTAAGGGCTCCAGGGTTCAGTTCAACCTGACTAAACAAGGCTGGTGTGAACCCACCTTTAGTAGATTTTTAATAAAATTTTCATCTTCATTCTAGCCAAAATACAGCTCTTAGTTACTGCAACTTTTACCTGAACTACTTAATCCCATTCATGTATTATAATTAATGGTGTAACATACTTTAAATTTCCAGGGTTCCTGCCTGCAGAATAAAACAAATGTCTGCAAAAACACAGATGCACATTATAAAGTTACCATACACAGAGCATGATGACACTTTTGAGAAGAATTTGAGCCATACATAGCTTTCCAGAGTCAACATCCTTACGATAATGCTGTCTGCATGAGATGATTTAATACTGTGTTAACATGTATCATGACAGCCTTCCCAGGGCTACATAAACACCACACAACCCAAAGCAGCACCAACCCACTGCACCTCACACTGATGAGGCCATTGTTAGCCCACTGTGAGTGGATCACTCCCATAATCTGTGAATACATCCGCCTCCACGGTACCGTATCTGTATCTATTGTATTTACTTGTAATACCGCTGTGGCTCACAGACAGAGGCTGTTAGTTTAACCCAGCTGCACAAGCCCACTCAACAGATCTGGCTAAAGATGGAAGCTTTTGAAAGTCACTCCTCTGACAAAAAAAAGTTTGATTTCTTACAACCTACTGAGCAAAGTGGGACTATGTAGCATGACAATATTTGCTCCAGAAAAAAGTGCATTTGCTATCCTGGTCTCAAGGAGAACCTCAAGGGCTAATATAGGTTAGATCTACACTTATCTCTGGAATCAGTGGTCATTTTCGGCCTCAGTGGTTGTCTGGGAGCTGATAGCATCTCGCAGACTGTCAATCTCATGTCTGACATCTGATGGAAAGTGAAATAGATTGGCAGATGAAGCCACACTCCTTGAGTTCCTTGCTGCTTTAACCTCTCCCATCTGCGTCAGCAGTCACACATGGTTCACATAACAAATCGCTTTCTTCTCCTCCGCAGTTTAAGGCTACATGCAAACACGGAAATGAGATATACACTACTGTGCTGGGGCTGAATCTTGAGGGGTGGGCACCAACTTTCTTTCTAATGCAGAGATATAACCAACAGATAGCCATGAGAAACCACAAGGGGCCATTTAAACAAAAGCACATGTAGGTGTGTGTATACATGGCTGCACACTCACTCATACAGTATGTACACACAGACTCAGTCAGTCAGCTGTGTGGATGAAGAAGACCATTCTGCATGGAGTCAAATGGGTTCAGCTTCAGAGAAAAAGATGCTACATGAAACAGGATTGCCTCCACTGTGACAGGAAGCCAAACGTTGCCTCTGGGGCTGTTTTTATGTTTAAATGAGACTTTTTTCTTGGATTTCTTGGATAGATAGATTTCCTGTTTCTGCGATCAGTGAAATATTTATTTGTGGCTTGGCAGATGTGACTGACCACTGATGAAGAGTGGTAAATTTACATGAATAACATGATTTAGTATTTCCCTTTTCAAACCCTTTAAATTTACAGCTTTCCTGAATGTAAAAACAAAAGCATAACCTGGAATACAAACAGCAAAACCGAATCAAGCAAATTAAAGGTACATTTCAACCAGTCTGACACTCCCCTCAAATGACAATGTTTAACTTTAATTTACACTGAAGTTTGTCATTACTCCACCCCGTCACTTCATCCATCTGTGCCTCCCATTTCTGCAGCCCAGCCACCTGTTTTAGCCCTATAAAAAGTAAGTGTATTACCCTTGAAAAGTGAGTGTTTCACACTCAAAACGTTTGTGTTAACACACTGCATTTTTTCCCTACTGTGTGGCTGTATATACTCCGACCTCTTTCTTTGTTTCCTGCACAAATACATCTCGATCCACTCTCATGTGAAGGGAAATGGATGAATGTGAAGGGAATGCAGACAGTCAAGAGCTTTTTAAAGAGATACAGGCTGTTGTAGATCAAGATAGAGACCGCAACATTTCAATAGACCTTCTGGCACTGACTGAATAAATATGAAGCAATTGGCCTTATTATTTTGCCAAAAATAAATAAATCCAATCCAGTCTGGCTAAATCTGTTTAGAGAATTAAGAATTAATTGTGAGAGCTTCCATTCCCATGCAGTGTTAGCCTGCATGTAAATCTCTGCCAGAATTTGTGAGTGTGTATTCTTGTATGCATTACTTTTAGTGTGTGGGTGGCGGTTCAGGATCCTTTAAGTTGAGGGAGTTCACACACGCGCACACACAATCGCACACACACCCTCCCCCTAAAACAGACTGTGAATGTTTGGTTGTGCCAGCTGTGTGAGCTTGAGGGTGGGTGTGGGGTGTATACAATTGTCTCACAGACTGCATGGTGTGTATACACATAGTCATAAACAGAATCTGGAGCGGAAGCCCTGATCACCTAGATGTGCTTGACCTTCTGCCCCCAGGGCTGAACTGTTATGCTTTGACTATGTGTAATACTTGGCTTGTGTGGCTGGAGGAAACACTGGGCCCTGCACTGGACCACAGCCAGAGAAACTGTTTGTGAGTGTGTATGTGAGACGAGACACACGTGCCGGAATATTTTCCTGATTTCATCTTTTCGTTCATGGTCTTGTATGGAAGTAAATATAAATGATCCAAAAGTCTGTTTGCATGTCTGCGCATGTGAGTGTGTAAACATGTCTGTGTGTAAGTCTTTGATGTTGACCACAGTGGCACTGCACTGCAGTGAACTTTAGAGAGAGACCCACAAAGACCCACATTTTTGTGTCAAAAACATCTGCATTTATATATAACTATTCCCAAAAAACAAGAACAGAATTATATGTGTGGTGCAAAAGTGAAAAAAAAATCTATCTATACTGCCAGCTCATTTGAAGAGAACCTCCTTAAAGGAATAATATGCAACATTTCCTTAAAAAAAAAAATAGCAACACACAGACTTATACAAACATAATATTTTTCAATCATCACTTATGACCCATGTAGTGCGTGGTGGTGTCTGTATCTGCAGAGACCCTGTCCTCTGCTCTTAATTTCTCATTATTTTGCAGTGGTCAGGACGCTTTTCTAAACCAAAACTTTGGTATTTGACATCCTGGGAATAAGACTCAACAATCAACCATCTTTCTATGTTTACGAACAGCTCAGACAAATCCTACTGATTCTATCTTTACATATCCCTGGACTAAAGCAGCAACAGTTCTGGCTAAACACCTGAGAGAACAAATGAACAGCTCACCTGGATTCTTAAGGCCGTCATACCACACAGGTGAGGCAAGCAACGCTTCTAAAAACATTCAAGAGCCTGTTTTCATAAGGTGACAGTTTTACCTTCTAACCTGAGGGATCTACAGTATACCTTTAAAACACTTGTGGCTGAGTGTCTAGGAGCAACAACGCTATTCACAAACAAGTGACTGAAATGCTAAGCATTGTCAGGTGTGGACCTTTTGACCTGATGCAATGTGACACAGGTCACTGGGAGGCCACATATAGAGGGAATGTCTCTGGCTCAGTTCAGACCTGGTATTAACATGCATCCTGGGTGATCCAAGCACAAGTGGACAGCTTTGATTGCTCAGATCACATTTGGAGGTGGTCTGGCCTGCATGTGACCACATTCTTTCAGCAATGTGTACACAATTACCCCTGCTGCATACCCAAAAAGAGGTATGAAGACTTAATTTACTATAAAGTCTTCACAATACAAGTCCCCCGTTATTTTGTTATTGAAATGCCTTTATTTTGAAGCAGCTAAATCATGAAATGTTGGGTTTTTATCGGCAGCACTTAACATGACCCCTATCCAGCTGAAACTGAACATGAAATAGTGAAATAAAGCAGAAACCTAAATGCACAAACAGCAACAAACTAAACTTCAAACCACAGACATTTATTTAGAACTATTCAACTGACTCACTGTAAGTAGATCATTTGGCTTATTATAATTCAAATTATGTCTGTCTATCCTTCAGCAGATATTTGTGAATGCACTAGCAACCACAATATCCCCAGACACCCTTAAAAAAATCACGAAAAGTTCAGAAACTTTGTAGAGCCCTCACTGCTTTTTGTAAATTCAGCAAATGTTATATATTAAGTTATTTCCCTCTTGGTGGAAAAACAATTGTATCCGTCTCTTCCAGCATGTTGGCTACTACTGTTGGGCTGCCAGTTAAAAACAACACATTTTGCATGTGTTCATTTACATATAGAGTCGCAAAGTGAGATACAATCAGAATGCATCTGTAGACACATTGTAATGCCAGGTGTGAACTCATATACTTAGAGCTGTCCACATGTGATTGGATCACCCAAGACGCATGCTAATACCAGGTCAGAACAGGCTCTATATGATCCAAATACTGTCAGTGTGTGTGTGAGGATGTGCACACGACAGAATGGAAATAGGACCATCGTCTGTCTGCTAGCACTTCATGTCATTCCAGCTTTCAACTCCCGAAGGGCCATGAGGCCACTGTGAACTCCTTGAGCAAACACTCTGGAGTAAGAAGAGCGAGCACACAGAATGGGATGAAGATCTAGCAAACATGCCCGTTTGAACCGGAAATATTCAGTGGGGTTAGAGCTTATGGCTTTTTGAACCAGGGACACTAGAGAGGACCTGACAAATACATGTGTGTTTAAAGGCCAAACAGTGCTGAAGGCAGAGCTCCCATGGGGAATCTGACAGTAGAGTCTCCACTACACTGACAGTTTAAATAAGACGGCACAATAAGCTCAGTCATCAAGGAAATGATCCCCTCATCCACCCATCTGTGAAGAAAAGGTGCCATTCCTGACTCCCCTATGGCTGGAAAACAATGGATTCTTTAGTATTATAGTAGTATTTATAGAGCAGTGCAGAATACACTATACTCTACATACGCATTGGGAGACAGAGTGAGAAAGAGACTCATTATCCCATTCTTCAATGGCATGAGGTGCCAGGTTCATTGACTGACAGAGCTAATTAGAGAGGCATGAAAGTTTAAGCAGCATGTGACTCTTCTGACCCATAAAAAACCTGTCATGTTTGTTGGTTCAACTGAGGGCATCATCTATTCATTTGATCTAACAATGCCAGTATCAAGTTTCACTCAGTTGTACCATAAACAACAGTGCAAGCTTCAAACAAATACGGCTGGGTACTGAACTTCTATACTTTTATGCAAGTGACCGAATTGCTTCATTTATATCGACTATTAAAAAATGTCTTGTCATCCTATACCAAATTTTAATATTTTTGGAGTAAATCTACAAGATGTGGTTTATTTTCTTTTTGTAAACTGCTTTGAATGAAAAAATGCCAACTTAAGTTCAACCACAGTGTGGTAAATAGGTTTATAAGTTTACATTATGAAATTGCTATGAGTGTGTAAAAAGGATCTGAAGAATGAAAACTAAAGATTTGTACTATCGCGTGTAAGGTAACTTTCATTGATAAAAGTAATTTTATAGTATCAAAAAAAAAGCAGCGTTCAAGAATCGGTATCGAAGTCAAGGTATTTGTATCTATCAAAATTTTTATGACAATACAAAGCCCTACAAATAAATCCCAGTTTTGTTTCTTTGTGTGAGTGGCAGATTATTCCAAATAATAGCGAAACTGAAATAACTTCAGTAAACCCAGTAGGCAATGTAAGATAAACAAAACAGACAAAAAAGAATCAATCTTTTTCTTGCTTTTGTGAAAATTGTTGCCTCCTCTCTGAACCTTTTCAAAATGACGTGTCTGTCAACACTTCAAATGAATGTGGTCATCTGTCCATGACACAGATTGCTGTGCCACGGATGACAGTCATCAGTAGTCCTAGACAGAAGCTTTGAAGTGAGACCGCAGTGCGCTCCTTTTCCACCCAGTTCTCATGGCTTTCCCTTTAAATAGAGCATGACATCAGACTCTACGCAGGTCTACCGGCCCGAACCCAAAACAAATGTGTCCAAACAATGCCACATCTGGAGCGAAACCCAGGAGTGAGAGGGGAAGAACAGGAATGCAGCGGAAAAGGGGTTGAAAAAGGGAAAGCGGTCCTAAAGCTGTTTAGCTCCAGGACCCTGGCCAAGGCGTCTGGGGATGTGCCTGAGCTATAATTTACTGGTGATTCCCCTTGCTTCCCTCCTCCTGAAGACCTGATGTCACTACTGCGGACCCAAGCATCAGGCAGAATGAAGATCTGAGGCACCTCTGCCTTTCTTAGTGTGATGAAGAGATGTCTGTTCTATTTTAATCTCAGTACACTGAAAAGTCCACTACAGTCCACCAATACTGACTATCACACAACTCCTACAGACAAACGCTAACCACTGTGTTACTTGTATGGTGATATCCCAACTTTAAAAGGATAGATTGGATTAACTGAAGTGGGGTTGTACAGTATGAGATAGACCCCCACCAGTTTAGAAAAGCAGAGAGGAGTGCCAGTATATTTATATAGATTTTTTTTAAGGCTGACTTTTTGTAAGTGGCTAAAATTGCTTTTGTTGCTGACCCTGTACACAGGAGTACATTGCTTAGATCCCAAGCTGGTACTCCTCTCTGCTTCTCCAAATGGGGTTTGTGCTGACTGGCATCTACTGTAAGTAATACACTGACTATCGATACATACCTCAGATCACACCTCAAATAATCCAAACTATCCTTTTAACAGTATGTCCACAAAGTTTGCAAAGAAGTTCAGAGAGAAATGCAATCTCTTGTTTGATTTGGCTCATTCTTCTAACTGTTCTGTGCAAATGCAGGAGGAGGTCTTCAGAAAGTCTTCTCAGGCAGCCTGTTCTTGTTGTCACTGTCAGAAGCAATCAGAGCTGCTGGGTCTGCATTCACACAGCAGAAGGAGCAGAGGAGCAGGCAAATATTCAGGCCAATTTTCTGCCTGTTGGATAAAGTGTCTCATAAACACATGACGGCTGATCCAACAGTTATTTGTCAGTGGACACATAGTGTGCCGCACGCAGTCTGACACAGATACGTGGAACCATAAAATGTACACAACAGTACACACAAACACATACACATACATGCGCACAGTATAACACACACACATCAGTCTGAGAGTGGATTTGTGTGGGAGCTCAGGGGGCCTTTTAGATTGGAGGTGTGACCTGACAAACAGAGACATACGGTAGGATGGAAAATATGCTCAATGTGTCCTGTTTGAAGAGGAGGACACAGATAGGGAGGAATAGGAGGAGATGAAGGAAGTGGGGAAGGAGCTCAGGGACTCCCCTCTCCTTTGAGTCATGTGTTTTACATCTGCACTGCACTGAGTCTACTCAGCTTAAGAAACCTCAGACTCCAAATCCTATTTACAGGCCAAATTCAAGGTGGTTAGTCACAGTGCCACTGGCTTAAGAGGCCATCAGAGAAGACGCAGGATAAAGTGATTGATAAGTCTGATGCACCTTTTATTTTAAAGGCCCTTCAAAGAAGAATCAGATGAGATCATCTATGTTGTGAGTGAACAGGTGCTCATAGAGCTGCCTAGCTGGGGAAAAAGGTGGAGACAGGTCTGCATCAACAGCTCAAGCAGTTCATCTCTGAGAGCATCCTGATGCAACACGTGACTACTACCTCTATATACAGAAATAAACAAAACTAAGAGGGTTGCTTTATAGTCAGAGGTTAATCATGCTGCCTAGCCTTCAATATCTACAGCCTAAATAATGAAATGACATTTGCAAACCATGATAATATAGGCCATGAAAATCAGTTTACTTGAAGCATAATGAGAAGGGACGCTCTAGCTCATCACTATATATGTTCCCATGCTCAGCTATATCAAAAGATTACTACAAAATCTACATTTTTAATCAGGAGGGCAAGTCTTCAATTATGTCTTTAAGTTTAGCTGAAAATTATATAGGCAGTAAGACATTAAGGTTTGGCTTTCTAATATGTTTATTATAGCTTTAACCACCAACTGATGTTATCAAAGTTAAGGAGACTGGGAGCAAATCTGTGTAGCCTGTCAAATTAAATATAAATCTGATTATTTATTAAATTTAATACTTGTGCCATTCAGGTATGACCAAGTTATTTCCTTCTATTCTTTCTCTCATTCCTGATGCTGAGTTTTTAAACAACAATTTCAATCTCTTCGTCTTCTAATCCTAACCAGGGAGAGAGGAGAGTGCAGTTCCCAGAGGGACACATCATATATCTATTTTTCTCCAGGGGAATTTCTACAGTACACTGATGATAGCTGTCAGCAAAACTGTAAGAGTAACGTCTGTAACACTATGGTATGGGAGTGAATTCATGGTTTACTAGAGTCACAAAATTAGTTTCTCTGATTTCATTGTGACAATAAGACACAGTTAAAGCCTCTTGGGTGATTTCAGCAAGGTGACACTATTTTATATCTATGAATCACTGGAATTGGTAAATAGATTAGATTAGATTACAAGAGGGATATGTATCTGTCTTTGTATGGCCTCTTTTGGTGTGACTGCCCCTATGTTTTGTGCCAGAAATTAGGGATGGGCAACATTATCAGTATTATAGTATATCAACATTGTGATGCATTACAGTAAAATGATGCCACTTATGACGGTTTTAGCTGTTTCATTATTTACCTTTACCTACTTAGCCATTATATTCACATTACTGATCATTATTTATCAAAAATCATTCTTGCATAACATTTTTGTTATAAAAGCACCAATTGTAATCCCTACAATATTCCTGCAATATAAATTCAAGTATTTGATCAAAAATATTGTGATATTTGATTTTGTCTAAATTGCTCAGCACTACTTAAAATATTACATTTGTACACTTGTTTAAATCTAAATGAACAAATCAATGAACGCTATGATGAGATGGATAATATTGTGTACCCAAGACAAGCTGGTTCAAATGTTTAACCCCGAAACTTTGTATAACTGAAC
The DNA here is from genome assembly GCF_056507025.1 of Lutjanus erythropterus. Taxonomy (NCBI): domain Eukaryota; kingdom Metazoa; phylum Chordata; class Actinopteri; order Lutjaniformes; family Lutjanidae; genus Lutjanus; species Lutjanus erythropterus. Next base: position 16,729,618 of record NC_139329.1, on the reverse strand, counting down.
TAATACATTTTAATTTACTCATCACCTCCTTAAATTCTTAATCAGTCACTTAACACCATTACACAGGTGATGAAGGGCAGATTAAACCACTGACATGAGGATTTTCTTCTGAGTTGAGGTCACTGCCCAGCTTTCACTATTGACGCCTAATGAAAGTCAGCTCAGCTCTGTCAGAGGGGAGGCACAAAGGTCAGAAGTCGTGACTGCATCACTCAACATGGGAATTAAGGGATGAATAACCTCCCTGGTGTTACGTAACCTTAGAGACTGATCTAGACAGTACCTGCTGAGCTGATAATAAACCAACCTTATTGCCATTACCATGCCCCATAGACGCCAAGATAGATTTAATACAGAGAATGAGTCGTCTCAGTCACATTAACTGGCTGGGGAATTATGACTAATAGTCTTTAGCAGGGTAGGATGAAAATGTAAGTGTGTATTAATCATAAAAAAAGAGCCCCTCCTTGGAGTGTTAAATCACACTTCCTGAGGTCATCTTTCTGACCACCCTTCAATCTCCACACACTCTCTGGTTACAGAGAGAATTTTCATCCCAGATCCCTGTAGATGTTTCCTTAGAAGACTCTTTAACTATGGCCTACTGTTGCAAGAGTTGTTCTTTTCATACTTCTCTCTCCCCGTAATCATGCGTGCGAGTGTGGTGGTGGTGGCAGCGGAAGAGCGGGGGTGGTGGTGACCATCGGGGAGTCTAGAGTTACATTAACGGGCAGCGTGAGAGACAGGAGGTGGTAGTGGGGTCAGGGGTCACGGTGCCCTGACAAACAAAATGAGCCACCCAGTGAGGAAGTCAACAAGAGATGCTTTCCCTCTACAGCCCCGTGAGCCCTAGCAACAGCAGCTGCTGGCAAACATGTGTGTGACAAATGTGCCATCTGAGCCAATGACAGGGTCTCAATCATCACCATATGGGGTTGCCACACAAACATGACACACAAACACGAGGAGGGAGGGAGAGATAGACTGCAGGGGGTGAGAAGAGACAGAGGAGGAGGGGGAGGCAGCAGAGACACCAGACACAATAAAAGAAATCAAGGAGGATATTGATAAAATATGTCAAGTATTGCGATGTGGAAGGGCGGCCAGACTTCCCTGTTTTATGAGGTCAGTCCCCATGTTTAGTGGCTGGAGTTGTGTCCAGAAATGTCCCCATTTTTAATTATGGATTAAAGGGACAGTTCACCCCTAATCAAAAATACTTATTTTTTTTTTTTACCTGCAATATATTTATCCATCTACACTGTTTTGGTGTCAGTTCAAAGTTTTAGTACAAAGTTTTAGTAGAGAAAAAGAAAAATAGATTGTGCATGAAAGTGCTCACAAGGTCACCAGGTCATGATTTCTGGAAGAGACATTACTGTTGAGTTTTGAGCACCACAAGCAATTTAATCATATTATATTGGAAAGAAAGCAGATATCTCTACAGCCGATATCACCAAAACTCTGCAACTGATACAATAAATAAATTAATTAATTAATTAATTAATAAATCCAATCTGATCTTTTTTATAAATGGAACTATAGACCAGGGGAAAAATATGTATTTTTGATTTTGGGGTGAACTGTCCCTTTTAAGATCACTGAGCAGTGAAGGCGATAGAGGAGGAGAGGTAAAAATACGATTACAGAGCCTGACAATTTATTATTCCAAACAATGTTTTTGGGATAATATACAAAAATGATTCTGATTTACTACAGGTAAGAAAATATGTATTTTGGGGAATCTGTCAACCCAAGTATTTTATCTGATAGTGCACTATTCAGTTTTAAAGACTGGAGAGGAAGGAGAAAGTTGTGGTACTGTAAATTAGGATTTTCTGACATGGTTACTTAGTGGCAGATTTTATCATACTGCCCTACAAAGCCTAATTGCAGTAACGAAAGGTAAAACTGACCTTTAAAGTTTTTTTCACTGACCATATTTTGTAGTTACTGCAATTTGTAAACAGCTTCTTCTCTAAAACAAAGCAAAACTGAACTAAAATAGATATCACAAAGTTTATTTTTTAGTTATAACTCAATTCTGACCAAAAATTTAGTTACTGCAGTTAGTATTTGGAGTGCAGCACAGTTTATTACAACACAGTTACCACAAGCAAAACACATGACACTGGAATTGTCCCTCTATTTTATTTCATATATAATAACATTGGATACTGTACCACCAAACTGGAAATGTCCCCGGTTTTCATTTCAGAAATCTGGTCACTTTAAGATATGGGAAAGGCAATAAAATAGAGCAAACTCCCCTGAAGGCGCACTGGTGGTCTGTTTACAATGCAGCCACACTCACAGCTGAGCAGACTGTTTCAGTAGGGTTAAATGTTATGATGACTCCCCATTGGGAAAATCATGGGAGACTTGTTACTGTTAGCTGGACTGCAATCAAGCAGGTTTTACTGTGGGTTCTATTGTTGCCCTTTGGGGCTTAATGACCAGCAAATAGTCTCATGATGGCCTCCTCCTGCCATTCCATCCTACTAAAATCCCCTTTTCATACACACTGTCCTGACTTACAGACCAGATGAAGCCAGAGTGGAGGTTCACACACACAGCACTGCTTTCTTTTTTCCTCCAAAAGATTTTTTATATAATTTTCTGTGTCCCCTGATAATTCCATTTCATTCTCCTCCAAATCTACATTATAGAGTGCCCGCACTGTTTTCAATCAGTCCTTTTGATTTTCCACACTTTCATTTGATAATTTTATTTGCCTCAGCCTTCTGTCTGTCCTCTATCTCATGCTCTTTTTGTATTTTCCTCTGGTTCTCTTCCTCTCCCCCTCGCCAGCTCTGGAAAGTACATTCGCACAGTTCAACTGTGACACAAGGACCGTCTCCTTCATGGCAGACCATGCTTGTGTTTTTTCAATTAAGCCGGGCTCCTGTACACTATTCATTTGGGAAACCATAATTCTCATGGCCCAGCAGAAACTAATGGAAAGTCGCTTAGATTTTTTTTCCGGGAGAGGTATCGGAAAGACCCGTTCCCCAGAAGCGTGTCTGACTTAGTGGGGATGGAGAATAAAACCATAGGAGTACTGCTTGTAAGAATATGAGAGGTGTTGATGGGAGGTGAAGGCCTCACCAAGGGGTATCAGGGCGCAAGAACTCGTGGGGTGAATGGGGGCAGGAAGGAGGTGAGTGAAAGAATACAGATGGATGGATTTCCAAGGGAATGTGGATGAAAGTGAGTGAGTCGCAGGCCGGATCTGAATTGCCCAGCGGGGAGGAGGACAGATCCACTGAAATCACTTCAAAGCCTGGTGTCACTGGGCTGCAGATGAGGACAGACTGTCTCCTGTCCTCTTTTATTTACAGAGATGAGCCCCAATAGCATCTGCCTTAAACCACAATCAGCAGTGTAAATAAACATCTCCACACGTGCCCACATACTGGAGTCCAGCAACACTGCCCTGTCCAACATTTAACAGCTCAGTCAAAGTTAGAGGGCACTATATGCACTATGCACTATGGCTGTATACTACACTAGTAATAACCCAAACCAGCAATTAAATGTAAAGAGAGTGATATTAAAGGCATAATGTGCAACAATTTCCTTACTTATAGAAAATAAACAAAATCTCTTTCAATCATCACTTCTGACCCACTAAGAGTGTGTGGGTGCCTGTATGTCCTTTTCTCATTATTTTATTTTTGCTCAGGATTACCAACTCAAAACATTTGTAACATCTGACTCAACAACAAACTATCTTTCTGGGATAAATCCCGTTGATTCTACTTTTAAATGTTCCTGGCAACATAAGACATTTTGAAAAACAGAATTATCAATAGCTATCAACTGCCAGTCAACTCTTTCCAAAGTTCCCATCCCATGACTGACCTTCCTTTTTCCAGATTGTCTCAGCCTCAGTCTGACCCCCTTCCTCGCCTGACCAGTAGGAGCCATTTATCACCATTAACATAAACCTTTCACTGAAAGCTGACTCAGTCTGCGTCCATACGTAAACAGTGCAGGAAATGTGCACAGACACACATGTGCATGCTCACACATGCACAAACGCACACCTACCCACCTACCATTGCACATTACTGTACGTGCACACTCATATTTAAAGTGGGAGGGACTTCAAAACTGGACAGCCCACATTACACCCCCCCCCCCTCCCCCACCCCCCACCACAACAATCAACAGAGACAGACAGACAGTGAAGGAGAGACAGGCAGGAGCAACAGCACACGAGGAGGAGACAGTCTGTGGTCTTACCTCAGGAGGAGTAATGCTGTGGAGCCGATACAAGGGAAAGCCTCATGACTGTAGCGGTCTCTCAGTCTCAGTCTCCTCGGTGTCTTTGTATCTCTCAGCTGTGTGGCAGACGGGCTCTGAGGCACACACACACACACACAAACAGGCAGCGCAGAGCAGAGCAGAGCTGACTGACGTTCGGCACACTTTACAGGCACAGACAGCAGTGGAGTCGCGCAGACCCCGGGCCCGTCCGCTCACACTCTGCCTTCTGAGGATGAAAAGAGAAGACTTCATTACCAGCTGCAGACCACGCCTCCACCCCTCCAGTCTCCCTCCTCCCAAGCCCTCCCTCCCTGCCTCCCCTCCTCCCTCACTACCTCCCCGCTTCCCTTCCACACTCCCAGCCAGTAGCACGCTCCAGGGCCTGTCCCAAGCCAAGAGAAGGGAAACAGACTGCCAAAGAAAACCTCCCATCCCACCGCCTGCCAGGCAGCACTGTGCACTGCACACAGAGAGAGGGGGACAGAGAGAGATGAGGAAGGAGATGAAGAGACAGAGAGATGGTGACATACAGCATATGGTGTGAATCCACAAACAATTATTTGTTTGTTTTGAAAATGTACATCGCCTCAGAGTTGTTTCAGGTTAGGGTTAGTCAGCGGAGCGCTTAAATATGCAATAAGGATAGGTAGAGTGTGTGTGAGTATGTGTGTGGGAAGCAGGGGGTGTTAAATGAGTAAACGAAGAAGGAAAGTAGAAGGAGGAGAATTAAATTTGGACCAAGTGAGAAGTGTGAGGTAGCAGAGATTCACTTGAGAGACGGAGAGAAGGGGGGAAGGACGCAAACAGGCAGTCAGACGGAAAAAAAAACACAGACACACACACACACATTGAGCAAGACGGGTGATCAATTTGACAGCTGTAGAGAGAAAAGTAAAAAGTGAAGAGACATATTTAACCAGGGGTTGCTGGAACTTCTAATTAAGATTTACTGTAAGATAGATCACATCAAAAGACTGTCGCACAAGAAGAAGTATGAGCGTCTGTGTGTGTGTTTGTGTTCAAGGGGGTGGGGACAATGTCTGTCTCGGTGTGTTTGTGTGTCTATAAACCTGTCTCTTTGCAAACTGCTCCCATCGTCATCACCCAAAATAAGGATGACAGTTTTTGTCCATCTTCAGCCCGTCTTTCCCCTCCTCCTTCTCATCCCTCTCTGCCTTTTCTTCTTCTGCCAAAGTGAACTCTCTCCCCATCAGACGGGGAAAACAGGCCTAAAAGCACTAGCTGTTTACTGTCTGTAATTATGAGGGGCTGGGTACACTCAACCCAAGCGAGCTCTGCACCCTGCCCCCAGTGTCACCACACACAAACCTAGCTCTACCAAGTGTGCCAGTTAAAAATGGGCTATGACACAGACAGAGAGCAGCAAAGTAAAAGAAAGGAAGAGTAAAAACAGCAAACGTTTGAGATTGACTTGTAATTAGTAAAACTGTGTTGTTAAAGGGGAATTCCCCTCAATGTACCAGACACAGTCACAGTATAGTCTAAACAACATATAGTTATGGGTTCATGGAGGTCAAACTGTACTGCAGGCCCTTGACATGACATAGCAAAAATTAAAGTTCAAAGTAGTGATTTCCCAAGAAACTGAGAGAGATAATTTGCTGGTAAATGCTATTGGTCAAGCTCCAGTTCATAGACTGACAGTTGAGGCTTGATTCTGCTGAAAATTAGAAAGAGACACCACCGCAGCACATCACTACATCCACCAGGACAGCCACTCCTGCATGTGGTGTCTCATTTGAAGTACTTTCACAGAAGAAGACATCACTGACTTTAAAGCTATGACATGTAACTTTTCCAGTCTAAATTGTCTAAAAATGCTGGATATATATTATATATTTGGTTGATTTGTGTATTTAGATTATCCCAAATATTTCCAAAAATGGTAAAACTAAAAGAAATTAAGGTTATTCCAGGTAATGGTGAGTTTCATGGTAGATGCTAGTTGCCATAACTTCCGGGAAAACAATGGACACACTGGATAAATCTGCCTGAGCCGTGCCGAGTGGATTTTCAGCAACTGTGGTGGATGTTTTAAAGTGAAGACAACTCCAATGATCTCACACCACTTCATGATATCATCAAAACTACATCTTTTGTTTTTGTATAAATGTGAGAGACTTTTGTGGCAGAATTTAGACATTATGCATTTAAGAAAAAAGGAAGTAAGTAAGAAAGTATCATCTCAAAAACTTACAGTTACGGATTCATGAAAGCCAAACTGTACTGTAGGTTCTTGACATGAAATACCAAAAATTAAAGTTCAAGCTGTGATTTCCCAAGAAACTGAGAGAGATAATTTGCTGGTAAATGCTATTGGTCAAGCTCCAGTTCATAGACTGACAGTTGAGGCTTGATTCTGCTGAAAATTAGAAAGAGACACCACCGCAGCACATCACTACATCCACCAGGACAGCCACTCCTGCATGTGGTGTCTCATTTGAAGTACTTTAACAGAACAAGACAGCACTGATATTAAATAAAGTTATGCAAGTCTAAGATCCCATAGTATTTTCTTAATTGCTCAATAGGAGTAAGCAAAAGAACAGCATGGAGAAACACAAATACTGTATTCTAAAAGAGTATTGCATAGCCACCAAAGTACCCGGAACTTTTAGTCCCTGGGACTTCTTTTTGAAAAGCTAAAAGATTCTTGTGGCCAATTGTTGTCTGCATTTCCACCGCAGTCTAAAGACCCATGAAGGCTAGACAAATTAATCCAAGGATGTATGAAAAGGCAATACAAGTAACTGCACCACACCTCCAGTCCAATAGGTGGTGGTAAGAAGAAGATGAAGACTGACTGTACAGCAATGATGACACCATATAAAGGAACAGACAACACTGCAACAGTTAGCCAGTTAGCATGGTGTTGTTTCAAGTTGTGCTGCTGTTGATATGAGGGATTTTTTATGTTAATTTAAAAGAATATATGTCATGTACAACTCCTAAAGTAATTACACTATAATAAATTCAACAAATTTGTTAACTGTTCAAAACTGTCAACCTCCATAATACCCCACAGAAGAAGAAAACAACAAACCTGATCATGTTCACTGTGAGCAGGAAGACAGTTTTGATATTGAATGACAAGACAGAATATGTTTTTAATGGGATTCATCTCAGTGAGCTCACACTGATGGTGCAGCTTTGTATATATACTTTCCTTTCTTACCAAAAATGTTTTGGGCTGATCAGGGGTTAAAAGTTTCAGAACCACTGTTCTATAACAACAGTGCAAGAGGATTGCAAGATCAGATTTGGAGCTATTCAGCAGATCACAGAAAGGTACAAAAGGACCAAAGAGTCTGCTTAGTGTAACAAAAAAGGGAGCAAATTTTTAGGGCAGCATGTGATGAGGTAAGCGGGGATTAAACAGATCTTTTGGCGATCTCCCACACTAGCATTAACACCTACACAGACCCTCTCTGTGGCATAATAGTGTCAAATTTAAACGGTCCACAAAACAGTACTTAAGGTTATGGGCTGCCTTCATTGTAGGTTGTGAAAGCGCCAGCCTGATGTTGGGGTTTGAGACCGGTGGAGTGGGTTGGTTGAGAGAATGACAGAGAAAGGGGAGACAAAAACTCATTTCAGTGCACTTTATTGCTAAGAAACACTAATCCCTCCAAAAACCAGAGACATGGACAGCCCCTCTGTGGTGTTTTATGTCTTTAATCTGGGGCTTTAGTGACAGAGAAAAGACTAATCCAACATCTGAAAGCTGTTGTTTGTTTACAGTCTTACTATGCAATCAAGTAGTGTCATTACCATAACAATAGTGAATAGATAAAAATAGCACAAAGTGGCCACATAATGAGGAAAATTAGAACAGTAATGACAGGCTGTCAGTCACACTTTGCACAAAAAGAAGTGATTTTACTTCAAGAGCTAAAACTGGGATTTAGCACTGAGGTGGAATTTACTGAGTGCATACAATATTCTATCCAGCCACTAGGGGCTGAATTAAGCTGTGATATACATACAGCCCATTTACAGGCAGGGATCAGACAAAGTTTGGCACTAAATGTTTTAAGCAACATGTCTCTCACCCTACTCCCTGTTTCTGTTTTGGAGAGGATGAACCTTTGTGCCTCTTGAGGTTACTGTACCTAGAAATGTTTAGGCTGGGTGTTCCTCGCACATTTATTTCAATAATTCATTTAATCCAGTGCAACACACACACACACATACTGTGAAACAGCTCATTAGGAAGATTAAAAATAACAGATATGATAATTTCCCTGGAATCCTGTTACTGTAAACTGAATTCAGTCCAAAGACCCAAACAAACACAAGGCTGCATGTGTGATGAGAACACCACATGCTGTGAAAGTCTGCTTATTACAAACAACAGATTTCAGCGCTTGAAAAAGAGAGCTGTATCCAAGTGTCTTCCTGACTGCATATGAAAGCACTGATTATGACAGGTTTACTAAAGGAACAACATGAAATTAGGGCTGCCCCCAAATAGTTGACTAAACCGTTTAATTTATCAATTAGTTTGCAGGAAAAAACTGTTGGAATGCTGCAAAACAGACCTTTTCTCTTGCAAGATGGAAGTCACTATGATTATGCGGCACTTGTATGTAACTGGAACTTAGGGAGCACTTGTGTTTGTTTACACTGCTAGCACAAAAGGTTTGAGCTGCTGGGAGGAGGAGGCTTTTCAGGCCTGGCGGGGAGACCAAGCAGGATATGCCAACAGGGAGCATCACTGGAATGAGCACCAGAACCAGAGCTGTGCAGGTGGGAAAATCAACCGTGCTCAGCAGCCACTTAACTCATCAGCGCACTGCTGCTAACTTAACTGTGTTGTAGCTGCTATTAACTAGTTAGCTCAGTTAGTTAGTTAGTTAGTACAGGCAACTGAAATATGTTGCTTCCTTTTGTTTGCTGGTTTGATGGAACTCAGCTGTAGAGACCAAAACTGTTTTCTTTCTACCAGGCTGTAAACATGTTTATTTCTGCCGTAAAAGTAGACATTTGAATATAGGGGCGTATGGGGATTGACTCGAGGCCACTCGAGGAACTGGAGTTTTTGGCACTTGCGTGTTAGCTTTACTTTTCAGCACTGGAGGTTACCACTTGGTGTGGACAAGAGGTGTGAAGCAGTTGATGAGTGAGTTTGTAACAAGTTAATTTGGAAGTATACATCATGTGTTGATAAGTTTGTGAGTATTTGTTTTTGTGAAGGTAGTAGAAGGAAGTTATTTATTCCGGTATTTTGAACAACAAAACTTGTTTGAGGTTGTGCTGTGTTGAAATAAATGAACAAAATCGTCAGAGTTCTTGTTGGGTGTTCAAACACATTCACAATAATTTCTGCTTTTGCAGTTATAGCATTAACAGGCAGCTCGCTTTGTGTGGAAAAAAAAGTATATTTAAATAATCATATTCACTAGTCAACATATCACTTAAACTAATGACTAGTGAATGATAAAATCTTAAGACGGGGGCAGTCCTACATTAAATATAAGAGCAAGGAGACACACAGCATTGGTGAATATCTTAACACCACTAGGTTAAATATACCCTTTATACAGAGTAGGCTGGAGGAAGAACAACACCATCATTTCACAAAAACTTCAAGTTACAGCAAAGCCAAAACGGCTGCCTCTGTGATTGGATTTCAAAAGCCACAGGAAAAGGTCTGACTGTCAGGCATCACACACATTTGGCAAAACAAGCAGGCTGGGATGAGCCAAAAGGGAGTACTATATTATACTGCTAAGACTGAAACGTCTTAATGCCAGTAACTCCGAGAATAGTTTGTGGTAAGCTCACAAATGCATGTGAGTGAACTAAACTGGATAAATGGAACAAGAACATACAATAGGATATAAAGTTTATGAAGTGCATCAGAGATAACTTGCTTTTCTTTGGATGGCAGCTGGAATCATATTAGACTTCAGGATTCAATCATAGGTTGTTGTGAAATTGAAATTTCACCCTTAACAACCTGAATTGAAAACAGAAAGGAGGCGGATGGAAAGAGAGGGGACTTTCTGTGTTGTTAACACAGAAAACCTTTGTGAGATGTATCAAAGTGAGCGAGCCTAAGATCAACTCCTCCAACATTTCCAGGATGAATATGGAGATTGTTTAAATCCAGCCCTGCAGGGGCCTGTGCATCAGGACACCAATGGCTTGTATTATACTAGTCTAAACAAGTATTTTTAGTTCCTTTGGGGGATTAAAGAAACACAGTTTTACCCATATTCTCAACTCTGCCAACTGTCTAAGGTGCCTAAATGGACTCTCTCACTGTGTGGAGGAAAAAGTCATATAAAACACCAATGCTAAACATATAAAGTGTTTTAATGACCTTAGAGTATTCTAACCTCCCCTCAGGGAGTAACACCTGGGTCAAAAAGCTAATTAAACGGAGTCCTTTTGGAGGCAACATGCAGGTAGACCTACAATACAGTTATTACTAAATATAGTTCCCTAAAGCTACATATAGGAATGAGAAAAGCTTTCTTAAATTCACCTCTGCTGAATCTATAAAGAAACGTTTCTTTTCCTCTGAAAAATACAGAGTGACAATTTTAAGCCAACAATTCTGGACTTCAAAGAGAAAGGATAAATTAATGTAGCCATGGCAAGATGAGAGTGGAGTCGAGTGTTGTAGCCTGGCTGTGGGCCACATTGTGTGCCACTATAGTTTGTGCACTCTGAGGCACACACACTGTGTGGTAACCATGTCTACCTCTTGAACAAGACTTGACAATGAGGAGTCTTAGCTGAAAAAGATTAAGCCTCAGGTCTGTGTTTATACAATAATTATTAAGGCTTGTTATGCATGTAGTTTCATAGTGTTAAAGCCTATAAAGTGAAGTAAGAGCACAGTTTTTCTTCCAAGATGTAAAATGATATCTGCAACCTGTTTTTAGGCACATTTGTGGTGAGGATGTGCAGGATCATTCCAGGTCATGGTGCTGACACACCCAGAGCCCCAATGAAAGGCCTCCCCAACGTCACCAACACTCCTGTAACTCTTAATTAAGGGCACTGAGGGTGATGTGGTGACTGTATTCCATGACACACTGACTGCTACACACCTGAAATGCACAATAAAAAACAATAATGTTAAAGGAATCCCAGTTTGGAGAAGCAGAGTGGAGTACCAGCACAGAAGCTAAGCAATGAACTGCTGTAGATGGGGACAGCAACAATATGTAGTTTAGTTTGCATGTTCTCCCCATGTCTGTGTAGTTTATCTCTGGGTAATCCTGGCTTCCTACCCCAGTCCAAAGACATGCAGTTAATTAGGTTAACTGGGGACATTCAACTGAACGTGAATGTGTGAATTGTTGTCTGTCTCTGTTATGAAAGCCAAATATCACTTTCCAAGCTAATCGAACTCCATAAGTGAAGTCAGTAATTTTATCTTGTGGAACGCAAGTTGCACAAGTTGTGTTATTGTGCAACATCAGTGAATCCGAACTATCCTTTTAAAATACCAAAATAACAAATCAGGGCAGCAGTAGACCAGCAACTCCTGTGTCCTGTGTCTCATCTGTAAAGGCTGTCTGATGGCAAAGTAAAGCACTGAAAATATTCAAACTATAGTATACACCTATGCTCCTGCTGCTTCTCCAAACTGAGGGGGAGCTTACCACCATCTACACTGACTATCAACAACTAACTCATACAATGCCTTTTCAAATGATCCAAACTCTACTCTACTTTACAGCAGGAATATGCATTATTTCTTTTACTAAAACAGGGACAAGTTCTATGAGTGTATTGTGTCTTTATGCACCGAGACAAGAAGGTGCCCCAAAAAACTGTGAGACTGTGGGTTTCAACTCAGACACAGAGGGATGGTGGCTAACCATCTAACACATCCATTCCCTCCCTCTGTCTGTGCAGCTTTTGGGCTCTGGTGCTGCTGGGGTAAGTGGACAGCCTTCAGCTCTGGGAATTTCACACCTATGATGGCCATGACCAGCAGAGCAAAGCCCATCACACATTGGTGTGCCATTTCTGACCCAGAGAGCCCAGCGTCCACGAACACATGCTCTCCCCCAGGGCAAACACGGGGCACCCCAGCCACTGTAGACTTAGCAGCTTGGCGATGTGTACTCACCCCGCCATGTGGACCAGGAGTGATGATGTTCCCAGGGAGACAAGGTGTAGGGGCTTAGATTGGGGGAAGGTGGGGTAAGACCAGGGGGTTAGAGGTGAAAGAGGGAGAGTTGACGAAAGGGGAAAAGGCCTACGTTAAGTGCCTCCTGCTTCCTGTGCTTGAGGAAGCATTGACAGACTTAGTCTTTAGTTTTCCTGTCCTAACAAAGATCAGATCATAATGCTGAGGGGTGCTACCTCAATCACAACATTCACAAGTATATCTTTTCTGGTACTGATGAAAGACAGAATTATATGCCAAAAGGTGAATCATTACATACAAGAATCCTAGGTTCTCTTTACAATTATCTTCCACAAAGTGCAATAAGTATCCGGTATACGTCTTATACATATTTTTTCTTTACCAGTATACAACCCCCAAATGTGGAGAAGGAAACATGCATCTGCTCATGGATGAGAGATTACTCCTCCATGGAGGATGTCATTAATGACATGGGCCTCTCATCCATGAGTAGATGCAGTAGATGCTTGTGCACAATGATACCATTGGCAGATATAGTTCAGGAGGAAGAAAGTAGTTCCTACATTAACCTGCTCACAACAAGGTCTGTGGGTTATCTCGAGTAAGCGGGTCATGATTTCTGGATAGAGACACTGAAGTTGAGTTTTTCAAATGTATTTTGGTGCTTTTTTGGTTATTTAAGGAGATCTATGGGAGCTTACTTTTATGCTTGATTAATTTCCAATTCTTTCTGTCAAATGTTTCTTTCTTTACTCAGCATAGCATAGGAGATAGAAGGAGTTTTTATCCTAGGACGCATAAAACGCAACCCATTTGCTAATCATGTTGACACAGTGAAAACAAGATAATCACTATGCTGTGCCTAGTTACACTGGTGTCTCAGGCTTAACTGTGGCTGGAGGGTAATTGAAGGGTAACTGATTTAAAAAATGTCATTTATAGAAATAAAGTGATAGAGCTAAATTCTAAAACACATATTGATGTTTCTTCTTTGGGTTTCAGCTTCCGGTGCCTTTATTTTGTTCCGATTAAAGCGTCTGGGTTGACACAGAGAAGGGTGGATAGAGCTGCCATTGAACTGTAGCGGAGCCACAGCAAACCAAACACAGAGCCCTCATCTGCACAAATAGGCCTTTCAATCCTTTCCCTCACTTTTGTCCCATCAATACTTCACTCTTCACGGAGACCGAAGCCACCAACTCCAACCTTCCCTCTGCCCCCATCCAAACACACAGAGGGGTGAATGGTGTCTACTGTACGTTCCACCACTCCCCTCTCTGTGGGGTAGAACACATTTTGACAGGCCTGTATTTATGGCCGGCTGGAGTCGTGTTGGAATGAATCATGAAAAGGACCAAAATCATCCCGCTGGATGTTCATTTATATGGAGAACTGGTCAGCTGTGTGGGTCTGTGTGTGTGGCCTGTGTGGAGAGAATGGGGCTTGTGTGAGTGTGTAAGTGACTGTGTGGGAGCAGAGGATTAAGATAAGCCATCTAATGAGCAACAAGTGTGTTGGTTATTCTGTGTTTATTATCTGTCTGTGCCTGCATGGATGAAAACCCTTCATGCTTTCTCTGTTGAGTCTGTGGTTTTGTCCAACATTATCGAGTCTTCCTGCCTGCTGAGAAGTGACTGTCAAAGTGTCACTGTATAAACCACCACCATCAATACCGTGGTATTATTTTTTTAGTATGTCTCAAAGGAGAATTTGTTATATTTACTGTGCTAAATCATAAAATCACCATGATATGTCATCAGAGATGAAGGAAACATGCTAAACTGAAATACTGGGTTCTCAGAAAACAACACTACAGCCAGCATGTCCTCCTTTGAAATTTCTAGTCCAGTGCAGAACATCTGCCTTTGTTTTCCCATTTCATGTTTATTAAGGCTGAATTCAGTGACCCTTATTTACTGAATGAGTAAGGGTCCGTTTATGAGTTTTACAAAATCATTCATCATTAATTAATTACTCATTGATTAATTAATTTATTGGTCATAATCTGTTAGAAGGAGTAGTTGTTATTATGATTAAATTGAGTTTTTTTGTTAATGGAGTCTGCCAGGCAGTAAGTGACAAAACTCCTACTCCAGAGTGTGTATTTTCATAGCAGTGGGCTTTTGTTTTCAGGATAATGGGCTTATAAACAGCTATACAACTTGCAGTGTGGGACTTGTCATCCCTTGTCATTGTCTAAGTATAATGTTGTACATGTCTTGAGTGTGTGGAGGAGGGGGTGGGGAAAACAACTCACTTCGTCATATATTAAATAAGGATTCAACATGTTTAATATTCCAGTTATGGCTCCAACTAGATGGACTGCAGTACTCATTTCTGAATGTTCTAGGGGTTTTACATATTTCTCCTTTGACACAATACTCACATGCACATGTGTACATGGGAAAAGATACTGGCCACTGTAATCATTCATCCTTTCCATACAAGACATAAAAAGATGCTTCCTAGTGTCACTTCAGTGTAAGAGATGGAGTTCAAAATCCACAAAATTGCATGTTAAAGTTCAATCAAAGAAAGCTAATGTGAGGCTTCAGTAGTCTGAGTTATTCAAATCAAGTGGGTGTAATCCAAATTTAGAATCTATTTATTGTGAAATTTCCAGTTTTCCCAGAAAATATATCCTCGCTGAGCTGTGGAGGAAAAATACCACAAAGAGGGTTGCTAACATGAATAACTTTTTGCATAGAAGGAGGACTTAATATTTTCCATTAGAAATCTGAATTTGAACTAATTCCTGTCACAACAGATCAACACTGACATTCCTATCTTCAGAGATATCATACAGAACATATGGACATTATACAAAATTTAGGCATGGCAAACCACCAAAGGAAAGCTGTGTTGCAGGCTAGTTGCCATAATGCAAAGCTATTCAGCTGCCAAACATATGTAAATTGATTTACTAGTACTCTACTTTAGCCAATGTATGGACTGTGCAGATGTAGCATATAAGTAATTTATTATCTGTTTATTGCCAAATCCTAGCTTTCCATATAATATCTCCTTGCTGAGCTCTGCTGTGAAACATAGTGACACAAATGAATTTTGTGCTAAAGTGACTAACTTTGAAAAATTTCCACTTGTTTCAAATAAGTCAGAATTACATTCGCTTCAGCTGAACTTCAGAATGTGTTGTTGTAAAGACGGACGACCAAGGACTCAATCTTTTCCATTGGAATCACTTAAGAAGGGGATGTTCCTGGCCAGTACAGGCGAGAGGAATGATTACAGTGACCAATAACGCTTTCAGATTTTTCATGTTCGATGTGCAGGCCAAGACGGACTTGGAAAAATGTAAACCTATCCTTTAATTATGAGCACTGTAAGCTTTATGTAATGTTAAGCTTGCAGGAAGCCATACCTAACCTATAAAGCGAAAAAAGTCAGACTTAAAGCACATTCTTGTGACTCATCTAATTTGAGACCAGTGTGTTTGCGTAGAACATCTTGTGTAAACTGTCAAACTGACACTGTGATACTGCTTGATGAGTCTTCCCATTATCTATTAGAGGGAGGTTAGCCACAACATAACCTTAAATTCACGAGAATTTCAAGATAGGTTGCACACACACACACACACACACACACACACACTCACATTGCACGCATCACCCCATGAATCCTTCAGGGTGCACTGTCTCAGTGGGTGTGTGGTAACAATGGGAGCTGGGGTGAGCTAAGGCAGACTTCTCTGGTTCTTCTCCGCATAAACCTTTAATATGAGGCCTCCTCAGCACCAGTCGGCCATCTAAAGGCACTGTACCCTGTAATTGACCTTAAAAATACTTTCCGTGGAGGTCGGCAGCCATGTCATTGGCCTTCGGCCCAAGTAGCGGCCGCATCTCCTCAGCCCAGAGGAGCCTGGGAAGGCCTCACAGGGTATATTTAGTGGCCCTGTCCTTTGAGTGGAGCAGGAGATGCAGATAATGCCAGTCTGAGTATAAAACCACTCCACCGCCCACGAGTGGGCCTCTCACAGGCACATTTCCCTCTCCCACGGGGATGTGTTTCCTGAGGTCAGAGGTCAGTTATAGGCAAGCCAGGTGACCAGAATCCACCTATCCTATGAAGGAAGGCCAAGCCAACTTTTTGGCTCTACAAGACACGCTTAGTGCTACATACAGAGAATTTAAGTATAGCACACATCTGTGTTGTCACTGATACTGTAGCACACACAGGGTACTATATCATGATGGACACAGAAAGTACAGTAACTGAGAATTGCCAATCTGAAAGGTTAATGTCATAAAATTGCTGGCTTTCTAAAGAGCTGATGTGCATCGACACAAGATTCTATTGGCTGCCTTTGCATGACATAACACTATACATATTGGCAAAGCAAACATTTTGACATTGAGCAACATAGACTACTGATAACACAGCATTCTGAGTGATCCCCAATTATTACAATCCTATAGTGCTTGTAATTTGTCTTCATCTGGTTATGAAAACCTCATGATATATATATATATATATATATATATATATATATATATATATATATATACATATATATATATATATATATATATATATATATATATATATATATATATATATATATATATATATATATATATATATATATATATATATACATATGTATACATATATATATATATATATTTTTTTTTTTTTTTTTTTAATCCACAGGGGGCAAAGTATACAACTTGGAAGAAAGAAGAGTGAAATTCGATTTCACATATTATTGAGTATTAGCACACATAACTTTTTCTTGTCTTGTGCTTAGATATATTCACTTTATTGCTGATAGAAAATATGTTCAAAGGACATGACTAATCCACACTCCTGTGTGGGGAAAAGACATAACATAAATAAAGGTGTTTTGTACCTCCCACCCATGGTCATGCAGACCAGGTGCAAGTTCATTTGCTATCTTGCAGACATGGGAAAAATGGCAACTGCGTCCATGTAAGATTGCAAATCTACCTGCCCCATCAGCGCAACCGCTTTGCACTGGGTGTAAGATGGGGCCCATTGAGTAGGGATCTGGTCCCAACCTGGTCTTCAGGATCAACATCCAAATCAATCAAGACATTTTTCACATGATAATTAATACATGATCTGTAGGTTAATGTAATCATCTACTACGGGTCCTACAACTGTCATAAAATACCATACTGCACTAAACGCTTCAGTTAAAAACAGCTGTATCTCAGGGACATTTCTGAGGAGCATCATGCATCCTTGTGTTTTATTGTAAAACTGTTTTTGAACTTCAATATTTTGATCATGCTGTCTATTTCCTGTCATAGCATTCTTTTCACAAGAGATCAACACTGACAATTCTGTCTCCAAAGATACGATACAGAACATATGGACATTATGTAAAATAATATTGTATAGGCATGGGAACCCACCGAAGGAAGGCTGTGGTGCAGACTGTCTTTTCATAATCCAAAGCTGTTCAGCTGCCAAACATATGAAAATTGATTTACTTGCTGTCTGCTTCAGCCAATGTATGCACTGTGCAGCTGTACTGTATAGGAATCAGATCACACTTTGTATGATCACACACTCAATATAAAGACTCAGATTGAAATGAGGGGTAATGCAATCTGTAATTTTTATTCTGGTATTCCTTCTTTGCTGAATCTTTGTTGTCCCTTATGCCATTATCTCTGCCAGGCATAAGCAAGATCATGCATTAGGTTGTGTTTGTGTGTGAGCGTGGACTTACTGTCTTGTTTACTGTTTCCTTAATAAGTTTATACAGTTACACGAACACATGACATTTGGTTACAGTACAACTGCATTATTCTATGCATCTTAAAGAGACTGTACTACAAAAACACATTACAAATTTTGCAGACAAGAAAACTTGTACTACACTATGATAGAAAAAACTTCATTCAAATCTCCTCTGGTTGCATCTGGCAGTTGTGGTGGCATTGGAGTAGGTGGTTTACCATCTGTTGCGTGGCAGAGCTCTACACTCTACTCGGTATATTATTCTAGGTTTTTATTTGTTTATCATAAACAAACAAATACTAACACTTAAGATAATAAGAAAATGCCCATATTTGTAATAAGGGTACGGATACATGGTGTGGTATGTGGTGTAAGTGTTAAGCAGTTAGTTATTATGACTAAAGCACGAGCCTGTTCAGTTGCTGTCATACCTACCGCAACATCCCTGGTTTCGCTTAGAGGCTCTTGTCAGGGGCATCTGTAGACTAATTTATGATTTCTTTCAAGAACGATCATCGTTGTAGATAAATCACAGATTTCTTCTGTCTTGTAAATTTTTTAAAGGCGAACACTGGAGTTGATATAAGAACAAAAACACACCTCCTCCTCCTCTTCCTCCGCTGACTTCTTCCTTCTGACCAACCAAAACAATGACAGAAAAACTCTCTGCATCTCTGGAGTCAAGCACTCTTAGACATCTTAGGACGATAGCGTGACATAACAATGCCTTTCATCTGATACAAGTGTGCCACTTCTGCACCTTTCACAGTCATAAAAACAGAGTGGCCCTCATGACTGACAGGTGGAGTTACGAGCAATCATAGCAAGTATTGCTTGACTCAGTGCCACTGGCCATCAATGTTATATAATAGTCATATATCTATATCTTGTTTCTGTGAGGCTCCTGTCTATCTCACTATCTAGCATAATGAAATGTTTGTGTGTCAGCTCAGTTCAGTTCTGGGTGAGGGAGAGAGCAGATGGGCCAGTGTTTACTCGTAGCGTGTGCGATCACACCTTTAAATTCCTCAGAGTAGTAGCGAGAGAGGCTGCAGTCACTTGTGCCTGCCTCTGCTCCTTACCAGTGGAACCACAAGCCTTGGCAAGCTTTAGCCTCACCATAAGCCAGCTCCACTCGTCTAACTTTAGATTTCATGGCCTCCAGCAACGGGTACTTGGATCTCACACAACAACCAGCCACTAGTACTACTGCAACCCTAAATCATCCATAGAATTGTTCAAATGCTTTCATAAACTAAAAGGATATATTTCACATCTTACAACAACAGATGAGCTCTCATTACCTTTGCACATCGTCTATTTTCTTCATATTTGCTTCTTTTTGTCTCTTGACAATACACATGTGTAAAGCCACAAAGATAGCAGGAAACAGGACAAAGAAAGAGTGTCAAAACTTCTGGATTCTCCTCCAGAGACGCTGCCCATGAGTATAAAATCCAAACCCAACAATAACAAAGAAGCACTTTTGATCCGCTGTATAAAAAGACAACTACAGAGCTCGACAGACCAGGGGTTCATGTGCTCACCGTGGCCACAGTGACATTTCTGCCGACCACTCCTTGCCCATCTGGGCTGCTGGTGGCGCTCTGCCTGCTCTCCGAGGACAGCGAGTTCAGACCAGTAATTTAGTTCAGATGAGGTAAAGCAATATTTCCAGATTAATACAAGCCATATTCCTTCAGAACTGTCCTTTCTTTCTTCTTCTCCTCCTTCCTGCATTTTTTTACATCTTACATGTCCAAAAACGTCTGGCTAAAGATGAAAGGAAGAAGTAGAAGAGAGAAAAAGAGACACATAGAGAGGCGGGGAGATGAACAAGTTTTATGCTTTGTGAGGCAGACACAAGCGATAGCCAGTAGCAGTGTGACAAGACTGTTTCTGCCATTAAGTTTATTTTGATGTTTTCTTAAAATGCTTAATAATCTGATCTGATCTGTTAAGTGGCTAGGTTTACACAATCTTCCTTATCCATTCATCATTATTATGTCACCAAATTATGTCAAATAAGTTAAACCCCACAGTAGCGCTCTGTTGCTACTAGGCAGGCGCTCTGAATCCTAAAATACCTGGAGCAGATTCAACCAGCTGTGCAGTGCATGTTTAAAGATGCTCCACTTTGCTCTTTCAACCGTTTATAAGATAACATCCCTGATCATGAAACACGTTTGAATTTCTCAAGAACTTACTGTAAGCTGCTTCATATCATATCATATTGGTGAAATTGCTCCAGCTGTGATTAATCTGGCTTGGCAATGGTTTCAGTAGGTGGGATTCAGGAAGTCACAGCTGTCCCTGTCTTGCAGCTGTGACTGGCTGCAAAACCATCCCATCCTGATGATATGCAGAGCTATAAATCTCTATAGGACTGAGAGAGGAGCATCTTAGTGGCGGTATTTCTGATACAGACTCTGATAATGTTAAATCAGATTTAAGTTAGCAGGAAGAAGCTAAATCCACAACAATTGGCAGCTGGGCAGCTGGCTGGCTTTGTTGTTGGAGCAAAGCCAGCTGGACCAGTTGTAACCTTACATGCCAAGGCTTTCATCAGCTGGCCATTTCGTTAATGTATTCGAAAACTGGAGTTTAATCAGCTGTCTCCCAATAGTTTCTGGAACAATAGCTCAGATCCATAGTCCCTGTGCAGTGCTCCCCGTAGTCTTCAATTATATTCCAAAGGATGTTCCGTCATGTACTTCATATACAGAGGATAAGGCAAGCAGCCACATTGGCTGTGGTTCTCAGAGCCACATAGCAGAAGCATGCTGATGAAGGACTGATGATGGACGGACAGCAATGGCAGTCTCCAGGGCTATGATTATTTTATGGTTTTTTCATCCTAAAGTAACCGTAGAGTGTCACTGTGTTCCTGCCTCGTAAGCAAGACCTCTGGCTGGATGCCACCCTCTAACCAATTCTGCTGATCATTGCGGGGCAACTAATGAAACAACTCCTGCTTCAGCTGCAGTGTTTCTGATGTTTTTTCTGGAACGGTTTCCCCCATCCATCTGCCACACTGCATGACTGTGATGTCATGACTGGGCTCCCTCATTGGCCAGGCTCTGTTCACCCACAGTGCTTTAACGGTACAATTGAACAGTGGGTTTGAAAGGGAACGTGAAATTAGTGGTGACTCATCTCTGGCCGCTATGTTATTATATCATTTCTTTACCAGAAAAATGATTTCAATCGATCTAAAGTTCCATGAAATCAGACCAAAAAAGCCAAAAATATGTGTCTGAATCCAAAAGATGGAAAAGATGAATTTTTTATGACCACGTTTCTTTCACATTCTATAGATCTTTGGTGTCAGTGGGAACAAAAGGTCTAACATGGAGGCGAGCTTCACACGTGCAA
Source organism: Lutjanus erythropterus (assembly GCF_056507025.1). Lineage (NCBI taxonomy): Eukaryota > Metazoa > Chordata > Actinopteri > Lutjaniformes > Lutjanidae > Lutjanus > Lutjanus erythropterus. The sequence goes on along the minus strand of NC_139329.1, from coordinate 16,708,101 downwards.
GATATTTCACAGAATAAAATGCCTCTTAACATTACAACCCAAAGTTGAAAACCTTCTACTCCTCAAAGACACTATTTCCACAACACAATAATTTGTAAGATGAGGTGTCATCAGACGCATGACAAGGAAATTTCATAGCTATTGACAAAGGGCAAAATAATGTGGAAAAGCACTGGTTTTACTGCGCCATTTGGCTGGTTTTACTGAGCAGGGGAAGAGAAATTCTTTAAATGTTGAACCTTCAGAGAGCAGCTGAAGTTCAGAGGTCACTCTCACAACTACAAGTCACATCAGAGGTCTTTTAATGCTGTATCACTACTCTTCTGCAGAGAAGAGAAGAGAAGAGAAGAGAAGAGAAGAGAAGAGAAGAGAAGAGAAGAGAAGAGAAGAGAAGAGAAGAGAAGAGAAGAGAACGAAGGGTTATATGTCTGTACATTTCTTGCACTACTCAGTGAGTTTTGTGCTACTCATTTGAAGTGCAATGAACAGCTTTAGATTACTGCTGCTAGTGTATTAGTTTTAATGTGGAAGACATCGTTTATCTACAAAATAGTGTCACCAATGAAGAGATGAAAGCTGTTATGTTACTTTCTCAGGAAAATATCTCTAAAATATCTAATATTTCACTTGTGGCTGAAATATGAGCGGTCAGAGTCAAAGTTCAGGTGTTCTGTGGGATTTTGTGACAACCATACATTATTGTAATATACAGTACAACTGTACAAAAAGTTATTAAGTCATTTTTAATTTACTATATCATTACTTTGTTTCCAAATACAGAGGCAAATTCTACTCCCTAAAAAAAATCCTTTAAAAACTTTGTCAAAGGGAACCCTAATTTACACCATGTTGTGCAGTTGTGGGAATTATTAAAGTGTGACATATTGAAGGCCATTATTATTTGACAGAATAATATTTTTCCCCACCTGCACTCTGGGAACTTTGGCTCTGACTGATTCTAATACCTGAATATTGCATATTAGCCAGTACAGAATATGAATCCAATAGCAGTGAATGAAAAAAAAGAAAAGGAAGTTCAATCTACTTGATAAAGACTCTGTTTTGTTTTCCCCATAACCCCAAAACAGTTCAGTCCAAACCAAAGAAGAAAGAAAGGCAACTCACTCCAAGTTTTAAAATGGACCTCCACAAAACAAAACCAAATCAGGAAATAAAGATTGAAATAACTGCATTTGAAATTCCTAGTTCGGCTAGTGAAAGAGGCTATTTTGTGGATATGAATACAGGTGTGCTGCCTGTCCTTTGGTGTGCCTTGGCCACAAAAAAAAACTGAAGACCACTGATATAGAGTAAGGCACATGACATTAAACAGTATAGGGGCAAAGGCATGAGTTGTGATGCTGACATGGAGGGAAGTCACCACACATTTTAACAAACTGTCAAAAAACAAGACTGGTGGAAAGAGTGGACATTATCAGTCTCTGGTCTATCTGTACAGCACAGGAACACCCAACATCCACACATTCCCATGCTTGAGCTTGACTTTAACCCCACTGACCTCTAACTGTGAGTGTTTGTGTGTGTCTGCGTGTGCCTCTGTATGTATGTGTGTGCGTGTGTGTGTGTCCTGTGTATTTGCACATCCACTGTTCCTAGTGTAGTGGAGGGCCAACGGACCACACCAGAAGAACAGAAGAACTTTGGCTTTATAAACAACTTTTAAATCAACCATTGCCTAGCTGTGGTATTTTTCCTACAGATTTCTAGCCAGTACTTTAGAGCCATAATTCATGGTTCTACTGTGACAGTAGCACATTTAAAACGATTGTGTAACTGTTCTACCAAGTCTTACTTAATTCTCTTCACACGAGCAAAGCTGATAATTAAATTTACAGCAACTCGTCAGTATCATAATTCGTCACTAGAGAAATGGCTTGCAATACACTTTCTCACACTTCTCCCAGATCAATCCAGCGTCCTGGTCTATCGTGTTTCACCTTAACGACTTTTGCTACAGTAAATGTATGACTTGGATCTGTATGTCACATGAGCTGCACATTTCTGTTGAGGTAGCTAGCCAGTGCACGTTTAGCCTGGCGGAATGCAGCCCTGCATTGCTGAGCTCGGCTGAGATTTATGTGACTGCTGTGGGGTGTGCATGTGGGTAACAGATGGTGGCATCCTGCTCCTCTTTCCTCCCTCAGCACATCACTACTTACTCAAGTCCCCCACCCTGTCGCGTCCTGTCCCTATCTTCTGTTCTTTCCTCTGTTTGCGTCTGCCATGATTCGCTCTGTGTCACTTCAGTGCTTCGGACTTAAAATCAACACTACGGTTGGTTGGAGTTATCAGGAGTTTTCATGGACTTGCAATTAGTCATTGAGCTATCTACACCACACTCTTCCCATTACACCCACTTTCACCACCTTACACATCATCCATTCAACACCACTTTAATGGACACTCAACACAATCTAAGCTGAAACAACACACACACACACACACACACACACACACTGCTTTCAGTGGGATTAGGGTTTTCTGTCTCTATACACATGCTTAACACACACACACTCACACACACACACTCTCTCTCTCTCTCTCACACACACACACACACACACACACACACACACACACACATACACACACACACACACACACACACACACACTCAAGCATGCACAGATACAAACGCTCTAGACCTACACCTTGTAGCCTGTCATTCTTGCTCCATGAAGACTTATACCCAAAATTCATCTTTTAAGTACACTAAAGGTTAATTAAAGCTTCACATTAGATACACATTCATATTTTTGCACATCTTCTGAAAGCTTACGAATACGGACGAAACAGATTAGTACTGCTGGTACTCACAGGGGCAGTATAGCAGTGTAGCCAATGGTTAAAGGCATTACCACAGGACACGACAAATAATTTCATGGTGTGATGTATTTGATATTGTCACCAAAACAAGTTCAAGTGCATCCTGGGCTTAGTGGCACTCAAGACAATTAGGATTGGTTTAAACGACTATAAACAAGCCAAACCACTTCTTTCTCCTATAGCAGAATGATAATATGGAGACTTTTCTCTAGAACCGAACACTGTGGAGATTGGTCTGGCTAGGCAAGACTATCCTTGACTCTGAGTGCTGCACTCTTGTGAATGTACTGTTCAAAATCCATGCCAATGTAAAGCATGCATGAAAGTAAGTGGGCAGCAACAGTTACATTGTTTGAAAAGAGACATCTATTTTCAAACATAAAGGAGGCATATATGAGGCTGAACACTCACCTCCTGTAGGCTTGAAAGATGTCAAGAAATAATGCATCAAAATCTTCAAATTAAAACTTCTAACAACATTCCAGTAGCATAATCCACTTCTTGGCTGTCCATCCGAATATTCAGCATGTTCCAAACAGTCATTAATTCACCAAAATATGGTTGAATAGACTGCTTTAGTGTTGCACTATGGCCCCCGTCAACAGTCAGAGGCTCTGCTTCAAGCTGTGGGGGATATTGGCTCTAATTACAATGCCTGTCAGCTTAAATCACAATGCCAGCAATCACAACACCACTGGAGGCAACTGCGGTGTAACTTCTAAATGTATAGCCTCCGTGCATCTACTGCTGAACATGTTTGACATGCACTTTGTGGGACAAATTGATACCGAGCAGTGACAGAAAAACTCTCGGCCTGTGATGACACTTTTCGTCTGTTTCGCTCTTTCTTTAAAACCCTCACTTCAGGCAGGATGGTCTTGAAAAGTGAAAGAAAACCTGCCGACTCTGATTTAGCTTTCTCATCAGGTGCCAAAGCCCAAAAATATGGCACACACACGTATCATACAGTACAGGAGACATGAAACTGCTCCAACAATGTACAGTTGTGAGTTGTGAGCTGGAAAGTACTTTAAAGGATGTGTTCTTTTCTCTCTCTCTTTTTTTTTTTTTTGAAGTATTTATATCATTCTTCAGCTTCCAAGTAGTGCACCTTATGTACTCAAATCTGAACAATCATCAGCAAATTTTGTTTCAAGTATGTATGTTTTAGTACCAAAATGCTATTTTCTCAAGCAGTTATACAAATGTTTTCCCATGTGATGTGAAGTAGGTTTCTGCATGATAGTGTTACTACAACTGACATATAGCTTATAAAGATGAACAACACAACAGCTGCCCAAAGTGAAGCCAAAACATCGCCCCCAGGTGGCTGGCTGCAGTATAGATCATAAATCCCACCCCCTCCATTATAAAGGCCAAATTAAAACATCAAGTTACACATCAAAGTATCTTTTCTCTAACATGGTTTCTTGCATTTTAGATTTTGTTCTTATCATGCTGATGTTTGTTCTAGTGTTTTCTTTCTGATCAGCTTGGTTTTAATTAGTTATTTGATGCTATAAAAAGTGTGTGTGTGGTGGGGGGGTATGTCAATGACTGGCAGCTGAGCACTGCTTGCGACTGAGTCAGCTGGCTGTATGAGCATGAACTCGAAAACACGGCTCCAACTCTGATCACAGCTGCACAACATGGCAGCAGTCACAATCTGGGATATTTTGGCTTCATTTTTGTACAGTGGGAGAAAGTCACAAGGCGCCATCCAGCTTTATTTATGTCTATGGTAAACTTTTTGCTAACGGCTAAATGGGAGTTTCCATTTGAAAAACCAAGCAAAGAACGCAGATGGAGTCGCCCTTTAAAAGCGTATTTTTAGAAAACAGAAAATAAGCAAACTATCTATAGTGTCAATAGTTATAGTTTTGTTATAGTTAAGAATTAAGACTGTCTAAAAACTTCTATTCTGTGGCTACTGATGTAGCACTGAGCAATACAGAATTTACTGCCAATCAAAAAAGCCATTCAGTGTAAAGACATCAAATTATATACCAGCTGAAATGGGCATGTGGCACACCATTTACGCAGCCATAAAAAGCTGACCTATGGGAGCTCACTGGAGAACATTCACATGATCTAATAAAAATGCAGCCAGCACTGATTGTTCCTTCCCACACACCTTGAGCTGGCATGAGTCTCACCGACCCTGTTTATGTGCAGACACAGATAAACACACAGATGCAATCAGACAAAAACACAGCCATCGCCTACAGATGCAAGTGTTCCACTTAGCTAATCTAATCCCACTCTCAGAGTCTGGGAATGTACAGCTGTGCGGTTTTGTGACACACTGGGCGCTTTGCCATGGGGAGTCACCTAGAGGTGTGCTGAGTCGTTAGTATGTGTGTGTTTGTGTGTGTGTGAGTTCAACTAGTCCACAAGACCACAAAACTGTGACCACAAGGAGTTAAGGACTTTTACTATTGTGACAAACACGTGCATACAAGTACAGACACACAGACGCAGCCGTCCAACCACAAATCCACACATGCACACACCCACACATTTACAAATGTACTCATACACACACGGAAGGAAACTTAAGTCATATTAGTCACTAAAGATGGTAACTTGCACACCACTGCATGCTCATTTTAGGTCACTCTCTCTCTCCGCTATTCACTCTAAATGCTCATTTATTTCCCCTTTATGTACAGATACATTCAAACTAACTCTCACTTTATCTTGGCATGGATGTTGAGTAATGCAGTCTGTACCGGGTGCTGCTCAGAGACAGAAGTTAATCCAAAGATGAGAAATAAGAGTCAAAAGTTTCTGACAACAACACACGACGATGTTAGAGGAGGTTGTAATAATGTACCTCTTGAGAATGAGTCAAAGGCGGAGGCGGTGGTGAAGACAGCGGTTGCCTCTTTGGCCATTAAATACATCAAAACAGATAGATGGAGGATGTTTTTCATTAACTAACTGATGACCAACGTCATTTCCAATATTTTTGTTTTTTTGAAACTTCTTTGTCGCATCCTGTGGTCATGTCAGCTGCTTCACTGCCCCCCTTAGACTATTCGTGGTACTGCTCCATTTCATCCATATCCGTAAGTCTACAGAAAATGTGAAGAAATAGGGCCACCATGAACGCAGAGTATGGACATAAGACCCCACAGCTGTATGCATGTTCAATGTTAAGCCTAAATGAGCCTTTAATGAACGAACACGAGGAGAACAAAACAAAGATTTGAGCCCTGTAAAACAGCTTTTCCCTAAACATAAAAAAAATACTAGGATGATGGCCAGACGGTCAAAGTTGCTGTTTCCTCTCATTCTTCATGTCGTATCTCTGTTTTCTAAGCACACTCCCAATGTGACTTCATTGCCGGGAGGACTTCTCCCCTCAACATGACACACTAAGCACGATTTGCCCATTTTCTGTCCGATTGAAAGAAGGGATGGGTGACTCCTCAAGGAAAGGGGAGAGTGTGGACGAAGCAGAATTTTGTTTGGTCCTAATTTCAGTGCAATCACTTTGATGAATCCAAAATAGAAACAGATAATCCTCTCAGCAAACTCAGCTATTTTGGCACATGTTTTTGGCAAAAGCAACTAACATTTTTTCCAACATAATACATTAATGGAAATCAGTGGGGTTCAATGTCTTGTTCAAAGACATTTTGACATATGGACAAACTATTGTAGTTCCCAGCTTACACCTTTAAATTCAAAAAAGAACAGAAGTGCAGAAATTTTGGTGGATCCCAAATGTAGGGCTAAGATTGCATACCTGTGCCTGCATGTGTCTGTGCCTGTGTACAATATGTGATTATGTGTCTGTGAGTGTGGGTGTGCTTTACTGGTGTGTGTGAACGCTTGCATTATCCCCTCCTGGCATTATTGCATACCCTCCCTGCTGGAGGACTTTCTGATTTCAATGACGCTGCATCTAAATCAAGTTGCGGTGATGAACGCATTCTGGAGGTCAGTTTGTACCTAAGTGTTCTTCACCCTGAACTGGGTGTGGATTGTATATTTCAACCAACCAAAGTAATAAACACAAATCTGATACAAGAAGGGGGCTGGCTAAAGCTGTGGGCAGGAATTTTGGTTCATTAAGTAAGTTATGTGCCTTCAAACAGAGCTAAAAGTCACAGCAGTTGTCAGGAGATTATTATCACCACGCCCCCGCCCCTGGTTCTCTGCTCAAGTCTCAGAGAAAGTGCTGAGATGGGTTACAGGGTTACACTCTATAATTGATAGCTCATTGCCTCAGGCTTAAAAATGGAGCTGCCTGTTTACTCTAAGATGTTTTCATAGCATACAACATATATTATATTAATATACACTAATATATTGCTAAGTTATATTGCTATCACCAACTGCTAAAAGGAAATGAAACAATCAATGGCTCTGAAATGGTGTCACCATTCAAAATATGAGGATGTGAAAAGATAAACATTAAATTATTATTTATGCTTTGGTTTTACGTGTTCTGGACGTGGGCAGAACACATAAAACCAGCCCTGACATTATAGAGGCATTCCCTTTTCAGAGGATGAACTTTTTCACTCGTAACTCAACTGTTACTCAACAGTTTTAAATCTTTCCTCGCCGTGTGACGTCGCCAGAACATAAAAGGACACAGTGAAACTGAGAATCTCTTCTGCAGTATACTAGTGATGTATAATCTAAACCAAAGCAATGATACATTAAACAACTCCAAACAAAGATTACTGGAGGAGATTTATGACAAACTAGAGAAAGAGCTCATGAGAGGAAACACAAAGAAACTCAGGCCAGGTAGAAAAATCAACATTTCTCATACACACCAGTAAATTATAGCCCATCCACAGTGTGATAAAAGCTGAGGTTGGCATTACCAGCAAATAAAAAATGAGGGTATTAAACTGTTGATATAAATTGCTTGTTGAATGGATCCAGGCAGCCAGAACCGGTGCAAATGAAATGGGTTCAGATCTTTTTTCTCTAGCTTGAGCAAAGGAAACACTTATCTGAGAGGAAATGCTTAGCCAGGGTCTATGTGAGACTTTGTGGTGTTTAATGTTAATTCTGCAGCACTCCAGCTATGTCTGTGGGCTCTGATGCCATTTGTTTCTTATTTCCTGCAATTTACTACATTAGCACATTATTTGGTTGGCCAGCGCCTGATGCACTGATGTCTGTTCATCAATGAGGAAAACAGGAACAAACATCCAATACTTGAGTGTCTTCCAACATCTCAGTTGGAGCATACAGCCCCACAGTGAACCTGTCGCCCAGTGCCCCCTGCTTTACACTCAGTGAGCGAAACTACCTACAGCTGTTTATCCTTCAAACACCTGGCTCCACCACACGCTCTGGCTATTATTGTAGGCCAGTGTTTTTGTATAGCCATACGCACAGGGTGTCAAGTCTGAGCAATTAGAAATGAAGATTTACAGCAATACAGAAATCAATAAAGAGCATAGAGTATGTTTCAGAAGTTACAGGGACAATATTATCATTTATTACATGGCTTTATCAAATGCATTCAAATTTGTTAATAATGTTCTTCAGTGTGACTGAACACTTGTTGGTTCAACTTAATATCTTCAGCTTATTGAATATGTTTTCTCAAGTACAACTGAATTAATATCAGATTTATTGCACTACAAACTTCAAAGTCAAAGTCAACTTATCATTCTAACTTTTTTGTTAGTTTGTTGTTGAAACAAATGGCACCTGGCATGCTTCATACGAATTTTACAATAATTGTTAGTGGGAAACTAATCAGCAAGTACTTGCAGGCCTGAATTTGATGATTTCTTCCTTGGTTCATTCCCACGCCATGGGGCAGATATTTCCACTTTGTCTTATTTGAATGAAACCATGGATGTGACCTGATTACCACACTTTGACAACACCAATAAAATCCTACAGGAATTTTTAAGTAACACCCTCTATGTGTGTTTCCAAATGTTTCAAGGGTTACTGCATTTTTAGCTGAGGTTTATTCAGTGTTTGACAATTTTAATCCTCAAAACCATATAGAGGTATCCTATTAATGCATGCATTGATAAACTCAGGGGGGCAAGTGAGGGCTCGCATATGTTGGCTTTGCTTGCATGTGAGAATGCATTGTGTATCTTGCTCTGTGTGCATATGTCTCTGCAGAGGTGGGAGGTAACTAAGCACAAATACTTCTTTACTGTACTTAAGCAGAGTTTTCAGGTATTTTACTTTATTTTTATTTTTCTGACGCACTTTCAAAACAGGCTCATTACTTTAGTTTTAATGCATCTGATGGAAATTATTGATCATTTTTATTTTGTATCATTGTACGCTGTCTTCTCAACATCAAGGCTGATTTCAACCTGAATAGATGGGACAATAACAAATAGAAAAGATGAATCCTTGATGCAGTCATCAGTACATATCATGCACAACAGACACAATGAAACGAAAACAACGTGAAAGACAAGAGAAAGAGACTTGACCGCAGAGAAAAGATGAAGTTCAGTCAGCTTTGCATACATACAGCCAGCAGACATGTCTTTCAGAGGGCTTCTTTTTAGTTTTACAATTGTTCACTTATGCTTGAGTAAAGAAGTTTAATCAGTACTTCTACTTTACCTCCTCTTTACACAAATATCTGCACTTCTACTTCAGTAAAGATTGTGTGTACTTTTGCCATCTGTGCATCTCTGCATGCATATACAAATGCATGCTATTTAATTAAAAACGCATCAAATGTAAATTGGCAGACTGACAAAAGGTTGGCATAGTAACTGCACAAATATAGATGGGAGCACTGAGTTCAGAACATACAGTGATGAGTCACTGGTTGAGCTTAAGGTCGTTTGCAAAAACAGATAAGCACCACTCTTAAAATGAATAGACCAACGCCAGTTTGATTAATATTCCCCTGAGTCCATGATAAACAATAAGTAAATAAAAACTGATATATCTGTTTTTGTAAGTGAACTCATACAGAGAGAAGAAAACTGACAAGAAGGTGGTACCAAGTGGAGTGGAAGTCGACCTCAGAGAGAGAGAGAGAGAGAGAGGAAAAAAAAGGAACAAAAATAGGAAAGAAGTGTGTTTCAGAAAAGTGGCCAGCTTCAGAGGTTGTAATTGACTAATGAAAACCATACCATTTCCAGATACATGCAGGTCTTCAGGCAGGGAGAAGGGAGTATGGGATTGAGGGACAGGAGCAGGAAGATGAGAGGTAACGTGAGGTAAAAAGTCTTCAGGACTGATATGGTTTTCATTCCATCAGTGTTTAACTCAGCCATTGAAGAGCCCAATTTACCAGGCCAACACTTCTGTCATACAGCTGGACATGGACTCGCTCTCATTTCTCTGCTGTCTCGCTCTTCTGTCACACCCTTTTCTTTCCATCTTTCCCCACTCCTTTCACTAATGGCCTGAGGTTTTATTCCCTTGGCTATCAATGACACCTTTACTTTTCTGTTTCTCTCGGCCAACGTTTCCAGTGCACGCTAACTTCATGTCAAACATCCCTCGTCCGTTCTATTGTTCTCAGTGGAATCTGGCACCTTCAGCTCACAACCGTGTACACCTGGATTCCTGACCTCACTGCCGCCTCCAATCTCATAAATCAATCAGTTCACCTATAAAGGTTTAATGGCAGTACCTGGATATTCCTGTGATAATGGGCACGTGACTCTGATTACTGACTGACGGACAAATTTGGCAATTTGTTCAAATTTTGTTCCATGATGTTGTAATTGGTCCTGCCACTGGCATTATTATCAAGTCAGTCAGAATGCTACACTCTTAGAAATAAGGGTTCTTCTGACATAGCTGAGGTGCTACCCAGAACCATCTGCTTCCAAAGAACAGGTTTGTCAAGGGTTGTGTGTAAGACTAATGGTTTAACTAAGAACTCTTTTTCATCCAAAGAACCCTTTTTGGAAGAAAGAGTTCTTTAAGGATTAATGAAATCCTTGAAGAAGTTGTCAAGGGGTTTTTGTGCCATAATATAAAAGAGTTCTTGGTAGAAGCTCCTGGGTGGGTTCTAGATAAAACCTTTGGAAGACAAAAAATCTTCTTGGTACAGTCCCCTGAGGGGGTTTTTAGCTAAAACCCTTGGAATATAAAAAGATTATTGGTCCTTGATGGGTTCTTATTAGCACCTGCTGAAGGTGGAAAGGTTCTGGATAGAACCCCTAGAGAGGGTTCTTGATGGAAACATTACACCATAGAAGGGTTCTATGTATATCTCTCATAGGGGGTTCTGGGTGAAATCTTTCACAGATGGTTCTAGGTATATCCTTTGATGTTGGATTCTAAGAATAACTCTCTAGAAGGTTTCCAAGTGGAACCTTTATAAAAGGTTCTAAAAGGAAACAGTTCTCCTATGGGGACAAGCTGAAGAAGCCTTTATGTTTCTACTTTAGTACCTTTATTTCTAATAATGTACTGGATTGCACAGGGTATGAAATCCTTGAGAGTAGCCTGGCACTCTGAAAAGAAAATCAGACACCAGAAGCTGAATTGTGACGTCATTTCATGCGTGCACACACAGAACTTTTTATTTATGTCTTCATAATTGCAAGAGATAAAATCACAAGGTTTACAGCTTTGCTGGCACTGCATACACACACACACACACACACACACACACACACACACACACACACACACACACACACACACACACACACACACACACACTTCCCATTTCTCTTGGGAGTGGAACACAGTAATCTAAGCTAATTATCTCGATCACTGACAGAAAGTATGTAATATACACACTTCACAAGAAAGATATTGGTATTGGCAGTTGTTTGATTTGTGTTGTTCATCACTATCTTCAAGATCAGAAACCAGAGACTTCCATGCCCCAAGTCCAACTTTAATACTGTTATATTGTTGTCTGTTTAACTCAGACATGCTGGTGACACACCTGGCAAAAATACAGCATTACACTCATAGGGGGAATGCCACACCTGGCAGCTCTGAGGATGATTTTCCACCTTTTAAATGTGTGTGGTAGTTAGGCTGGCACAAGGAGGCAGACTGGCATGACTGAGCAGGTTCCACTTGCGGGGCAGAGAGAATAAAGTGGGTGTGGGGAGTGACGGGGGGGAGCTGGAGAACAGAGGTTGGTGGGGGCGCTCAGGTTGGGGGCTGAGTGTATATTCGCTGCAGAAGCAAGTGCTGCTGAGGAATCTCAAACATTTCCACAGTGACCTCTCTATCTGCTCTACCTGAGCCCCACCCTTCGCTCTCACAGCCACACCCTGGAAGCTCTTAGATCTGAGCTGTCACCGGTGGGCTGGAAGCAAAAATGAGATAACCACAATGCACACATGAATCAGTCTGAAGGTGAATGAAAAACAAAGAATCTTCTGAGGTGTGAATGAATTGCAAGAGCATGCAAAGTGTAAACAACATTAAAGCATGCAGGTATGGGCAGGACAATATACCACCACTGCAATTGCTTCATGGCATTTTAAAGTCTATTTTAATGCATGCATGCTTGCAGATCCTGCAGAGACGCTTATACATCAATGAATTTACTATATCTGTTTTCTGTTTCTCAGCATCGTCATACCATCTGATGTCTGTTGCAAATACAAATCTTTTACAGAAGGAAAATCAGGCAATTTTAAAACGTGACAGCAAAATGTGCAGGCAGCCCATATTGTGGCCAGATGAGCTCTGCTCTCTACACTCTGTCTGTCTTTCACTATGCGTCCACTGCTGACACAACTGAACATTTCATTGTTGTTCATAAATAGATCTCTCAGGAGCTGAAATCAAAGTTAAACTAAAGAGACACAAACGCTCGTGCTGGTGCATACGTGTGCTCCCGCATGCAGCGACTTCCACAGTGTGTCTTTTGCTCTTTCGCTTCACAGGGTGATTCATACACACACAGCAAAGTGTGACTTCGGAAAGGCAAACCTGTCACACATGCTTCAAGGTCTGATCACTGACATGAGGATGGTTTATACTCAGAAATATGAATAGCAGCCTTCACTGAGATGGATTCAAAGAAAAACTCAGCTCAAACAGATCCACTGCATGCAGCCGCTTGCTCAATGCTCTAATTCAACCTTAAACATGGTTGCACTCTCACCTACACACATGTTTACACATATGAGGACATGCACACACACTCATTCACAGGGAAAGCTCACAAACTGGTAAGATATTCTCCCCTCACCTCACCTTTGTGGGCTGCACAGTGACTCCAAACTCCAATGTGTGAGGTGTGTGTCAGTCTCTCCTCTCCTTGATCTCTGTCTCCCTTTCTCTCACTCACTTCTCAACCTGTAGTCATCGCGTGGCTCTAGTTACGCTCTACTGCAGAGAATAAGGCAGAGGGAGAGTGGAGGAGAGGAGGGAGGGATAGAGGGACAACAGAGTCCTGCCCAGACTGATGAGAGAGGCTTCCAAAAACGCCCTCAGGAGAGAAAAGATTAGAACTCTTTGCTCCACTAAAATTTTTAACTTTCTCACCACTGCACTGTTTCCACTGATTTCTTTTTTACCAGGCTCTCTTCTCTGCCATTCCCTCTTTCCCAGCAGCTTTTAAAGTTTTCCTAAAACCACTTTTGCTTTCTTGAGGTTCTGCCAATCAGCAAACCAACCACTCTCTCTTTTTTCATTCTTTTTCTTTCTGCTTCTTCCACTCGCAAATATACTCTTCTCTAGTTCTCTCAGCTGCAGTCTGTCACTGTTTATCTAAACTTGTCTGAATCCTACACACTCATGCACATATTCACTATGCTTACAGTCTGTGCCTTCCTATCCATATACCTCACTCTCATACTCTGGTGTGCAGCTGTATGATGAGGCAGACACACCTGTTATTATTAAAGCATATGTGTGTGTCTGTGTGTGCGAGCTGACTGTATGGCAAAAGAAGGAATCCTTTGAATCTTTTTGGGGTTTGCAGTCCACACTGTTTCAACTGTAGTCTGGTTTCAGGAACTGTTAAACCGAGACTATAAATCTACGGCCCGCTGAAGGTATTTAACAGATGATTCTAAGAAATGCACAGGTCGGCTCATGGACGCCTGACATGTGCTGCATGTGACATTGTGTAATATTGCCTTCCCAGCTGCAACACATACACCTTTCACTTTAAGGTTTTAATAGCATTGACACTGTCTTTCCAGAATGTGAGGAATGCACTGTTCTTATTGGACAGCAAGTGTGTCTGTTAAAAGGCAAACATACTGGGAGTCTCCTCTGGGGTCATGACCTCACTGCACGAGAAAGAAATGAGTGCCAAGAGGCAAAGAAGTGACATGAGGCTAAATTTGTAATTTAGACTAAACCAATTTACTGTAAAAAAGTGTAAAAAGTTGAGAAAACAAAAAATTTCAAGGCAACTCTCTTCAATAAATTTTTGAGTCTTGACAAAGTTTTACCAACTAATAAGGTTATTAGTTCCAGGTCCACAGCTCATTCATTCCTTTTCTGTAACCGCTTACTCCCGAAGGGTCGCGGGGGGCTGGAGCCTATCCCAGCGGACATTGGGCGAGAGGCGGGGTTCACCCTGGACAAGTCGCCAGTTCATCGCAGGGCTGACACACAGAGACAGACAACCACTCACTCACATTCACACCTATGGGCAATTTAGAGTCACCAATTAACCAAGCATGCATGTCTTTGGACTGTGGGAGGAAGCTGGAGAACCCAGAGAGAACCAGCGCAGACACGAGGAGAACATGCAAACTCTGCACAGAAAGGCCCTGCCCCAGCCAGATGGGGGATTCGAACTCAGGACCTTCTTGCTGTGTTAACCACTACACGACCGTGCTGCCCTGGTCCACAGCTCATTGTGAACAATTTTTGAATTTTTTTTTAGGTTTCTAAAACTCAGAGTCTCACGTTTATCTAAAGAAACAAAAGTACATTATCTCAACAAGAAAAGTGACAATAACAATGCTGAATATTGTAAGTTGTTCTGTTAAACTGTTTGTAACTGTCCATTATCTGTTGATCTAAAGTTAAGCATTATCCTGAAAATAAAAGACCACTAATCTGAAAATACACACTACCGAGTTGGAGTTCAGTGACTGTCTGCCTCACTGCCTGCAAGACTATATTTACATATTGCTCATTTAGAGCAATATATAATCTTTCTAAAAGTTTATTAATGATTTCTTATAACTCATAAACAGACATTTACTCATTTAGCAAACATTCAGCATTAATTTTAACTCTAATAAATGTTTAACGGGCAAACAAAACACATGTTACAGGCTGGAATAGAAATTTTGAAGTAGAACATGTTGGTTGTAGTGTTGTTGTCAGAGAAGCGAGTATTTCAACTTGGCATGTTTCCTTAATCTATGATAAAATATCATGGTCATTTTATGATAAATTACATAAAATATATTACAGATGTTTCCTTTCAGGGCTTGAGCTTGATTCAAAACTCAAAAAGGGAGTTGCCTTGAAATGAGGAGTTTTCTCAACTTTTTTTTATTTTACAGTGAACAAGCAAGCAAAATCCCATTCCTAAATTCACAACAATATCCTCACTGTCTTTATTACTGTATGCCCTCTTAACACACTTGTAGAGAAAAAGGTGACAGGGTTAAGAGGAGGAGAGTATATCCAGTCCAGCACTTCAGTCATCTTGTAACCTGATCAAGAGATAAACCAGAGCCGTGCTGACACACTAACCATGACCTTAACATACAACAGCTTTCACAACACATCCCAGCCCTGCGGGAGTTGAAAGAGTCATCATGATGAACCCAATCATCAGTTTAGCCCCAGCCTCTCCACCCCACATGGGATCAGACAACAGTGGTTCTTCAGCCACATCCTCAGCATGCCTGACTTTGTTCACACGTACTCCTCCTCTCCTGACTCCGCCGATAAGTGCTTTACTATCCCTTGCTCCATTTCTGACTCTCTGCCCGTTTCTCCCCTCCTCCCTGGGAGATTAGAACTACTTGAATCAAAGTGATGGAGACTGTAACAGAAAAGCAGAGCAGAGTGTGTGAGTACAGCGTGTGATTCAGTGCTCAAATTATGAGAAAAATCCTGTTTACAGACACGGGGGCCTTGACCTATGAGTCATAGTATAGTCTTTGAGAATCTGGCACAGCTTCCTCTCTCTGCTGGATGGTCATCCCTCAATCCCCCCACAGCCTTCCCAATTCCCACGTGTCTTGTTTAAAACATTTCCAGTTTTCTATCTTTCATTCAGCAGAATTTCAAAAAGAGGGGCTCCGCTCTGTCATGGAGCCTAATGTGCTAAGACCTAACAACTGTTTAATAAGATATTTGGGCCAGTATCCCAAATGTCTGCATGTACAGTATGTGGCTAGTGTTTGTCAGTATTCATAGTTTCATTGATTGTCTGTGTTTGTTTGTTTGGACACCTGCATAGCACAAGTAAATATGCTATGCACAAGAACATGTATACGTATCTATGCAAATCATTACCAGAACATATTTGGTTCTTATGGGATTCTCATGGAGCAGAGATGAGACTAGAGCCACAGCTATTTTTTGTCCACATCTATGACTGTATCCTGAAGTAGTGATTCACAATTTTTGAAAAACCTTGAAAATCCAGCCTATCCCAGCTGATGCTGGACCATCACCAGTTCATCACAGGGCTGTTATATAGAGACAAACAATGAATCACACTCAAATGGGCTGGGCAATTTAGAATCACCAATTAACTTAACCTGTTGTCTCTGGGCTATGGGAGCAAGCCAGACAAACCCAGAGGAAACCCCCAGGGATAGAGGGAGAACACGCAAAATCTGCAAAGAGGAGGATTCAAATGCAGAGCCTTTTTGTTGTAAGACAACAGTGCTAACTACTGCACCACTGTGTTTTATCGGCCCTATAGAAAAACATATTGGTCAATCCTTAATGTTTACCATGTGTTAGCATGCTAATATCTGCTAACTGGCCCAAAGATATTTAAACTCTGCATCAAATAACGTGGCAATCCATTTCACTCACAATCTCATGGTGGTGCTACAGGAAAGGTTCACTCGGAAGTCATTAAGATACATTGTCTGAGAACCATGAAATCCAACTTTTGTGCATATCTAGTGAGTAGATAATGAGATGTTAAAGTGACAACTTTGATGTACTGATAATGCTCAGTTCCTTGTGGACTATGGTAGTTAAAGGGCCCAATGTCTAAAATGTAATAAAAGTGGGCTCTAGAATGCCCTTCCAGTGGACAAGTGCCATATAGGCTGCTGCATTGTTGTATTTAAAATCACATAATAAAACAATTCCAGTCTAAGTCACGATTTATAACTGTTTCACCAAACATGCAACACACCATTCAGGACTAGTGTCCCACTACATCCAACTGGTACCCTTTCAAGTTTTATCACCCCTGCACCTCAAACAGCCTGAGTCTACCACTATGCTCAATGGGATGTCAGGGGATCATCAAGTTCATTAGGATACTTCCTCTGGCCACCATATATACATGTACAAAATCCCATGCAATACTTGTCAAAACATTTCACTGTCAACCAAAACCTCATGATTGCTCTAGAGGAAAGGTCAGGCAATCACCAAAGTCTTTAGGATTCATCCTCTGAGATCCATAAATATCTGCACAAAATCTCCCAACAATCTGTCAAATAGATTGTGAGATATTTCAGTCTGAACCAAACTGATCGGCAAACCGACTTTGCCATCCATTGAGCCACGATGCTAGAGTGGTTAAAAGGGGCAAGCAAACCCACAGCGTTGGCCGGTGCTTAAATTGTGGTCTGACATGTCTCTTGGCCAGTCACATCTGGAACTTGAGGGACCAGGATCACCTGATCTGACATAATGACCATCAGGACAGACATACATGTGATTAGTGTTAACAAACAAACAAGTCAGGAGTGGGGGCTCTATTATGACCTTTAACCTGGGATGCCAGATGATTTCTGAGCAAACCATTATTTTTACTCTGCTGGATGTGTTCCCAGAGGGCTTGAAGTGAGGGGAAATGTTGCTGGAATGAGTAACATGATGAATTGCGTCCACACATACACAATCACTGGAAACTCTGCATCCCAATTCCAGTCAAGAGTAAGGCTTACGAGCATCCACAGGGGGCATGACAAGGAATATAAAGGATGACGGTGGGGATTGGAAAATGAGGAAAATGGTGGGTTTTTATTTCACGGAGTTGAGGTTTGGAAACATTCACAACATCTAGAATCATTTAGTCATCACCAGTAAGGTTTTCTGGACAATGGAATGAGGCAGAAATACATTCTTGTAAAGGCGATGAAGTGAAATCACTGGAAAATGATTCAGCCTCGTTTATGCCTTGAAATGTGTCAGTGATTTTATTTATTATTTTATTGACAATAGAAGCATGTTTTAACTTCTTTACAGAAGTTTGAGTCACAGTTCCCAAAAAACATGCATAACATCCAGCTCTTCTGAAAATCCAATTACCAAAAAGTTGATACATTGTGTGAAATGTAAATAATAACAGAATGCAGTGGTTTGAATGAAATCACGCTGTTGTAACAAAGACATAATGCGTATTGGTATTGTCCTGTTGAAAGAAGCAAGGATGTCCCTAAAAAAGACATTATCTGGATGGCAGCATATGTTGCTCCAAAACCTGTATGTACCGATCAGCATTAATGGTACCTTCACAGATGTGACAGTTACACATGATGCCATGGGCACCAACACACCCCAATACCATCACAGATGCTGGCTTTTGAAGTTAGTGCTGGTTACAATCTGTCTCACCTTGCATGTGTGGATGCAACGAGCAAGAACAATTTTCCAAAGTGTTCTCAAGTCCATGTTTTAGCCTTTATAAAATGTGTTTTCAGCCTTGTCATGTAGAGATTTCTCTAGATTGTCTGAGAAAAGTTTTGCAAATCATTGCATTCTGTTTTTATTTCTGTTTTCCACAATCTTTCAACTTTTGTGGACATGGGTTTGTATGTCTAGAGCATCTATATGTCTCATGTATGTGTATATATTATCATGTATGTGCCGGCATTTCTTCCAGTATAATGCTCATGAATTCTGTCATTATTCACAGTCTAAATAACACAAACCACAAGTAGGTGCTTCCATTGATAAAAGCCTTAAGGTTACGTAATGATTCTGACCTTGCCATGTGTCCCACACACAACAAACCATATAAACCCATAAGTTCATATAGGTATATTACTGTCAGATAAGGATATACTCCAAAAACTCTACAAACCAAGGACACAGGGCTCACTTAAAGAGAGATAAGAGAAAAAACAGGGTCACAGAATGATGAGTTAGCAAATGTCCTCCTGGACACATATATATGGAAAAATAGAAATTTAGCCCTCGAGCTATAAAACATGCATGTGTGTTACATGGGTGATTTCAGCAGATAATGACAGGAATCCAAGCCCAGCGGTGATAAATTCTTCAGTGGGTGACTAAAGTGAAAGGCAAAGAGAAGGTGAAGGACTGTGAAAGCGCATATATGAGAGGGAAGGTGAGGCCAAATGAGAGAAAAGAAATAGAGATATAGAGCCAGAGAGATCAAGAGTTCTCCTGTGGGTCTTTGTTTGCAGTAACACCTGCTCCTACTATCATTCGCCGCAGGAGACAGGCGAGTTGATGCAGGCAGTGGTTTGAGAACCACGCATGATCACGCTACAGCACACACCACAAAGTAGCCCCGCAAAAATCTTCAGCACATACAGCACCTACAGATTTTCACTTTGAGCATGGTACCTATGGCTTATGGTTGACTTCACTTGACTTCATAAACAACGGCTTCCATATCCATTTTTAAGACTCATGACAAATGACCTAAATAAAGCACAGTAGTATCAAGACAAGTATACGTATAAGTATGAACAGGTCTTTCTTTTCCAAACAGTTGCATTCCTTGAAGCTAGAGTTTTATGCTTCTGGATAGATATATATCTTATACATTATCATCAAAGAGACAGAGAGACCCATCTTCCATTGATCTGACACACATGCTCAAAATATTTATGATACACATAGAAAACTGTCATAAAAAAAGACAACCTATGGAGACATGTATTAGCCATGGTCAGCATGTAATCAGAGGCATCTGACACAAATTCTGGTTGTGACTCTCACAAGAGCTGCAACAACTTTATGATATTGTTAAAAAAGAATGATCAAAGAGATTGTTCCTGCTCTGGGTAGAATGGTATACATCCGCCGAGGATGCATGGAGCACAGGGGGTCTGTCATCTCTGTGGGTTATCAACAGTATACTGTAACATCTGTATAACCCCACATACTGTAGCCTATGTAGGCACAGTCAAATGAAACTCTGGATTTTTCATTTCTACAGATGAAGGAGTCAATAATCAAAAGTGGTGACTAACTGTAGGTGATCTTAAAGTAGTAAAACAGTGGTGCAAAGAGGTAGAGAAATGTAGTTATTGTATTGTATTGTAGAGTCACTCAAGGCAGTTTCCCTTGGTCCACCCTGATTTGAGCACTACATGGAAGGGAAACTTACAAAGGCTTATGCCAATATGACAAGAATGAAGAGTAACAGAATAAGGGAACAAAATCCAAACCTCTTGCGTAAGAGAATGGACAATGGCAAACAGCTTGTTTGTAGCCTACGCATGAAAAGTAACTAGTTCCGCCACTTTTTATATGTACGAATGATTGCAACACAATGAATGCCTTTGAGGTAAGTCTTTTTAATGGTATACACAATTATCGTGTATTGCTGTTTAGCTGTTCAGAGCAGCTATGAACATTTTTGCCGTCAGACGTAAATGGACATCATACTGTATGAAATATTTTGTTTCTAACGCACCCTGGCCTTCTTCATTAATACCATGATAAGACAGACATTAGCCCTGTGTTTCCCTTCATTCAAAGGGTTCTGACAAGCAGAGTCATCCAGCAAAATTGCTGGCTATATTTCACATAGTTGTAATGCGGATAACATACTGTATATCTGCTGTTTATCTGGCGATTGTTGCTATGAAGGATAAAATGATTGCGGCTGTGAAAACTTTCCAGAATTGTGAAGTCCTTCATCATTATATTATTTATTATTCAGTGTTGTGAGCCTTTAAACTTCTACAGCTCAAACCAGCCTGGATTGTATTTCATTTTTTCACTGGGGGTGTTGGGGGTAACACGGTACAAGAGTACACAGATTACTTTTGCCAAATAAGTAATCTGCTAAACAATGTTCCATATTTCCACCACTGCAGGAATGACTGCTGCCTTCATCTGTCACCAGAGAAGACTCTGAGGGTGACTTTCTTGTATTTGAGACATTTTAAGGACAGACAAAACCTACAGCCTTGACAGACACTTAATTTGTGGCGTATCTCAGGACATGTCTAAAGATGGATGTGTCAAACAAATTCCCAAGGGTGCAATATTTCTTGTAGTCAATACTTCAACTCCATCTGCCTGTGGATAAGATCTTTAGCCTTTGAAAAACTTCTCCTGCGTTATTAAAGAGTAAACTACAGAGAACAATGGTTTGGTAAGTCTACATGTACTAAAAAATACTTTTTGCACTTTTATAGTTCATATGTAGCCACGTGTTTTAAGAAGCTAGCTGGTTCATTAGTTGTATAGATGTATATGTATATCATCAAGATAATATAACCAACACGCACAAGGAATCACATGTGAATTTTCATTTTTGGTAATGCAAATGTACTCTAACAATTTACAGCTCGATTGCAACAAGTATAGCTGCATTGCGTCATGGCTGCGCCACGTCCGCCGAAGCTGATCGTTCCCATTCAATAATGTGCGAACACAAGAAGTGGTGCAGTGCAGATGCAGCCCTCTGCTCTGCTTCATATCAAATAAATGGTAAGTCTACTTTTGATGAATGACACATCAATCTCGACAATCTCAGATTGACAGGCAGGAGGTAAGACATAAAAACAATAGATTATGGTCAATTTTCAAAATAAACCATCATAAACAAACTTGCAATTAAAACACTGGAAAAATAAGAAACTAAGTAACCTACTTATTCAAGGTAGAGGCACAAAAAGTAAAGCAAGAGGATCAAATAATATAAATATGAGCAAATAAACAAAATTTGGCAAATCTGCTAAAAAATACCTCTGAAACTCTGCTGATGGGACACGCAGCCCTATGGAGGATGGAGCAAAACCATGGCACATATGTGCCACAAATGCAGCCCTTTTGCATTTTATCTTCCTCAGTGCTACTTTTTCAACACCTTGTAAATTTATTTCACAAATCTTATCTTAAATATTCCAATAGATACAATGCCAGCTCATGATTTCCACTAAATGTAAATTCCAAACAAGTACATCACACAGAGTGCAAATTACACACAAGTTGCACCATCAAAAGTATGACTTACTCTCATTTCATAAACACACTGCAATGCCCTATAATACAGAAAAGTGGAGCGCAACCTGCAAAAATAAAAGAACACTAGCACAGCGACAGCATGGTTTCAAATATTTTTGGTTGCATAAATTCCCTAAAAAACATTTATGTAACCAAACCATGTAACTTTATGTCCACAAAACAAGTCCAAAACAAAGATTCTGAACACTACGAAGAAGTCAAAACAAGCCTTGTAGTAACTCAGCGCAGTTTCCTATGGTACGTATAGTCTGGCCTCTGGACCACCTGCTGTCCTTTTATCTGCCCCCTGCTGTGTTGTGGGGGTGTGTCGGGCAGGATGGGGATGAGACAGGATAGGATGAGGAGGACGTGCAACCTAAATATGGCTCTTGCAGCCGAGGCCACAGGGAGACAGAGATGGGGACCACAGACCTTGGTAGTGTACAATTATCCAAAACAAGAGAGTCAAGCCAACCTCCTCTTACTGAGACTCACAACAAGAGCATAACAGAGTAAAGCCAACACAATATTTTACTGTCCTTTACCCCCTGGATCACATGCACAGACTGTACAAATATGCACACACAGACATATATGTCCATATGCATTATCCTATACAAACAAAGACACAGATGTTTATACTCTCACATGATAATCCACTGCATATTTTTAGGGTTTGTATGGTTCAACATGCACTGATCTGCTGAGCATGTACCTCTCTTTAAACCATTTGGCGGATACTTTATCTAAACATCTATCAACGCAGCTAAATGCACCTCACAAATTGCCTATCTTTAAGGCCTGCCTCCAGCTCAAAGCCAAATCCCAATAACACCTTACTCAAACATTTTAGCATCTACAGTGTAACATATGGTGGAGATATAAGGGCTCATCTGCCTTTGGAGTGAATTACTGGGAGTCAAAATGTGAAAGGCTGTCTGGAGCTGGCAGCCAATGGCATTCCTTAGGACTGGGGGCCTACAGAGGGAGACAATACCTGGACCTGCAGTGCCAAAGGAAGGATGCTTGCAGCTCCACCCGAGAAGCCCGCGAGCGTCACAGCTTATGCCTGAAGTGACATATTGTTTGTATAGATGCAGTAAAATGAGATCAGTATTGTTCCATTCCCCATCAGGCCTCGAGGATATCCAGCTGGATGTATCCAGGCTGGACAAGCTTGAGGACGCTCGCCCTTTAGAGGAGGCCCAGGAGGGGAGAGAGATCAAAGGCCCGCCGGCATGCTCTGGTGTGTATGCCGGCTGCACCCATGAACATGTTACAGATGAGCAGAGGCGCCAGAGAACCATCTGGGGTTATATAATGTTACTGAGTTCAAGGCACAATACTGTGGACATCAAAAACACAACAGAGGACACAAAAGTGAGTGAAATCTGACTTATTTATGCAAAGCACCTGCACCCTGGTCTTTCATGGCTCATGTTTAACTGTGAAGAACAATTAATTTAAAGAAGCAGCCAGGGCATAGTTAATTAAATTGGTCAATAATGACAACTCTTTGGGTGACTGAATCAAGAAACAGGTAACAATTTGTATATATTTGCTGATATGATAAGAAAAAAATGTGTTGTTGTCCATTCTAATTTCTCCATATGGAGTATATTAGGGTTGATTGGTGCACCTGAATAAATAATGTGAGAAAGTGATTACGTACATTTGATCTTACATTTGAAACAGCTGCTTCAACTGCTTGAAGGGTTGGCGTCCCGCTAGTGGGATGGATTTCAGGGCGGCAATGACTGTCTGTCAGTCAAACACTTTGGTCCAGACTGAAATATCTGAATTATTGGATGGATTTCCATGATATTCTGCACAGACAGTCATGGTTCCCAGAGGATGAAGCCTGACCTTTCCTTTAGCACCATCATGAGTTAAATGGTTTAACAACTATTGTACAGATTGTAAGGCTCACCAGTATGGATTGCCCATTTGCCCAGGACACGTAAAATGTTGGGCCAGTAAAGGTAGCAACTCAAAATAATATGTGTGTATATATATATATGTATATACCTTTAGCTTCCTTGCAAGTTGAATAATGTACTGTCATCACAATGCTTGAGGGGAAATTGTTCACATGACATGTGCATGCTTTGTTTGACAGGTCATTGGTCTTTCCTCTAACACATTATTCTTTCATTTTATACAGTATTGGAGGTGTGGACAGTGCAATGAGGCAGTGTGAATAACTGTGGGTTTTAAGTGTGCGTGCATGTGTGTGTACCATATCTGTGTGTGTGTCTACATGTATGTCTTTATGTGTGCAGAAATGATCTCACTTCTCCCTGGAAGCAATATGGAGTGACTGGGAGCAAAACTCTGCATTTAAGAGGGATACCTCAACATGCCCTAGCTTGGGGTTGATGCTATCATCGATATCATGTCATCTGAGGAGATGAGTGACAGCAAAAAAAAAAAAAAAAAAAAGATAGTAACTGATACTGTATGTGGTCATGGGGAGTTGATGCAATGTTAGTTTTAAAACTAAATATCTCATTAAATAGGGGACAGTCCATAAATCTGAGACCTTATAACACTATCAAATCAATTTCTTACAAATAAAAATTAGGGGCACTTAGTAATTCCAATCACAGTGACCAAAGAACCAAAAGGAACGGATTTGTGGGTGGTAATGTGTCTCTAATTTCTAATCTCGGGTACAAATAACTTTTGGATCATTGGAAATTATCCAGTCAAATATTTTTAAACACTTGATTTGTTTAAAACAAAGGCCAGTTCTTAGACCAGTAAAAATATGCTTTCTAAACCCAAAAAATAAATACAATTGATTTATAAACCACAGTATTAAACTAAATACATAATAAAGAGAAAAAACTATGTCACATATATTGTTTTAGGTGTCAAGATCTCATTCCAGCTCATGCAAAACATCACTTAGTTGAAGCACATCTTTGGGTGGTATAAATAAAAACAGCACTTCACTTGAGAGGTTTGCTTTTCTACCTTAACTGTGCTGTAAAAGCAAAGATAAATATAAATCAGTTTCATAATGTTGCCTTCAATACATCATATCTAAGGCCTGCAGTATCTCTATCTAAACTATACACAGTGTGGTGGGAGGCCACTCTTGAAGGCCTCTATTGACAAGCTATATGAAACTGACACTTAACGTTTGTCTCAACGTTATCTACAGCTTTTCATTACAGCTGTCTTGCTAAGAATATGTGACCAAATGCAAAACAAATCTATGTTTATATAACTGATTCAATTCACATGTTTTCTAGCTCAATCACTGTGGACTCTTGCGTTCATATAACAATAGAAATCAATTCAAAAAGTCATTACTACTTTCTACGTAGGACTAATCCAGCACTTTAACAACCTCAATCTGAACCTTAAATCGTTCGCAAATATGACAGAGTTATATAGTTGTAATTTTATTTAAATAACATGCTAATATTCAAGTGCATGTATGTTTACATTGTTTATTAGAAGATCATCATATTATTAGTAGCCTAATTAGCCTATTCATTGTTAGGTCTGTCCTTGAGCACAGAGACACTTGCTATTTTAAAAAGTTGTAACTCAGGCATTAAAAAGATGTTAATGCAACACTGTTTTTATTAAAACAAACTATTTCTAATGTAGGATTTTTCCCTTTTCCCACATTTTTTCCAATAATGTTTCTTTTCCAATTTGGAAAACCAATGAAGTGGAGGAAGCTGCATTGTTTTAGACATTTCAATTCATTAGTTTTCACATCAGACACTGTAAATGTAACTGTGTGGCCACTTGGCACTCAACTTCAAGT
Source organism: Lutjanus erythropterus (assembly GCF_056507025.1). Taxonomy (NCBI): domain Eukaryota; kingdom Metazoa; phylum Chordata; class Actinopteri; order Lutjaniformes; family Lutjanidae; genus Lutjanus; species Lutjanus erythropterus. The sequence continues at coordinate 16,682,180 of NC_139329.1, read as the reverse complement.
GACTAACCTTACAGGCTTTATATAGCATCTGGCTACATGACATTCTTCAAAATATATAAACAAAATGGCACCATGTCAATAGTGTATGTATAGATGGCCATTATATTCCCCTTCAAATATACTGACTAGAGTCTGTATAGGACCTACATTCAGCTCACTAGAATGCAGCTCTCATTGTTGTATTACTCAATGTGGTCATCTTGCAGTTCGTAAAATCAAAGCTGCATAAAGGCTGTAATTTTAGAGACATGTAATTTACCTGTTTAAGTTTATAGCTAAAGGTTAACCCTTGGTGTAAAACTATGCATGAGTTAACTTTCTGCTCTGAGTAATGCAGTGGAGGTATTTTGAACAGTGTTGGGGTTTTGGCCGGGGTGATGGTGAGGACAGAGTCAGAGGGGTCATCTCTGGGATTCACAATCCTAAATTAGCCTACAACGGTGTTTAGAATGGGATGGGCTTTCTTTTAAACGTGCATAGCCTCCAAAAATATAGAAAACACAACCAAAAAGCAGGTTTTATGAGCTCTTGAAGCTCTATTTCAAGGATGTAAAGAAAACCACTGGTTTTGTTTCTCTATAAGGGTGAAATAATTCAAATTCTTACCTTTAATGAGCTTGTGTAAAAAGTTACAAAAAACCCTCACCTGAACATCCTTAATCATACTCGTGCTGACGTTTTAAAGGATCTCAGCAAAGCATGAAAGCTCTTGTCTGTTTTCTACCTGAATGGGACTTGAGGAAGATCCTAGCGGATGGATAAGATGCCTGTGCTCTGTTGAAACCTGCTTGTGTCAGCAGATTGTCAGATCTTAAAGATGCATGGAAAAAAGGGAACATATATGTCAAATTTAGGATATTTAGATACAGGATTCTTTTAACGAGTTGCTAAATGTGAAAAAACTAAATCCAGAGTTTGCAGAGTGTTGTCTATAAATATTCATTGTGTGCATTATATTGATTTTTAAATTGACTGGAAAAACTGAAACAACAAAGTCACACTTTAACCACCAAAAAAAGGGGGGGGGGGCATAAGTCAATACTGTTACACAAAAGTGTAAACTCGTCTTTATTTGAAAAAAAAAAAAGTGAACAAATATCCACAAAACTCAATTAGTCCTTAAATTAGATAAAATCCCTGATATGTTTTATGATGACAGATGTGATGTGTTTGTCTCTGTGTTACAGTTCAGAAAAGGGAAAGTGTAACTGATTGATTAGTCATGATTTCTTCTGGCTGTGCAGTGATCTGGGTCACAGATCCACACCCTTCCTACACTAATATATGGCTTGTCTGTCACCAGCAAACCTGAGACTGGAGTGTCAGCCTGCATGTCCGGTCATGAAGCTGGGTCCTAACCCTCATGTCTGCACGCCGCATGACCCCTAAAATCACTCTCACCTGTCAATCACCCAGCATGCTCTCAAGGAGGGGCGGGTGAGTGCACAGGAAGAACAAACACAGTATCAAAACTGGCTCACACCAACCCCTCTGTGAGGTGTTGTCCGACCATTCACGCTGACAGGTTCAACAGACTCCACTAAAGAGAGCCTTCTCTGGATGGTAAACATTAAATACTGCAGATGAAATGCTAAACTGACAGATGCTTACACTGCAGTTACACATGTCAAAAATGAGGACAGGTGGGGATTAGAAGGTAAACTGCCAGAAAGTGTTACAAAGACCTAATGATAGGTGCAGGTAGAGTGAAGCAGAGTATTATTTTCACTATGGCTGATCTTAAAGATCCAGACACAACTCAAGCAAATTATTTATTTACATGTGAATGCAGTGGCTATAATGATTTGAATTAAATATAACGATGCCAGGATTGTATTTTTTTCACAATAGTGACAATACTGACTGATGCATCCATCCATATTGAAATGCAACAGAAAAATGTCCAAATTGAGAGTTCACTGTCAACACTTTTTACTTGTTTACCTAAGACATCCTATCAATTAATGATTGATTTGGGGGGTTTTCAACAAATCCTCACACCCGAACAACAGAATACGCCATTTGACAATGACTCCCAAAACAATGTAAATGATCAGCTGAGAGTCTCCACTCTCTGGCACACATCAGAAAAATAAAATAAAAAAACAGAAAGGCAAACTCTCCATTTTCTGGTTACCAGAGTGATGAGTCCCCATCTAATACATGATTGGTTGCCTGAAAAAAAGAGATCATGATGACATCAGCGCCATGACAACATCAGCGCCATTCTGAAAAGTTCAGAGATTTTCAACTAGATTTTCTCTAGGCAGCTACAGGCTGTGGGCGACACTCCTTTAATTGGGAACAATTGAAAAAAGGCACTGGCACTCAGAAAAAATGCTAGACACAGGCCTTTAGTCATCTGGGCTCTTTTTACTAGGCCACCTGACTCCCTCCTATGCTCCTGTCATAACTGCTATGACACATAGCATAGATACACCCATTTTTCTTTTCATGTCAGGCTGGGTTCTTTTGGACACAACAGTGGTGTGGCTCTATGGCTGGTAATCCCAGTCGATTGGTGCACCACAAAATACAAAACACTTCAAAGATGGTTTGCTGCGTGTTTAGGATGTATGGTCCCCAGAGGATGAATCTCACTGACTTCAGTAATCCCCCAATTTTCCCTCTACTGCCACCGTATGGTTCACAATTGTAGTTTTGAGTCAAATATGTCATCAGGAGGGGTGATATGATGACCCCTCAACTTTCAGAAGTTTTACATGTGTAATACTTAAGTCTATGACCAAAAACATTCAAAATACATTCATAACACTCTCATAAGCCTGAACTATAATCCATATATATATATATATATACAGATATGCTAAACAAAGATGGTGAACACGGTAAATATACCTGCAAAGCACCAGCATGTTAGCATGATCATTTTGAGTGTGACAGCATGCTTGCTATGGTGAGACTTGCTATGGATATATTTAGGCGACACAAAGCACTTTGTTAAGGTGAGGTAAGTGAAGTGTGGTTAACTTGAAAAGATCAGGGACTCTGTTACTGAAAAGGTCAACACTGACTTGAGGCATGAGGCCGTGAGTATTGAAATGTATCCACCTCCAGGACACTGATTTCAGCCTTTTCCTTGCGACACCGCCAGTGACTGTAATCCTCTTATGTAGATTAGTTGAATATGAATGTAATTCCGTGTAAAAGCAGTTGTAATATCAGCCTCTTCCATGGAAAAGGAGTGGTCGTGTATTGGTTCCAGTGAAATAAATCAATTCATTGAAGAAAAGAAACTGATATTTCAAACTCTGCAAGGCTGGCTGTTAATCCTCCTCCTTCCCTTAAAGTTTCAGACGAATCTGAGTTTGAGCAGGGCAGAAAAAAATAAATGAACTATAAATCAGTATTAGCCATTAAAAAATTGGGGCAATTAAAAAATGTGTGCAAATGTTGACACTTACAAAAACCAACTTGTACTAGAGAGAACGGATATAATGACTCATTCACACCTGCACTTGTATTAATAATATTACTGTATTCACCACTAAATGATTTATGGTCTCACCATTCAAATCTAATCCAACCATGAACTTTTACACCAACACATTATCAGCTGACCTGAAATTGCCACTGCTGAAATGAATAATTTCTCCTCACTATTCATTCTTTCCATCCTTCCTCCTCATTTCTTCCTGTTTTTCTACTAAACACATTTTTCCATAGGCTCCAGTCACTCACCATTTCCTCCCTGAATCACTCAGCCCCAAATCACACAGTGTCTTACATTTATCCTTTGGGACTATTCAAAAGCTTACATGCTCATCCTATGTTCTCATTCCTTGAATCTTACTTATTCTTCCCAGTGAGCCTCTTTGTCACCTACACGGCTGTCTAATGGATCCTTTTCTCCAGTGATGTATGCCCCATGTCAAGGTCTTGTTTTCTTGAGTTTGATCCACCTCCTCTTTGAAGTTAGGATGTTTCCAGGTCTGGGGCAGTGATGGCTTCTAGCTAATGTGGACACACTGCAGTTTGGATGGCATACTTTCCAGCAGAGCATGCTATTAACGGCCATTTTTCTCATCATTTGTCTCCAGAATGGGGCTTTTATCTTAGCTGCACATGGAATTCCTTCCAACATGCACTGTGTGTGTGCGTACATGAGTGTGCATATGCATTCCTGGGTTGTTCGTTCTATAGAAATGGTGAAATCTGGGTGATATCAATCTGCTAATCTGCTTTATGTATTTGTATGTATTATTTTTTGTCATTTTTATTATGTTTTGTTATTTCTTTTACTTCTGTTTGGCTTTTAGGCTTTGTAAAGAAAAACTGAGTGGGGCAGATAGGACATAACTAATTAATTAAATCTACAAAGCCTATTACTTAAATATACAAAGAAATTAAAATAAATGTAAAAATGTATTATGGCCAAAACAGGTCAAATCCTTGTCACCCACCAGGAAGTGCAAATTTTAAACAAATTTACAGAAACTCCTTAACGATGCCTTAAGATGATACAAATGACAGAATTAAAAGACTTATCTCAAAGTCTAAAATAAATCATAACATTGAAAAAGAAAAGGAAAAAGTAAGAGATGTGACTTTATATATGCCTCTGTCCACCACACTTCCTCCATGATCCATTTGATATTATCAATAATTAGCTTCTTACCTTCTGATGTTCTATTTATATTTAATATTTATATTTAATATCAATATAAATGGAATGAAACAATTCCTGCTTTAAACTTATTTTAAATAATTTGCTACAATTAAAAATTGAACATTAGATGAATAAATTTTGTTCTATCATTTCAAAGACAGTCCATATTTATTGAACATATATAATTAATGTGATTATTAGGTCAACTTAAAGGATTCGTGTGTTTGCATCTGTAAAGGTTTGCATACATATGGTACAAATTATACAAATGTTTTTGTGAATGCACTGTGTGTTTTAATGTCAAATTTATCTTGATCTAATCTCAGTCAACCCGGCAACCTTGACCACGAGGGAAGCCCAGATACTCAATCATTCTCACCAGAGACATGCAGCAAGACACGGAGTGAGGAGACTCTTAATCTGTTGAACTGGTTCACAGTTTATGTCCCATCCCCTGGTACCCCACCTGAATCCCATCCATTACATCTGCTCCCTTTCGCCTGTTTGCTAAATCCCAGCAACAATTACATTATGTTGTTTTCATGAGCTATGAATCACACCGCGCTGTCAGACCATTCAGCGCAACCTCCAGTGTTATTTATGTTAAGCACTATTTCATCACACACACATGAACAAACAGGAAAAAATATTTTATCAGGAAAGGGAGTCAGTTTTTGTAAAATGGAAAGGATTAGATAAAAAGATGAAAAAAGACTTGACAGAGAACAATTACAGGTAATGACGCAATGGGAAATATCTGGACCAAATGGTGTGTGCCGAGACGCTGTCAAAGATTGAGGACCTCAGAGGACGACTGATTTGCTGTTAAGAGATCCAGCGGAACAAAATGGGGAAAAATCCCAGCTGAAACCTCCAACAACAAAAATTAGCATCTCAAAAAAGCAAACACTGTAACTTGGCTGTGCTTAAAGAGGTTAAAAATTAACAGTGGAGTTTTACTGCTGAGACCTAATGGCCTGGGTGGAATAATAAACCTGATGGATTTGATGAGTGGGGAGAAGGATCTCACATTATGGGCAGACCATGGCTGAGCCTTATAGGGACAGCTAAGGAGCCGGGCTCAAAAGTGTCCTCACTGCCTCTGACGTTCTTTAACCTCTTTTGTGGCTTTGAAACCTCATGTCTTTGGCCTCCAGTCACTCTCTATTTATGCAAGAAAATAAAGAAGAGAACGCTGCCCCTCCTAAATCTGTAAACTGCAATTAAGCTAAATTCCAAGTTTATTTCCAAATGCCGTCCTTGCTCCAGACCATGTGAGAGACTTGAGTCTAAAATTATCACACTTTTGGTCAGGAGGCCAAGACGAAGCCAGCACTGGGACTGTCTTCTCACAGGCCACAGGATCACAAAGATGATGCTTCAGATGGCTGAGACTATTGTAATAATCATTTGGATTGGCATAATTCAGAACTGTATCATTTCAAACTCCTTTTAAACTAAACAGAAAGATAAAGAAATAATGTACACTCTTAGAAATAAAGGTGCTAAGTAGAACCATACAGGGTTCTTCAGCGTGTCCCCATGGGAGAAATCTTTCAGAGACCCGCCTTCTGCCTAGAACCCAACATAAAGAACCATCTGAGAAAGGTTTCACCCAGAGCTCCTTAAGAGAGGTTCTACAGAGGACCCTTCTTTGGTACAATGGTTCCACCCAGAACCCAATGTCGGGGTTCTATCCAGAACCTTTCCTCTTTCTAAGGGTGCAAACAAAAACCCATCCAGGTGGTTCTACTGAGAACCTTTTTATATTGCAAGAATTTTATCTAGAACTCACCCAGGTGGTTCTACCAAGAACCCTTTCATATTCCAACGATTTTTAACTAGAAACTTGTCTGACTCACTGGATGTATTCTGCGGTTATAAGCCTGCCATTGGTCGACTTGTTCCAGCTGGCATCACGGCATCCAATATCTGTGTTTTCAAAGTCTCCAGATGAAACAACAACAATCTCCGGGCTCCAACCTACACCCTGAAAATAGCAAATTAGCACCTGGGACACTAACAGAATGAATATAAACAAGCCAGCAGCTGGTACCTTTTCTTTGGCAGCAATGTAGTAATTTTAATGCTAGGTCTTCCACCGAAACAAGTTCTCCCAACACTATTTTGCAGGGGCACCATCGCTGCAGTTGTGGCTGGTTTAGAGAAATACAAACAAGAGATCCAGGAGGAGCCAGGCCTTTCTTCAGTGCTGTGGAGGTAGGTCTGGCTATGCAAGACTACCTAGAACCCAACCATGTTCCATGGAGAACTCGTTTATATTATGGTACAAAGAACCCTTGTTGATAGAGTTCTTCAAGGATTTCAACAACCCTTGAGAAGCTCTGTCTCCCAGAAAGGGTTCTTTGGTTGAAAAGACTTCCACTAAGAACCCTTAGTCTAACAAAGAACCCATGGCAAATCTGTACTTGCTGTGGATGGAACCTCAGTTGCTCAGGGGGAACCCTTTTGGAACCTTTATTTTAAAGAGTGTAGACACAATGTAATGACATCTTGATAATGAAATGAGTTATGTTTATTGTTTTATGTTCACTCTGCCGCCAGAAAGCCAGAGGCCATGTGCAGTGAGACAGCTTAACTGAAGGCATCATGTCGGCTTAACTGTTTTATGTTTGCCCTTCTAACCAAAGGCCTGACGTCTGGAGGCTAACAAAAAGAAGCCCACGCACCTCAGCACATCTGTCTGTCTGTTTCCCTCTCTAACTGTCTCTCTCACTCTGTCTGTCTCTCCATCATGTGTTTATACATCGGTAGAGTAAGTGACAGGGCTGTAATCGGAAGTCTACAACCGTGTCATTTGGAAGACTGTTGTCTTTTCCTGGGACTGTGGTGGTCAGCAGAGAAAAACAAGATTTACATCTTGCAGGGAGGGGCAAAGTGTCAACCATGCATTATCCCCTATTGGCTGTGGTCAGGGATGGGCGTTAACTTGTGGAAGAGGTAGACAAAAAGATGCAGATGAATTTCCACCCATGGCGCTCATTTTTATGTCAAACACTGAGGAATCTCATAACTTCAAAAGACATGCAAAATAAGAAAAACACATGTCAAATCATTCTGTATGAGGGCTTGTGGCACACTTTTGTCATATGTGGGTTCATTCTTTGTGAGTCACCAGCAATTACATATATAAACTTTAAAGTACTGAACCAGGTGTGTGTTGTTCTTACCGTTGATGGCGTCATTTGTCAGTCAGCCTTTGTGTGAAATGAAATGCCACCTATAAACAAAACAGAGAGTAGATTTTGGTAAATACACTTCATAAAATGTCAATCTGCGGTCTTGGAAAAGGAATCGGGGCATTTCTGAGGTTGATTTTTTGAACTTTCTGCTTTCTTTGTGATTGCCTTTGATATTGGAGCAGTGTTCCACTTTGAATTGGAAATAAAAAATAACAACTAGCACACGCTTCCTGTATAGCGCTTTTTTATTACAGTTTTATTTATTTCTTCTCAATGTTTACTGTTTATTCTTTCTAAAACTATGAGAGGTTTGCCACCACAGGCCTCCTTTCACTTCCTGGAAAGAATTAAACAAAGGAGCATGGAATGAAATATATTTCTCATTTTGTTCATCTTGCTGTGTACCATGATGTAATATAGAGCTTCATAATATGTTTTTTAAAAAAGGAAAGAAAAAAGGCATATAATTTTTTATTCTTATTCAATTATTTTTGACAGATGAGTCCTGATTGGTGGGAGTGATTTTTGCATCACAATATCAATTTTCACCAGAAAAAAAATATTAAAATCAGACATTTTTTGTTGTCTATGCCAAATAAACAGATGTTCTTACATCTGGAGAACAAGATGTGTTGGCCAGGGCATCATTGCGGGTGTGTCAAAACTTGCAACTTCTATATTTTGATTAAATATCCAGCCCTAATGGAATAATTGCAGCCTCTGAAGTATGCCAAAGAGACACAGGCTGGGATCTACAGTAATGGTAAAAACAAATGCAAATATTTTAAGGTGTACAAATTAGATATTTATAGCATATCTGCTGAAACTGACAACACCTCAGAAAACAGAAAACACACCCATAATTAAAATAGAAAGCTTCTCAGGATTGATTAGTCATGGACAAATTGTAATTCTGCTTTTGCAGCAGATGGTATTAGTCACATTTCATGTTGTCTGAAGATTTGTAATGCTCAAATTAATGCACAACCGTGCCTCATAAACAGTGCACGCAGTGCTGTTTACCATCTGACAGCATTTAAATATGGTGGAAATATCTGAGGTAATGTGAGAGATATTGCTAATTCATCAGCAACTTCCATAGAGTGCTGCAGGGATGACATATTTGTGTTGGTCAACCTGGAGGTTCATCACCCTGGTTTCCTCCCAAGAAGCCAATGGGATATTTACATTGAATTTTGGACTAGTGCAGAAAATAAGCTCTGTGGTGAACAACAGTTTATGATACTTAGACACTTTATTTTGCAAGATCATCTGCACACATGAACACCACTTTTATTATTTTTGAAGTATAAATGCAATCACCAGATGAAAAAGCTAATGTTAGGCTATAAACAAACTACACCGCAGTTGCATGACTTCCACATCACCAGCAGTGATGTGATTAGTGTTCAGAGTCATGACATTTCATGTCCCCAACCGCCTTTTTTAAGACACATAAAAGCTTAACAAGTCTTGAGTGGGGTATTTATTGACGTAAATTGTGAAAAATTATGAAAACCTCCTAAACCTGTGTAAACCACTGGTTATATTTCAGTCATTTACTGAAACAAGGGAACCATAGGTGTTTATATGCTAACTCATTTCTGCGTTTTACGATTCATTCCTGCAGCACTCTATTACCAACCATATAGAGAAAAACTGCTTAAACTCTTCATTGTGTGGAATTTAACTCCATTCATGCTTTTTTTAACTTAAGATATTTTTATTTGGATAAACATTTTGGAAGCAAAAACAGCTTTTGACTGAAGGGCAGAGAGAGTCAGATGCCCCAGCAGCGCCATGCCCTGTTTTTAGATGAATCCAGCCAGACAGACACGCTTAATCCTACACAGGTTCAAAGCTCCGCCGAAGCACATGTGGCCTCAACCTGAACAGAGTTAAGGAGAATAAAAAGAAAAAGACCCACAGAACAAAAGAAGTCAGCAGAGAGACGACTGTGAGTAATGTATTGATGTGTGTTGTGTCTCTGGGAACTTGGAAGGCTGCTTATTTTTAACAGTCGTGTGTGTGTGTGTGTGTGTGTGTGTGTGTGTGTGTGTGTGTGTGTGTGTGTGTGTGTGTGTGTGTGTGTGTGTGTGTGTTTGCAATGGTTGTATACTTCGTGTTTCATTGGTGGGCGTAGGTGAGCTCAGCAACCCTGCAGAGAATAACAGAGTCTCTTTTTGTCCATGATTGCTGAGTAAGAGTGGGCATTTCTCCATGTTCATTCCCGTGACTCACACAGCTACTTCACCTCCCCATGAGACTCACCAAAGAGTTGATCATCCACCAACACAGGACGCTTACTAAGACCAAATGGTCAATGATTTCAAAAGCTTCAGAGCCAGACATGTAAATGTGAAAGCAGACATACTTATATTTTATCTCAGACATAAACTAAGTAAACTCACTGTAGTGACTCCTCTCACAGTAGCCACAAAGTATTCTCCTAAAGATCTCCTAAAGCAAAGCATGAGTCAAAGCCAATCCTTCCATTAAATGCACCATGTGAGCCTAAACTAGACGTGAAAGTGCTGCTAAAGACCTTCATGTTCATTCTTGCTGTATAAGAACTCAGAAACTGTTATTGCAGATGTTTCAAAAGCACGTGTGCACACTCAGTGAGACCACAATACAGAAAGTTTCCAGGTTCAAGGTTGAAAAACGCTGGTTAATGTCCTTTGCAAGGATACTGAACCGCCCCCAGGTCATATATTGTTTTCACTTTAGATAAGAGCATAAAGGGACAATTCAAACCAAAATCCAAATTATACACTTTCCCCTGGCCTGCAGTGCTATTTATCCACCTAGATTTTTCTTGGTGCGAGTTGCAGAGTTTTGAGATTCTAGCTGTAGAGATGTCTGTCTTCTTTCCAGTATAATAGGACTAAATGGCACTCAGCTTGTTGTGTTCAAAGTACCAGCAAAATAAATTTGAAAATTTCAAAACCCGGGTCCCTTTCTGAGAATAATGACCCGGTTACTCAGGATAATCCACAGATCTTGTTGCAAGCAGTTTCTACTACTTTCTAGTAGAAAGAATGTAGTTGCGGTAGATAAAGAGCACCACAGGACTAGTGCCATCTAGTTCCATTGTACTGGAGAGAAGACAGACATCTCTACAACAGATACCTCTAAAACTTGGCAACTCACACCAAATTAGTAAAGATGGATGGAAAGCACAACAGGCATGTATTTTTGCTTTTAATATGGCACCGCTTTTCAATAAGACTTCCATTATAGATTATTTCTAAATGACTTATAATTAGGTTGTAAAAACTTCGTAAATTGTTTATGAACTGTTACAACAAAGTAGATAACATGGCAGTTATATATGTTAGTAACAAATTAGTAAGATATATTACTAGTAAGCAGTAAGTGGATTTTGGTAAATAGTGAGCCCACATCGATGTATGGAAGCTGTGTTATAACATGTTTATATATGTGTGTTATAGTGTTTACAACCTAGTTAATAACCTATTTATAAACCAGTAACAAATCATTTATGAACATAGTCTCATTGAAATATGATACCATAAAGACTAACAAGAAGACAAGCTCGAGGATGTTTAAAAAGTGCAGAATTATAATCCATAAAAATCAGTGAGTGTACACAATTTATACCACAGCACAAAGAAATCAGCAAAGAACAATGAGATATTTGTGTTTTTTTAAAATTACAAGCTTTCATATATTGATTGATTGTGTGTAAAAATGATTGGGGGGTTTGTCACAAAAGTACAGTAAAATAAATCATGAACACGAATTCTGTGGAGTACACTAAAATACATTCTGAGAAATACAAGCCAAACACTCACAGAGTAAGAGATGGTTTGGTTCATGTTTGAAAGGAGATATTCAACATCTGTGCCACATATTGTATCACATTCCAAAAGTTCCACATGAATTATAACCATCTTCACAGTGGAAGGTAAATCAGTGCACACTAATATCCAGACAGCAATTTCAAAGTTAACCTTGTTTTTTTATGCAGTGTGAAATATGAATTTGATATCACACCTCTGCAGCACTGTATTTTGGAGTTTACATCGGAGTATACACACGGCTGAGCACTTGCAACTTATGCCTATTAACCGCCATGCTTTGGGACCACCCGAACATGTTAGAGTGTGAAAGTAAACATTTCTCAATGAATTCAACAAGGGAAAGCCCTGCTGGAGTGTGGCTGCATTGTGAAGGCCAAACAGTGCTATACTCAATCTAAACAGTCAATGTGAGAGCTGGGGGACTCTCAGAGTTCACGGTTCAACACAGAAATGTGGAAACCAGAAAAAAAAAAAAAAAAAATCAGCAGGCTGTGTAACAGCTGCACACGTTTTTCACTCAGCTGATATCATGCGAAGAAGATTTGGATAACTACTCTATTCAGAGGAGTCTAATTACTCTTCTTTGTCTTATTTGTCGTACTAGATTTATTATTCTGCATGGAAACACAGTCACACTCATTACGAAGACAGCGTGAACTCTGAGACTCATATTTCATGCTGTGGAGAGATATTATGCCAACATTATGTTTGTCTACCACTACGGAATTATGTGACTTAGTGCCTTTTCACAGCATACAATCTGACAAATGCCATATCAGGAAACACAAGTGTAATAAATAACATTAATAATGGCTGTGTTCCATTTAGGTGTGTCAGTGTCACTGCTGGATCCGTGCATGCTGACTCACTGACACGGCTAACTGGGACACAACAATGGAACAGAGCCATCGTTAATGTCATCAGTTCCACATGTGCTCTTTTTCCACTATGAAAACTCAAAATGTCTGCAGCAAAAGGTCTGTTGCATAAACTGAACATGGAATTTTCCCCTCTTTGTCAAATGAGAAGATTACAGCAGCCTACTAATCACAGCCTACTGACTTGCCATTTTGTTTTACTTCATACATTCAGATGGACAATGTTATTTTGCTTTCATTTTGCACTAACCAATCAGTAGCTAATGACATATCTGTCCCACCAATGTCTGTGGCTGCAGTAGCGGTTGCTAGAAGTAGTTAACTTTTTCATATTGACCAAAAGAATAAGTTTATAAAAGTTTATCATCCCTGCCAAAACTCGAATACTACTGGACCGAGTGGCCTAATTCTTTTTTGTGCACATAAATCACTCTATGCTGAGAGACCTCTGTGATTCAAAGATATCTCAAGAACGCCTTGAGGGAATTTCTTCATACTTCATCTACATCTGATCACTTGGGCTCAAATATGAACTCATTAGATTTTGATAGTGAAAGGTCAAAGGTCACAGCGACCTCATAAAGAACATTTTTGGCCAGAGCTCATTCATACACTAAATCCGACAAAATTATACACAAATATCTAACAGGATAAAATGATGAGGTGATGACATTTTATATCCAAAAGGTCAAAGGTCAACTTCACTGTGACATCATAATGTTCAGCTCTCTATCAGGCCTCTGTACTCCTCTGCAAAAATAGTATGGAAGTAAATTATTCACTGAAATCATACATGTACATGTAAAGTGAGATTAATATTTAACTTTGGCTGTGCTACAATAAATAGGACGGGACTAGTATCATTGGTAACACCTGTGTTTACCTTGCCTATTTCATATCAATATGGCTGCCATGAAAAAGGTCTATAGAACTTTTACAGACAGACATTTTGACTTGTCATAGCAGGAAAAGGACAGGCAAAACAAATTTTGTTAGTGATGGCTCAGTTCCACCAAGTGCTCCAGTAAGCCATGTCAGTGAGCCAGCATGCACAACACCATGACCCTGGAAATAAATTAAATTCAGTCATATCTAATGTGATCAGTTGCACCTGTGCTTTTTCTGCTATGACATGCCTAAATGTGAAATGGTTTTATACCACACTTCTTTGAGTCTGTGAATAAAAACCAAGATGTGGGCGAAGATTAAGAGTCTGGAGCCGGGCTAAGATTATAGTAGGTAAAGCTACTAAAACATTTTAGGTTTAAGTAAAGCTAAAATTATGCTAAATTTTGTCATCTCCACATGTCCGCTAGGGTCAGCACATGCATGTGTGCACGTGTGGACACGCCTGCGCAGACACACAATGTGGTATAAACAGAACCGTGTGTGTGTCCGCTGTCTGCCCTGCTGTCCACATTCATGTTGGGTTTGGCATATATCAGGGCCTCAAGGATTAGGTCACTAGTTATCAAATGTACTGGCTTATGACCTTTTATAGAAAACCACTGTCTACTTATGATCTCTCATCTCTGGTTGGTCTATGAGTTGTGAGCAGCTCAGTGAAAGAGTGATGTTCTCTTCCCCTAATGAGACCCCTCAGATTTATTATGTGTCCCTTTTGGGGGTCGTAATTAACTCTAATGTTTGGAACAGCTGCAACAGTATGTTGGAACAGTGGGCAACTAACAGTAGAAGTAGTAGGTAGAATTAAAGAAGAAATACTCCCTGCACTAAATCATAAAAAGACTATTACATGATATAAGAGATTAAAGAAACATGCTAAGATGCAACACTGGGACAACGCTGCCAGTATGTTCTTTTTTGAAATTTCCTTTCTGGTGCGTGTCTGTTTTTGTTTGTCCATTTCACTTTTATTAGAGTTAAAATTAATACAGAATGTTCACTGAATGAGTAAGTGTCTGTTTATGAGTCCTAAAAAATCACAAATAATCTTTCAGAGGGAGTAAATTTGTGTATTTTCAGATCATTGGGCTTTTGTTTGTTTTCGGAATAACAGATGATGACAGACAATTGAAAACTGTAAACACCATATTAACAATAAGTGTAGGACTCGTCACAAAGTATAATGTTGCACTTGTGGAGCTTCAGTGTTCCTGCAATCTGCAGGCAACCTACCTGAGCTTCGAGTCTGAAGAGGAAGGTGCAGAAGGAAATAACTTGATTCATCATATATTACATAGGTATTCAACCTATTTAATATATCCACCACAGCACCAGCTTTCTATTTAGACTGCAGTTCAAATTTCTAGGCTCTTACATATTGCTCATTTAAGCTACAGTTCAAGACTTTATGAAATACCTTTATTCAACTTTGTTTCTGTGAGGGAGATGAGAAGATTGTAAAGTTTTAATTATATCACACAAGTCACCCTAAAACAAAACTTTGCAGAGTGCCAGACCAGCTGTTTCCCCCTACTTCTAGTCTTTATGCTAAGATCAGCAAAGCTAATCTAATCATCTCCTGGCTCTAACTCCATACTTACTGTACAGACATGACAGTGGAATCTCCTTCTCTTTTAACATTTCCCAAAATTGTTTATTTAAAGGCAAACTACACAGGATTTAAAAAAAAAAAAAATGCATAGACTCATACAAAAATAAATAATCTCAATCATCACCTACAACTCATCAGAAGTGCGTGGCAGTGCCTGGATCTGCAGAGACCCCACCTTCTGCCCGTACATTTTAATTTTCTCATTATTTTGCTGTGCCCAGGATGCTTTGCCAACCCAAAACATTAGTATTTGAAGTTCTTGGAATGAGACTCAACACTCAAATGTCCTTCTGGTGAGTCCTACTTTTTTGTTTTTTACTTTAAAATAAAATTTGGCAACGGTTAAATGAAGACAACATTCACTGACTTGCTGATATGATTTATCAAGTAAATCTGGGTCATTAACAATAATGGTTCACCCATCAGCAATAATGAACGCTCCACCTTTACCACAATATTTCACTATTAGCCTGCCAGCTAAAACAATAGCTACATCTCATTCCCGTAATTAATCTGGAAATTGCTTCAGGTGCGTGACTCACCACTAATGTGAAGTGACTCATTAAAAGCTATCAGCCCAGACTGTCCTTAAAAGACTGTCTGACACTATGTACTGTTTCCTTATGTATGCACAGTATCTTTATTCAGGGTCCAACTGCCATGACGAAAACACAAAAGGAAAACAGTGGTCCAAAGAAAGAGGGAAGGGATTAAAGCAGTAAAGCCAACAGATGAAAGAAAACTGTTTTGTCACTTCCTCGCTGGGTAAATAAACAGCCACACCAGATGTCCCCGCTTCTCATTCCCACTGCCAGTTCTTCAGTCCCACCCTCCCTCTGTTCTCTGAACCACAGCAGAAAGCAGAACCTGTATAATCTGCGCCTTTCCAACTCACATACAGCATCAAAAACAAATGTCCACTTGTCATCGCCATGAATCAGCATGTATACAAAGGCACATATCAAAAGGAACAAATTTCACAGACAAAAACAGCACTCTATCACACAATTAACAAGCATCTCACCCCAGCAAAGCTAGATACGTTTGACTCATGAGGAATGGTTACTGTTAACCTTCAAATCAACCACCAGTGACTCACCACTGTCTGGAGATTTGCAGGCTCTTAATGGCCTACAGGTTTTCCATCAGCATGATCTGACCATGACCTTTGTGTTGAATTAGCAGCCCATGTGGAGCGACAGAATCAGATGCATGGACCATCTATGCCCCTTACTCCAATATTCATCTGGAAACCTTCACACACACATCTCATTACACCTTTAATCCAGACAGTATGATGCCCTGCACATATTCACACCACTGCGTGTCTGTTTTTTGAGTGTTTCTGCTTATTGCGCAGAGCGAAAACAGATGCAGGTCTAAACAGTTCCAGGATGGCATTTGCTAATGTTTTCTGCATTTTTATGTTCTCCTGGTGCTCCCTAACACCTTCTAACCGTCCATGATACTTTCCCCTGTCACACACCTTGGAAAACCAGTCTCAAAGCACACACATCTCTCAGCCCACCTCCCCAAGGGCTGCATCTCGTGAGCTTTCGGGCTCTCAGTCCAGATAACACAAACCATCAAAACACTGTAGTCCACAAACCCAGACTCCAGCCCTCTGGCTATGCTTTGGTTAACCTCTCTATCACGCTCAAAGCCGCTGGGCCCTGCTGTTGTCCAGACACAAACACACAACCCACACAGCCAAAATCATAAACACAGAGCAAGAACCAGACTGTACTATTGCTCCAGCCAGGCACAGACCAGAACAAAAATACTGATGTTCATCACTGGTCAGTCCCTCGATGTCGTTGTCCATCCATCTTCATATTAACCATTCCCCAAGACATAAGCAGACATCCGTGCATCTAAACAGGTGTGTGTGTGAGAGAGAGAGAGTGTGTGTGTGTGTGTGTGTGTGAATTTCTTTGCACTCGGATCCTGAACAGCTGAGCTCTCCAGATGAGCCAGAGAATCAGGCAGAGATCTTGTGTCTGTCAGACAAATAGCAAAACAGATGAATCTCCGAGGGCGCATGAGAATGAAAAGTTATTTCCTGAACAAAAAACACACACACACTAAAAGCATTATAGTTATCCAGTGCCAAAGAAAATGTCTGTGCCCATAAATATGTACCCAAGAAACATCCTAACCAAGAAGTGGGTCGGAAAGAAACTTTTCTATGAATGAGCAACAGTTTGGCTGGACTGTGTAATTACTAAACACACAGGACATTATCTATCATCCCTCCAAGTGTCTGAGTCACAACAGGCAGTAAAGACTCCACAGTGAAGGGAAAACATGTTGAGAGAAAGGTTAAGCCCAAGATAGCTCTTACATTATTGGACACACAGACAAACAGAGACCAGAGGTGGCAAAAGTACACACTTTCTTTATTCAAGTGGAAGTACAGATACTTGTGTAGAAAAAGAATGTGGAATAGTACAGACTCTGAAATTTAAGTATAAAAGTAATAAGGTGCTCTCTGAAGGACATTTCTACTTGCTGTTTCTGTATAAAGCTAACTGAACCTCACCTTTTGTCCACGGTCTAGTTACATCTTTTATGTTTTTGTCTTGTTACGTCTTTTACATTTTTTTGCCTTGTTACATCTTTACATCATGCACTAATGGACACACCAAGGAACCGTCTTTTCTATGTGTGATTCATTTAGTAGCATTTAGGCTGAAATCTGTCTTGGTATTTGGAGCAATAATGCAAAATCAAACTCTTAAAAAAAAAAAAAAACTTAATAAAACTTATTTACAGAGCCCCCAAAGGGTCATGGCAACATTTAGATTTGATTTGAGGACTGCTTTTGTATTCCCTATCAGTATGTTTTGCATTCTGTTGCAAAATTTTGCATTCCCCTCAAATGTGTTCAAACTGAAGCAACAAGCCTGCTTCAAAAGTGCAAGGAGTGCAGATATTTGTGTTAAAATGCAGGGACTAACAGTAAAAAGCCATTACTTTCCACCTCTACTGTACATATAGCTATAGTATCCGTACACACAAGCACATATACACACACAATTTTCCTGCTATTAAACAGATGTGCGTTCAGCGATCAGATGTGGTTTTGAGAAATCATTTTCCTCTTATCCAGCCTGTCAGGCATGTGGTCCTAGGTTTGAAAGCCCTCCAAAACCTGCATGAAGTCAGTCTGACAGCTCTTAGAAAACAAAGGACTTTTCAGAACAAGAGGGAGGAGAGTCAGTACTGATTGGCAGCTGGCCGAGGGCATGCTGCATTCATCATGCTATCTGCTGAGAAGGCCAAAGCCCTTTAATTCGGTTGTAAAATGTTTTTGCTGGTTGTTTGAAAGTCACGTCCTGTTGGACAGACGTCTCGCTGGTTTCACCACTCACATCATACCCAAACCACACTGATCCCTATTTGAATATCTACGGGGAAGTCGATAATCATTCCAAGACAGATAATCTTTAGCGCATACGTAATGTAGCCCGTCGCTGCACGCCTCATTGGTCTCTCCACAGCTCTCTGTTTCAGGAGTTTGGCTTTTGTCTCTCATTCTTAAATCTCCTGCCTGACCTTTATCCTCCCTGCTCTCTTTTTTTTTCAACCTCTTCATCAGCTGTGTTGATTAGCCGTTCCACAACGGGGCTGTTAGAGAGTCTAGACTACTGTAGACTGAGGTGGGAGTGCATACACACCCCACAACCACACTCACACTAATGTGTAATCTCAGAGTGCGTTGTGCCCCGAGCAGCTCCACTGGGCAAGTTTTGTCTGGGTGGCTGTGGTATTCCACTGCCATGTGTCATTACGGCAAAGCTAATACCGCTCTGCACACCCTCTGTGTCCCACCATAAGTATCTGTGTACATACACACGTGCATGCAAATATACCTCAAACCACAAGCATACATTTACATCGCAGCTCATCCATCTTGTTCTGGTGAACAGAAGAGGAAAGCTTTGAACTTTCTAACCTCAAACTACTGTACTATACAGACACACATGTTGCAATAATTGTGAGGACACTTGTTTTGAGTCCTCACATTCCAAAAATACCCTCATTATCAAGAACTCACTCTCACACACACATACACACACCATCTCAAATTATTCAAACTAATATGACCCTGGAGACCCCGAACCACTATTAGTCAGGCACAGCGATGTTATCTGAAATCCATAAAGTACTCCTTGTTAGCACCCAATCAACTCCTCATTTATGGACTTGGGGAAAAGAAAAACACCCCTCCGGGCTATGGGCAGACAAGCAGTGAATTCAGACCTTTAGAGAGCTTAATTTATTACCTGTAGGGCTAAGTGGAGGGCTAAGCAGAGGGCACGATATGATGCGACAGTGAAGGGAAGCATGAGAAGTGAAAATGAGTCATGGCTGCATGCTGAAATATGGGGTTTCTGTTGTATGACGGTGGTACTATCAAACAGCAACACTCTAATTCATGCAAACACACACACACACACACACACACACACACACACAGTACACATGTAATCATGTGCACTCACAGACCATGAGGAACAGTCCCGTCTTTATCCCTGTCTTTGGCAACAGTCACTTCCTCAGGATACGGACCAGTTTTGTTTAACTTCAAACACTGCCTCTCCCTGGTTCCTGCCCTGTCCTGTTCCTCCTCTCTACTACTCTGTCTCACTCTCTGTCTGTCTCTTGGTGTCCCCTATTATTTGTTCTATGTAGGGCTGTGCGATATGGACCTAAAATACTATCGCAATATTTTAGGGCACACTTGACAATATGACAAAATACTAAAAAAAAAAAATTACCATTAATCTCAAGAATACAATTGCAACTAAATAATTAGGGTTATATGTCAGCATAACATAACAGTTTGTAGTAAAAACTAAACAAAAATTATCTCTTAGACTTAGCAATGCCATGCTGAGCCAAGCCAATGCAGTTTGTCTGCTTAGTTCAGACCTCACAATCGCTGTTTAGCTCTCCTTGCAGGATTTTTGGCGTTCTTCATACTCAGCCAGATGATTCTGCTTGATGTGGTGTACTATGTTTGTTGTATTGCTCCTTTTGTGGTTACAGCTTTCTTGCACGTCTTACATATTGCCAGAGGCATGAAGTCGAGTCAGACATGAGTCTCATATTTCATGACTTTAAAATAAACTTGACAAAATCAAAAAAGACTCGAAACTTGACTAACACTAATGACTCATGACTTCACTTTGACTTGAGGCTTTTGATTTGAAAAAATATCTGACACCTTCCCCAAGGCCAAAGACGAAGCAGTTTGTTATTTAAAAAGTGTGCTTTGATTCGATTCAGAATATGACAGAATGCAATCTAATATTCATAAGTCTGTTTTTCAGTAGTGTATAATCGACTGAAAATAAGAATTGCCTTTTGAATTTATATTTCGAGTGTGTAGATTTGACTACACACTCAAAAGGGGAGAGTGACACAAGATGCCACACACACTGGTCTTTTAATTGCCCTTCCTTTCCTGAAAGTGAACTAATCCTTACCTAACATAAACAAGTAACTTTGTAAATCAATGTGGCTAGAAAGTCACTGTTGCATTATGACTTGTTCAGGCACTGAAACTCGAACGTTTAGGACTTGGGACTTGACTCTGGACTTGTTGGTCTTGTCTTGAGACTTGAGTGCAAAGAGTTGAGACTTAGTTGTGAAATGCAAAACAATGACTTGGTCTCATCTCTGCATTTCTACATATTATCCTGGTTTGTTGTACATCTCATCTTTAGTAAACAAACCACTCCCACACTACGTCAATCCCCTTTTTGGAACCAACTCCTTCCCAGTGGATGGTAGTAATGTTACTTTTGCTTTCAGTAATGCTTGTTGTTGCTGTACATAACAGTATGATGTCATTATGTCAACAAGTCAAAATACTGCCATCATCATGATTTGACAATATGGTCCTTCTCATATTCCTTTTTCCTCCAAAGAACGCAGGAAAACTAAACAGAAAGAATCAAGAAAGGAATGAGTGACAAGACAAGGAAACTCGAGCTTTTTAAGCCGCAGAAGACAGTCAGAGAGAGGGACTGAGCAACTATTCCTTGCTGCTGACTTCCGCTTAGTCAAACCAACACCAGCCATAACTTATATCCTCACCCCAATACTAACCACAGACTCAACCCCAAATTACCATCTGCCAAGCACGACAATCTCGCAAGCCCACCCACAATTCCAGTGATGCCGCTACCTCAAAGCGGGACAAAGACCGACAACTACCACCTCTGCCACATTCAACACACTGTAATCAACTAGGACTCGGGCAATTATTGTGTGCATGTGTGTGTGTTTCTGTGTGCATTCACATAGGAACGTGCATGGTGCATATGCAGGCATGTGTTCATTTAAGAAACTAAAGGTATTAAAATAGCTGAGCAGGTGTGTGTGTGTGTGTGTGTGTGTGTGTGTGTGTGTGTGTGTGTGTGTGTGTGTGTGTGTGTGTGTGTGTGTGACATGCAGCTTGTTGGCACACCAAAAAATCCTCTCAACCTTCGCCAAAATATAGAGTCTTGCTCCACTGCAGCACCTGATAACATCACTGCCTCTGGTTACACAATTAAGCACACTCCTCTGGTGCAGCTACTTGATTTTATCTTCCTTGTTAGGATCTGCCAAATTTGTCACAGGTATGTACTATAAGGAATTAAAGAAGAGGAACTAAGCAGGAACCCGCGGCTGGAAAACACTCAAATCCAGTTTAATCAGCTCAATACCCCGCTGCAGCGTGTCTAAAGAGAATGAGTGTTTGTAGTGCTTTGCCACTGTGCGTCATGCCAGGCCGTAATTAAAATGATTTAAGGGCTGTTAAATGCAATCAGTCTGTCTGAGTGTAATGCCAGCATGTGATCAGTCGCAACAGGACAAGCCAGTCATCTTGATAGTGCATCTGTATTGTAATTGTTGTCATCATTAGTGATGTCGTCATTGCTGTCCATGTGTAGTCCTCCATTCCCACCCCTTCCAGGACAACAGCTTGGTAGCAGATTGGCTGAGATGCAGAACAGCTAACTAATAATAGTAGACGGTCAGATTTATTCCTGGAACTGAGAGCTTTTATTTTCTTTTTCTTTTTCTTTGTTTCCAGCTGTGCATGTCCTGTTTGATTAAAGCAGGTAATTCATTCCATTCAGTGAATTCAGTGTTTATCTTTTGAGTCATTTTATTATACAAAGTTAAAACATACTGCAGGGTTGAAATTTACTGTAACATAGACCGCAGTTCAGGTTGCTAGGCATGACACATTTTTAGTATGATGCTCCAAAGTAAATGACTTACTCTACAGTATCCACTTGCAATGTTTATCTTATTTCTACTGCTGAAAAATTATATGGGGAAATTATACTTGTGGTAGAGTGGAAGATGAAGTTGGACAGAGTAAAATGCTGCCACAAAAGCAGACCATGATGTAGAAACTGAAACTGCTGGAAGCAGAGGATTTATTTCTTATGTCATTTGTTCAAAGGAAAAGCTTGCACAAGGTCTTTTTTCAGAATATCACAGGTGAAATAATAAAATTAAAGATGGTTGAATTCCATTTAGCTGCTTCAGTTCCAGAGTCCTGTTACTGTGCGTGTTGGCCCACTGTCACGGCTTATTAGGATGCTTATAGAGCAGAGCCATCTTTAATGTTAGTCGCAACACCTGTGCTTTTCCTATGATGACCAGTGAAAATGTCTGCTGTGAAAAAGGCCTCTGCTGAATCAAATCATTGAACAACCTGTCAGACATTTGATTTTCTCATTATATGTCTCAATATTTTTCTTTTCCAGTGTTTTTCCAAAAGGTATGAGGTGATGTGAGGTTAAACCGTCATTCATATGAGTTCTGGAATGCACCACACAAATCACAGTGAATACAAATTGCTGCACTGTATTTTTAAGAAGGGCCTAAAACTCATCTGTCTCTTCACAGCAGTCTTTACATTTTGGGAAATGATTCAGCTCACACACTGCAGTGGTGCCTAGAGAAGTAAGTATATGCTTTTAAACCTAACCTTGCCTGGCAAAGGATAAACGGCCTGCATAAAGTGATATGTAAAGCTACTCCTTCTAGTTCAACTCAAAATAGGACCAGTAGTATTTTCACATTGTCACTTTCCTTCTGCTGTTTGAATTCAGGGAGTAAACATCATTATGAAATTGACATTAGCCACAGAGGATGTGCAGATTTTACAGTTAATGCTTTCCAATAGAGTATAGGGTCAGACAACCATATAATTATGCATTTTGAGCTAACTATGCTTTATTCCTTAGTTCATATTGTCAAGGGCCAGTTTGCAAATATTAATGGTCTACAATGGCCTAATGCATATAAGATATATTCAAGATGAGGCAAAAATTGTGTTTCAGTAAGAGAAGTTTATTTTTCAAACAATATTTTCTTTTTCTAGGATGGTGAAGCAAAGGTCAGACCAACCCTACTCCGCCTCTGACTGGCTTACCCTGATATTATTACCCTAAATGTGACCAGTCAACTCTCCTCATGCCTAATTGTAACCTCCTCATAGTCATCCTCATCAACTGAAACAAAAAAAGTAATAAGTAGTTTTTGTGTGTAGTTTATCTTAATTAATGGATATTTATGGATCAGTGGCAGCTCTGTTCAAAAACGCACCTTCTCCAACACAGAAGGCCTGCTTTATTAAGATCCCAAATAAGGAGTGCTAAATTGTGTATGCAATATATTACACATTTGGTTGGTGTGAATTTTGCGGGTGATCTACTAAGAATAATTCTGTAAATGACAACAGGTGCAAACACTGTGGGGACAGCAGTATTTAAATGAAGGTTTTGAGTGTGTTGCAGGTTTCCACCACAGGGAGTTTGGAAGGAAAACAGATTTGACTGCAAGCGCAAAATTAAATTCGATCCCATGAAGTTGTTGAAGAGGCAAATAATAAACTGTTGAGCCACAGCAAAAAAATAGTCAAGACAACAGACGCAATTAAGAGAAGATAGTAATAGATAATAAGATAATAATAATAATAAATAAACAAATCAATTGTGCAAGAGGTGCGAGCTGTGTCCTCTGTGGCCCAAGCACTCAGGTGGAACACTCGGGCCATTGCTGCGCACACCAAACGGCTGGTCAGCACTGTATGTGGTCTGAAAACAGCCATAAATGCCTTGGCAAGAGTGATCGAAGGCGGGGTAAAGGCAGTGATGAGGTCTCTCAATCCAAGCACACACAGCTTGGAGAGGAGCATGATGGATGAGAGGAGCACACTGGGACAGAGATGCACAACCTGCCAAAAATCCCAGCTAAAAATGTGATGCTGGCGAAAAGAAGGAAATAGGAAGACATAATCAAGGTTAGTGTTAATTTTCTTTAGGCTACAGCAGCTATGAATGTCCAGGTGCAAATAGGCTGCAATAAATTCCTGTTTAATCATGGTGCTTTTCTGCCTTAAGGATTACTGAATGAAAATAAAAATAAATGCATACCCCAAACAGCTCATGAAAAAGTACTTTAAATTAGATTGTCTCTCTGTAAAGTGCAGTCCGTGTGCTCAGTTGACCTATTTGTATGTTCTCTTCCATTTTATATTTTACATTCTTCTCTAATTTTGCACACTAGGGTAAAAACACCCCATACTGCATATTCATTAAGACAAATGTACTAAATGGACAGCGCGTGTTGTGTTGTACATTTGAAAGACGCAATCCTCAGTGCAGACCATTAGTAGATCTACTTGCACATTTGTTTGCAGGTCAGGTTTGCACGCGCTTTTACGCACGCAAACCTTTCATAAATCAGGCCCCGAGTGTTTAAATCTATGTAATTGTTAGCCTATAATGATTTTTAAACCGTTTCCACCAACATGACTCTGGACACGTGCAAACATGAAGTGGACTGGGTGTCTGACACAAGCTCTTTGTCAACTGTGAATCTCGTCACTGTCCACCATACAATCAAATTCAGTCCAGGGACAAAAAAAAAAATCTAATTATTTGATAAACAAATCCATTCCATTCACTCTAAATTTCAGCGACCTGTGAGGCCTTCACAGCCCTGTCTCAGAGGCCCGCAGCTCTGGAGGGGTTGGGCCGACAACTGCAGTCTTGGTGCTTAGGGCTCTTGTAAAACCAGGGGGACCTGTCTGCACTATATAAAAGACATCAGTAAGGCCTCAGTGACGCTGGGACTGATCCTCTCAGAAATAACAAGCATGACCTCCTGCCTCTTATAACATGGGATTTCACCACCTACTCATGCAACATTGTAGGACTGCGTTAGTTAGAAGGCCTTGATCTGTTGTGTGTTTGTGTTACACTGTATATTGTTTCACCTCTTTCAGGGAAATTGTGCAACCAACCGCATTTTCCTCAACCAGGTCTGGACTGTTTCATAATAAGACATGTTTCTGTGGAATTGAACAGAATTCAAAAAAAGAATGCAATTAAATTGTGTGGCTTTTCCAAAACTTTTCTACCTTTGATAGTTTTTCATAAACTCTCCAGGCCTGGAAAATATAATTTTAAATTGACATGACTTTTCCTGATTTTCCAGGAGTTTGGGGACCCTGGTAGTGTGTTCAGGCTTGGGTGTATATCTTATTCACTCAGGCAGAGTGGCTGATGTGTGTGTCTTGGCTCTACCCCCAGTGAAATCGAGATGAAAAATGAGCTGAGACAGCAGGCTACCTGTTATCACTTTAAATATTTTCTTTCCACATACCCAGAGTTAAACTTCAACAAATGACTGCAAATTAGATTAAATACAGCTAATGTCATTTAAATCAATCTCTCTTCAGAGATGATGATGTTCATGTAGCTCACCAGTCGCTGAACGGTCAAAGCTCCATAGTTCATTGACTATGACTAATATGAACCACTTTAAATTACAGACAATAATTAAAACATAAGGATATCATGTGATTGATGTTGCATAATGAATTCCATGCTTCTCGAAAAAGTCCTGTCAGTGTTCCAGACAAATGTTCCACAGATGTAACAATACTTATCAGAGGAAATATGGGATTTTGCACTTCACTTTCTATTTTGACACAATTGGCTTTAGAGTTTGTTAATTCCTCTGCAACTTTCCTTGCTGGTAACATCAAATAATTGTATGTTAGTTCATGTCATTTATATAACACTCTTAGAAATAAAGGTTCCGAAAGAGTTCTCTCTGAGGGGCTGAGGTTCTGACCAGAACCATTAGTTTCTGAAGAAACCTTTTTTTTTTTGAAGAAAGGGTTTGTCAAGTGATTGTTGTAAGACTAAGGGCCCCAGAACCCGTTATGGAAGAAAAACTTTGTCAAGTTTCATTAAGTTTTGTCAAGGGTTCTTTGCAGCATACTATAAAACGGGTCTCTGCAGAACCCCCTTTATGGGTTCTAGGTAAAACACCTGGAATGTAAAAAGAATCTTGGTAGAACCACCTAGGTGGGTTCTTAGTACCCTTAGAAGGTGGAAAGGTTCTGGATTGAGCCCCCAGAGAGGTTTATGGATGGAAGCATTGCACCAGGGGAGGTTTCTCTTTAAAGCATCTCATATGGGGTTCTGAGTGAAACCCTTCACAGACTGGTATAACTGTATAACCTGTTATGTTGGGTTCTAGTTAGAGGTCTCGTGAAGGGTTCCAAGTGGAACCATTAAAAAAGGTTCTACCAGGAACTGAAAATTGTTCTCCATCAGGGATAAGCTGAAGAACAGTTTATGGGTCTAGTTATCATCTTTATTTCTACGAATGAAGATAGAATCAACATTTCTAAAAGGACTCATCATGAACAGCCATTTCATACTGCAGAAGAAAGAGAGGAAGAGACTCATTTAACTTTTGGCTGTACAGACGTAACTATTATCCTTTCAGTACTCCCTATTAGGTCTGCATTGTCTTGACCACTACAAAATGAAGGGATAGCAGAGACATACCGGCAACTTGAGCTAAAACTGCTGCTTAATATCTCATCATTGTGCTTGAACATCTCGGTAATGTTCCCATTACCTCCTCATCAGTGCCAGGCTGTGCTGTGGACCATGTCCATGCACAATATTGCTCCCCCTTCAGCTGTGGTGCGGGACAGCTGCCAATGTTGGCCGTGTTTAGCTTCCTTGTGAAGCTTGTTTATGCGTCACCTGTCTGTCAGGCAACTGAATACATTTTAATGGCAAACAATCACAGGCAGCATCTTGCACAGAGCAATCAGCTGGAAAACTTTTGCCAAAACAAACAGCAGCAACAAACAGCAGAACACACTGTGATGAAATACCACCACTGAAATGCAAAGACTGTCAAAATAGTTACCAGGACACAGTGGAGGATCACACTTCACCTCAGATCTTCACACAACAGTAGCACAAGGCCCCACTGGTATGAAGAGAAACCATGGAGGTGATGACAACACGCCAACCAATCAGAGCAGAGGATCCAGCAGGGTTACACAGTATGTTTTATAAGAGAAGGTCTCTGGCACTGTTAGTGATTCCTGCTAATAAAAAACCATCAGGGGCCTTCCTGTTTTGTCTTCACGCCACTGTAAGAGCTGACAATCATTCAGGCCTGAAACATTCTTCAGCGTGTTTTCTTTACCTAGGCAATAAAGGCTGAAACCCGACCTCTGCACAGAACCATGAATATGCCCCTCCAAGGGCTTCAATAAGAATGTAAAATATAAGACATACATAGGACATTTTTGTCATATGGGTTCTGCTCTGTAAGTTAGAAGATAAACAGTGGTAGGGGACTATCAAAGACCGAGCAATGAGGAATATAATGTGGCAAGCATGACACAATGCGGATTGGCTAAAGTCACTTTGACATTTAATAATCAAAACCTTACAGCAAAGCCAAAATTAACAGAATTCTAATGGTCCGATGTTGCCTGATTGCTTTAATTTAATGGTTTATTAAGTTCTGAAATAAAAAAAATAAAGAAAAAGTTCTTTCCAAACTTTCACAAAGGGTCCCTTGTTTGCTGCTGCAGTGTCCGATCAGTGTAAATGGTACCATATTTTGATTAGATTATCAACCTCAAATTATTTCTTTATTTACTGGAACAGTTTCCCGGGAGCTCATCAAAATGTTGGAAGGATGGTAAATTGGCTTCAGTATTAAAAATCCACAATCTGGAAAAATATCAGTTTATTCAACAACTTGTTGATGTTTTGTAATATTTGCTTTGTATCAAGTAGATCTTTACACCATTTACAACTGAACTGAAATTATTTTGTTACAATCAGTGTTAACCACATAAAAATCCAGGTGGGAATGAACTCAAGCATTCTTCAAACCATTTCCAGAGCTGTTCACGGATGTAATGTGACCACAAAGAACACAAATTTAAATAGATTATTTACATTGTACAATAAATGTGTGAGACAGACATGTAACAGATGGCAGTGGCTGTAATTCAACAGCATTTTTGGCTGTATGTACTGCGGACATGATGTGGTTGTGTTAAATTAGCATTAGAAACAGCAGTTAGATCTCAATGTGACCTTCAAGGAATTGTTTGAAATTTTGGGAAATACGCTTATTTGCTTTCTTGTCGAGAGTTAGTGCATACTCATGCATATGAGAATGCAGGGCAGTGACCATCGCGTGCAGACGTGAATGACACAAACACGGTTTTGCTGTTGGTTGAGGCTGTGAGTGCAATACCACAAGCCAGAGCCACCAGCTGGTTATCTTAGCTTAGCATAGAGACAGAAATCAGAAGAAAGCAGCTACAGATACTGTAGGCTCTGTTCAAAAGTAGCAAAGTTTGTTGATTAGCATACATATTTTCTTTGTCTAATCTAAAAGATTTAATAAAAAGTCATACAACTACAAAACCTATTGGAACTTCTTATTACGTCCTTGGAAACCAATCGACCAGTACTACATAATAGAAGACAAATAAATCTTTAAATATGTTAATGTTTTAGGATGATGTCAAATGTTTGTTTTTAAAGGTAATCTATTAAGTTATAAGATAAAATATAACTTCATGACCATTGGATGGTAAAAACTAAATGCTTATTTTTTTATGTGTCAGACTGTGTCAGTTATAAGATAATTTACTTGTAACTTAAATGGTCAAAAAAAACTACTTTGAGTTACTTGAGTACTTTACATACTGTAGCATTAGTTACAAAACATTTGTACATACTCTTAGTGCAGCATATACTATGTACCTTCTCTGAAATAAAAGATCTCACACTGAACATGACATCATACGTAATATAGATGTGTTGTTTGTTGTTTGATGCACATTTCTGTAGAATTCATTCAGTTAAAGGTCTGAAAATAAAGTTCTCTGGGTTTTGGAATGATGCTTAGCTTCAACATGTGCTATAATGGTGGATCCATTTATTAGTTATGACATAGAAGTTGTGACAGAAAATTATGTGAAATCATGAAAAAGTATTTTTATTATTCAGTTTGAGTTTAAAACTATAAAGATGAGGGTCTATGTAGCATGATAACAAGTTGACAGCCACAAAGTTGCCAAACATTTACACAGAAGTAGAGCCTCTCACAAAAATCTTAACAATCAGTCCTCCAGCCAAACAAACTTCCAAAACACTTATCCCTAACAATAACAACAAATGTCTTGAAATGTCATCAGACACATATTATTCTCTGAGACT
Organism: Lutjanus erythropterus; assembly: GCF_056507025.1. NCBI lineage: Eukaryota > Metazoa > Chordata > Actinopteri > Lutjaniformes > Lutjanidae > Lutjanus > Lutjanus erythropterus. The sequence goes on along the minus strand of NC_139329.1, from coordinate 16,652,539 downwards.
AAATCTAGAAACACAGCGCCAACATCACTTACACAACTTACAACAGCAATGCCACAAACAAGACAAATGAAGAACAAAGCTCACACAAATTCACGTACTCAACACAGGGTGATGAGTACCAAAATAAGTACTGTTACTCAAGTATTGTAAGTTTAGTCATTTACCTCGAAATAATTACAAACCTTATGATTAAACAGAAGGACATTGATTAAACTTCGGGATTCTCTGTACTACTAAAAAAAAAAATCAAGAGTACCAAAGTTAATCATGGTGACTTATTGTGTCAGCTTTAGGACAGTCCATTATTTTTCTTCTCTTCACCAACATACTTACTGTTTTCAGAACTGCAAATCCAACTGTGCCAAGGTCATGGGTGAGGGCCCGGCATCTGATTTGGATGTGCTGACATTCGCTGACTTTCCCTGACCCACTTCTTTGTCTCCCTCACTCACCGACTCTGTCTTTTCCTTACCCATTTTAACTCACTCGTTCAATTACTGCCTCTCAACAGTTCTCCTCTCAGTCACATACTTTGCTGTGGGGTAAGTTAATTGCACATGAAGTAGTAGTTCATCTAAAATACAGGTTAAAGGCAGTGTAAGAAAGACAAGGAGGCCTTGTTAAATGTTGTGCATGATCAGTGGATGGAACTTATTTATATGCATGTACAGATAAATATACACACACATACCATGCCTTCTTGTACTCACAGCAATAAAAAAAAGCTTCTTGTAAGTGTTGTGCATATGGTGCTTATCTTAAAGGGAAAATCCATACATTTTACAAATTAAGTTCAGGTTACTCCAACTCTGGATTTCTTAAATTTCTGTCGAGTCCCCCAGAATAGGGAAGTCTGTTTCTAGCAATTTAAAGTTCCACTAAGCTTTTGTTGTTGTTGTTGTTAAATTTATTGCTGAAACACACATCACCTATGATGGAAATACACTCACAATGGAAAAGGCGTGGTGTTTGGATTTAAGAGCAGCGGACCATGAGAGGGACAATAATACAGTTAGAAGATTAGCTGGATGCACCGCTGTGGACCACCTCAGGGGGAGGGGAGGTGAGCATGGATAAGAACCACGCTAACCCAGCTTGGATTTAAAGCTGCTCCTGGATAATGTCTGCTCAGGAAAATGAAACGGATGAAATGGGCCAAGCAACGGGAAATAAGAGACTGTTGTCCCACATCTTACAGAGACCTGGTCAACTATGACATCCCAGATGACGGTGTTGCACTTGACAGGCGGACCAGCCCTGTCTGTGCTGACAGGATGCAACATATGAGACTCCAGCAGGAGTAGGACTCCTCAATGATGCTTGGTGCAAAAATGCAAATTCAAAAATTGCAATATAGAATTATTTCCTGGGTGTACATGTATATATGTATATATAATTTTGTTTTATATTTTATCCTATTCTACTCTGAATTTAATTAGTTATCTGTATATATGTTCTATGTCTGTGTGTAGCATGAAGGAACTACAACTGTAATGATAATAAATGACCTTGATACTTTGATACCTTGATTATTCATAACACCTATAAAAACCCAGTTGGTTATACTTGATTAGTTTGGACTGCTGCTCCTTTACTGTCTCTCAGCTCTTTTTAAAATCTTTCACTATTTAATCCTGCAATAGGTTACTCCCTTTTTCCCATCATTCAGCTTAGCTTTATTTTTCCAGACATTTCTTGCAACTTTTTATCTCTCCTGGAAGACATTTTATATCATCTCTTCCATTGCAACTTCCCTATTATAAATTATTTCACTCGACAGTTTCAGTGAATGTATTCGACTGTCTAGAGCCTGACCTGAAGTCTCCGGTTCTGCACCACCAATACCTCCTACGAGTCTAGCACATCCGTAGAAAATAGGAATTCCAATTCTTTCTTTTTTAAAACTGTATTGTAAAATATCAAACTGTGGCAGAGCACATGATTTTCTGAGGACCTTAATCCAGCACATACTGGACATGGTGTCCGCTGACACGTGCCACTACAACATGTACTGTAGCAGTAGCTCAGTCCATAAGGACTTGACTTGGGGACTGGAGGTTAGCCAGTTCAAGTCCAAAAAAGTACAGAGTGGACTGATGGCTGGAGAAGTGCCAGTTCACCTCCTGGGCACTGTCTAGGTGCCCTTGAGTGAACCCCAAACTGCTCGGGGCATTTTCTGGGCAGCATGCATCACTCTACCACCTCTCCCACAAAAAATACATGCGTACAAGCCTGTGTGTGTAAAATAATTAACAATGGAGTGAAAAAAATAGACTTTTTCCCAAGGGAGGACTAATATAGGACATTCAGTGTTGATAACAGTTTGCAATATACTACAGTATATTGCAAACTAATTTAGCATGGGTGTCACCTTTGGCTACCTTTTCATGCTTCTGGACATCATAATAAAATGATGTTTTACAGGCTGTAATAATCCCTCTTTCATAGCACTGTTTTTGTTTCATCAATATGGAATGCATGCAGCATGTTTAAACAAACACTACATCTCATGCTGACATCTGAATTGACTGCCCTATTGCTCATATATATGTCTATAAACAATCAGTCTTAGCAAAACAAACTGACAAAAAAAGACTTATACAATTTGATTTATTATTGATTTTATTATACAGGATTTTATATGAACACAATAAATTTAAGTGTGATTCATCAGGGCACTGTAGAAATCGGAAAAGCCCTGTAGATGTGATGTGTGAGAGAGTTCAGAGTTAATCCCAGAGTATTAGCGTTTCATTCCCTGATCAGGGTGGTAGGGTGCAAATGTATTATCCCACTCACAATGTTGTGTTTGTATTTGACGCAGACTAATGTGAAAATCCTTAAAAACACAAGCAATTTGTCTTCGTCACAGTCGCTGATGCTCACAAGCCAGGGAATGCATGGTCGGATATTATTTCCTCAAGCGCTGACATACTTCTTATGAATTAGTCAATAGGAAGGAAAACAGTGCAATTACTGACTGGTTAATGACTGTTTGAATCTGAATGGCAGCAGCCACTCATCATCTAGTGAAGACAGAGCCTGAGATAGTTTCTTACATCTCGTAGAGCTGGTGTCACCAGGAGGATTACATGTTTCCGGCATGTCTTGTTGTGGTTCAGTGAACTGCCTGAAGATTACTGTTAGATTTCACAATACTGTCATACTGTCAGGCTTGTCAATACTGTCAGTACCATCAAGCTAGTATAAAGAAAAGAGGTGTCCTCTCTAGCCCCTTCTGATTTTCAAGTTTCTGCTGTCAAACTTTCTGCGAGTGAGAGCAGAGCTGCACAAAACTTGCTGAGAATCTCTCTCTTCTTAATGACGGGGCTCCAGTTAAAGAATGGCTTTTCCAGACATCGCTGTACAACTTGTGTACACCACGGAAAACCTGATCTAAACAGAGCTGAAAAATACACTGAGCAGAGATACAAAATGCAACCTGATATTAACAGTCAAGTTCTATTGTCTTACAACAAAGAGTGATATGAAGTTACTCGCTTCTTGTGCACAACCAAGACAAGATGCAATGGTCTATTTGCATGAAAGTCAGCTGTAACACCAATTTTCAACACAAGATTTGAGGCACAATAATTAATGTTACTCTGGTAGCTATTAGACAGCAGAAAAAGGATATTGTGTTATTGTCAGTTCCTTCACAACCTCAGCCACATGACAAAGATCACTGGGTCATATATCCATAACTTTTCCAAAAAATTGAATTTAATGGCATTTATTATGGAGCAGAGTGATGGTAAATCAGCTTTAACGGGTGACCTGCCGAGGAGAAAGTGGAGGTAAAAAGAGTGCTGTGTTAAGTGAACATGTTGAGAGTTGCCTGCTGCCTCCTGTCAGTTTCACACCCTCTTACTGAGCTATATTTTCTCTCAGATAATACTCCAAACAAGAAGACTTTCTACACTGTAAATGAGCCATACGCCAGTAACATCTACTTACACACAGCACTGAGCTGACGGGCCTTGATAGGAGCATTGCATCTCCATTGCATCACTGTTGGATAAGTTTTGCGACAGAAAAAAAAATGCAAATCACCACAGAGCATTAACTGTGCCTGCAGATTGAAAGCATGCATGTAGCCGCGGCCAGACAAACAACAGCGCTGCCGTCAAATCCCCCTATGCGAGGACCCGAGGTCTGCAAACCACCAGAACACAATGAGCTGGACCACAGAGTGGCCTCGTGGCCACGTGGACAGCAATTGGTCCAGAACCTCACCACAGGTTAAATAAGAGTGTGACCAGACTCTAACCAACAGATCCCAAAATTCAGAGCTAGAGTCCCCAAGACAAGGTCCTTCTTCGGCTCTAAAACTGGTGTCAAGGCCATGGAACAGAGGACAGTGGTTAACTGTTTTCAGTTTCTAGTACACTTCAGAAAGAAATTTTTAGTAAAGATTTGTACAATCTAGCAAAGACAGACAGAAAAGTCATTCCTGCAAGGAATATTAGTCGCAAATTATTTATATTACTAGGAAATCCTTGCACATTTTCTGTTAAAATCAACAAATGCTTAAGACAGGAAGGCTAGTGGACTGAAGCTGAAGAGTCCAGAGTATGAGACTATAACTGCGAGGCATAGTGCCAAGAGGACGTCCGGCTGATAGTGGCAGGGGTGTGGGCTTAGGCCGGGTAAGGACAGACCAGAGGGTTGGATCCCGTCCAGGATATAGTATGAGGTTCTGGACATGGTCCAAGCCAGCTGGGGAGCAACAGAGTCAAGTCCTACAGTAACCTGGATCTGTGTAGCTTGGCCACACTGCTGACAGATTTATCAACCTGGACCTGGCCTGGCAGAATCGCCTGCTTAAACTGTAATATATCTACTACTATATCTCACTCATTCACTACACCCACTTTGCTCTCTGCTTTCATTACTTTGGGTTTTTTAACCATTATTTCCACCTGACCTTCTGCCTTTTCAAGCAAATTTCACTCACTTTCATGACTTCATTATTTCAGCAACAGAGAATTCCACTTCATAGTCATGTGTGCATAATTGAAAATAATTGCGCACTCAACACCAATCCATTAATTTCCATGACAGTATGAGTCCATGGCACATCTCATATTCAAGTGATGCCTCATTCTGTGGCAAGCTTTCCAGCAACATCAACTATTATTTTCTAATCCATCGATATTAAAGAAAACTTATTATTACTACCCATGACTGCAGGCACATTGGGCCGCAGCAATAAGACTGCATCTTGAGGGGGAGAGATGGCCGGGAGGAGGCGAGGAGGCGAGGAGTCAAGGAGTGTGCTGTGCTGCTGGGGTGAGGCGAGTGCTGAGCTGCACACCTGCCTGCCTGATTAAGCCATGGACAATGAGGCCTCTGTTGCTACCTGTCCACCTGTCTGCAGTGTGGAGCCCCTCAGCTCTATCTTTGCAGCCCTGAATTCCTCTCTGCCCCTCCCTCACTACGGTCCACCTCAGGGTCTGCTGGATATTAATAAGTCCACACACACACACATACTCTCTCTCACACACACACAGTGCATATTAACTTTGCTGTCCAATGCTATAAACCCATAAGCAGCCTGGACACTGTTCTCTAAAGCACCTGTTTAAGATCTTGTGCTGCTATAAAACTTTCACTGCTGACTTGGATATTAGTCATGTCACTTCTAAAGTCTCCATTAAGGTTCTCATTACGTGGACATTGATTAAAGATCATATCTTTAACAGCTCCTCTTCTTCTCTCCTGTCCTCCCTGCTCACCAAATTTTTTGTCTGTAAATTTTCAGTCCTAAACAGAAGCATGCACTCCCGCTATGTCAAGATCATTTTTTACATTAAAAAAAAAGGATCTGAACACAGCAGGAGTGGATCTGTGTGGCTATAGATTTACTAAATTTGCAACATGTTAGGAAATGTGTATGAACAAAAAACTATATAAAGAGATAAATAAATGTTGCGTGTTTTTATGTAAGAATAGGACAAGAGACGTCACCTCAGTTTCCCCAGCCCCAGTACTATAAAAAAAATAAATAAATATAGACTTAAAAAAAATTATCAGAATGATTAAAAAAATAGTGTGTATACTGCTGGGAACTGTCTAATAAGGGATTCTCTGTAACTGACCTATCAGCCAAAACTAACAAAGTTCCTATTTGCTACTGCCTTGCAAACTCCTTATCCTCTCTCTGTTTCTAACCCATCCTCAAGCCTGTTCTCTCCCACATATCTGCTGATATCCCCTGCCTGGACCCCAGCCTGTGTTATATGAAGAATCGACATAGTATCACAGACACCAGTGATTAATGATGTGAATGCAACATTAAAATTTAGAGGGATTATTGAGTCTGATACCGAGGAGTCTCCTCGTAACTGGTGGCATTTTTGTCAAACAGAAGGGACTCTGTGTGTGTGTGTGTGTGTGTGTGTGTGTGTGTGTGTGTGTGTGTGTGTGTGCGTGTGTGTGTGTGTGTGTGTGTGTGTGTGTGAGTGAGAGCATGGTTTTTTTTTCCTGCTTCCTTTACTGCTTTACTCATCAGAGAGTTTGAACTGTATTTCACACTCTCTCTCTGCCTCTCGTTTGAATTCCTCTCTTTCATTCATGCTCCATCTCTCTCCCTCACTGTTTAACTTCTCTTGTGTTGTTTCAGAATATCTGAGGATTTGGTTGTATAATTATCGCTTAAGTAGGGTAACAAAGTGGGAGAAGTTACAGTTAATGTATTTTGGGTGTCCAGAAGTAAAAAAACTTGTTAAGTTTGTTTGCCCATTGTTGTGAATGGGAGTCTGAGTGGTTGTTTGTCTCTGCGATGAACTGGGCCTTGTTTTAGGTGTAACACATCTCTCCAGCCCCTGGAACCGCTAAAGGATAAGCGGTTATGGATAATGAACAAATTATGAAAACTAAGAATTGATTTATGGAGACATTAATTTGCAGATTAATTTATAATGAAAAGCAATAATTAGTTGCAGCTGTCAACATAACAGCTGAAGGACTGTGTGCAGTTAATTTAATTAACTGGGATGAGCTGGTAGCTCACCTGGTAGAGCATGAACCACATGTCCAGCCTGAGGTGTTCTGCTGCATTTCATCACCTCTCGCTCCACTTTCCAGTCTCTCTTCAGCTACTATCCAATGAAGGCATTAAAAGAAAAAAAAACAATCTTTCAATATGAAGTAACTAAAATAATTTGAGCAGATGGTCTTAACATAAACCTATAGTATCCTTAAATTATTCAGGAGACTCCTGTGTTTGCAAAACATTTGGGGGGGGGGGTTCTGAAACTGGCAGTTCCTCCAACCTTACAGCTGCACTGATTATCACTATTATTTAACAAAATCTCAGTTTCTTCTGTCATGCATTCACTGTTTCAGTGTGTTTGTCATAATATTATTCTTACAGGAGGTCAAACTGGCATCATCCAAGGAGGTGGTGTGTCTCTGGTGGTCTTGCTTTCTGCCTGAGAGGCCCACATCCTCAGCATTACACCGCATTACATCATGCATGCATGCATTACATGTAGTGTGGCTGTCAGCAAGGCCAGTTAACCCTTATAAATACGCTCCCATGTTGTGTGTGTTTCAGACAGACTTCTCACCTCATGAGAAAAAGCTGAAATGTAAACGTGGTATATGTTTAATGGTCACTCATCAAGTAGGAACCATTCAGTTAAATACATTTTAAAAGCTTACAGACGCTGGAGTTAACATTCTTGGATAACAATGGTAAATTTCTCTAAATGAAGCAACGCGTTTGAAAAGAAAACCTACAGAATAATGGTGGTAATGAGATTCTTTAGTGATCCATAATCAGTTTTTCCCTTTCAAGCTTCCAACAGACTCAGGCATACTTTAAAAAATGATAATAGACGTTAAAATACCTATGGTTAAGAGACCAATATAGTTTCCAGTGCACTTAACAAAAACGCTGACATTCTGACCTTGCAAATTTGTCAAAAACGATTTGCCACATTTTTCCAAAGCAGACTAATGAAAACCTTTTTAGAGAGAGCGGAGAAAGTGTCTATAAGGGTGTATTGTTAAATGCCCACTTTTAAAGCCCTCCCAGCTGTGCTCCATCCCACCGCCAACCAGATCCATTAGACAAAACCTCAAGGATTCCAACTTGTATTGTTTTATGTGAATCTAATACCCAATGTTCAGATTATATGGCCCCAGTTTCCAACTTCACTGCAAACATGGCATCAAAACCTTTGAGTGGCTGGAAACTTTGTTACGGCACAGACTGGAAGAGGGACAGATCAAAGTGGTGGTTTATCCCCATCAAAGATAATCCATTTTCCCACCATTTCCCTTGTTGTTACCACATCAACACACACACAGATAGACAGGAATATCATGTGGTCGAGTGCCAGTGGGGGGTTACTTTTGGAGCTTTTTAGTCCAGGAGTAATAAAATAACCAAAAGTGAGCTGAGCACTCACTCCAAGAGTTCATAAAATAGCCATTTATTAATGTGTTATTAAAAGAGCTGCCACTACAAGTGTATAAATTGAAATTCTTTTCCCACATTTTGAACATTTTGCCTACTTGTCCTTGAACTACTGCATGGCCGACAAATAAACCTTAACTTTTTTTTTTTTTTTTTTGCTCCAAAGCAGCAGCAACAAAAGTCAATTTTTCAAAAACAGTCTATCAAAAACATCCACAGTGTTCTTTTATTCCATATTATGTTACTTACTCCACTTCAACAATATGCAGAACAGACACAGAGCTCAGGGGGGATTAAGAACACGATGGAGCCTGAGTGGTTTCTGTGCCACTAAATATCACATGAAATTAACTGCACGGCATTATTTGGAATTGAAAACACAACTTGCTACACAGATGTTGGAAAAAAAGTGTAAACATGTACTGTATGTTAGGGATAATGTTTATTGAGGCAGAAAGTTCATTCTGCCGTTTGATATGATCATCATCGTAGAGAACAATGACCAGATCCCATGTTTTTATTGGACAGAAAACACTGTAAAAAATCAGACGGGGATTTAGAGGAATCATCTAACCTTTTTACATTAACTTAACATAAATATATACGTTTAATTTGTTCAGATTAATTAAATTTCTAGTATTCAGAAAACCTCAGCACTTAAAACACTTAAAGTCACTTTAAGTTTTTTGACTTGAAATTAACTTTACGTTGAATCTTTCTGTCCAGAGATCCATCAACTCACATAATTAATTCTATAGAGAAACATGATCAGCCTATTAACAGACTTCCCAGCATGCAAACTGTCATGAGACCCTTCCTTTTATGCCGTAGTTAGAAGAAAACGTTTATGATGGAAACTTTCTCTGTGTCGCTAATACATTTTAACATAACTAATAGTTGTTTGTTGTTACAGTAATGAAAACATGATGAAGGTTAGTACTGAATTCAGTCCTGAGCATCGAGCACTTAAAATTTAATTACTGCCAATACTGAAACAAAGTTGCTTGAATAGGAGCGGCTGCAGCTGAAAGTTCTTTGTGTGAAATGAAGAACCAACTTTTCAAGGTGAGAAAATGTAAATCAAATTTTATTTGACAAGAAACATTTTAAATTATTACAAAATTACTTTAACTTGTCTTTTCAAATTCAGTCAACTTAAAAGTCTACGGCAGCCCTACCACTAACTTTTAAAACAAATAGTTTATTTTTACAGTGTGGGTTTGGATACAGGAATCCCTAACTAACCTGGAAAGAACGAGGCAAGAAAACAAGGCCTTAAGCATGTCTTTATTTGACTTGTTCCAGCCTCTTTGCTGAGATAAAGGGCCACACTGACATTTATGAATGTCTTTGGCTATATTTAGAAAATAAAGAGGAGCTGAGAGAAAGGGCAGACAGCAAAGACAGCCGCTGCCCGTTCAGTACACTTCACATCATCATGGCAGATCTGTCCAGCAGAGAGCAGGCTCACAGCGAGACACAGACCACCGCCCGGCGGTTTCACTCTAACAGGCCAATTACTTCAAGATGTAAGTGTGTGTGTCTGTAATTGTGTATGGACGTGTGTATGGGAGTGTGTTTGTGCATACTGTCAGGTGTTTGCAGATGATACACAAATAGGAATTTCCCCATTCATTTATGCACTGTAAAAAATAAACCATCTGTTTTAACTTTCAAAAAAGTTAGTGTCCAGGCTGCCTTTTAAATTTGAAGTTGAGTGAATTTGACTGTAATTTTGTAATGATTCAAAACAAATAAACTTTTCTCATCAAATGCACCTACAACATTAAAAATAAATTTTATTTCCTTTTACATTTTCTCAGTTTGAAAACTCAGTTCTTCAATTCACACATAGACAATATGTAAAACAGTTCCCAGGAAATTTATTAAATTTTAAGTGGAAGTGGGAAGCTGAATTCAATACTAACCTTCATCATGTTTCAGTGTTTTTATTATTGTGAAATAAAAAAAGCATGACTTCTCTTAAAGTGTATGAGAGATACACAGGAAGTTTTATCATATATGTTTTCCTCAAACTATGAAAAGAAAGGTCTCACTTTTAAGTCTCAAACAATGCATGCTGGGAAATCTGTTAATATGCTGATAATGTTTTTTTTTTTTTTTTGAAACTTCATTTAATGAGTTAATTGAACTCTGTACAAATTTCATGTTTTCTGAAAATAAATTCTTGAAATTTTAAGTTTAATTAACTTGAATAAATAAAAATTACCTTAAATTAATGACAAAATATTAGTTGAATCCAGTAAATTCCTGTTTTGTTTTCTTTTTTATCATTACTGCTTTCTTATAATGCAGAGTGGAGTGTTTGTGTGTTTGTGTTTGTGTGTGTGTGTGTGTGTGTGTGTGTGTGTGTGTGTGTGTGTGTGTGTGTGTGTGTGTGTGTGCGCACACGCGTGTGTGTGCATGCTGCTAATGTGGTATGTCACCTCCAGTGATCTCAGAGGACTGTTTTCACAGACTCACAGTCTCATTAGTAGCTCCACTATTAGCTGTGATTAAAATGCTATCATGGCCTCTTCTTCTTTTTCACTGCTTCCTCTTCCCCTACCCATAAAGGTCCGGGCTTGTAAGATAATGAGGCAGTTTATTTCCCTGTCTGTGGACACACACACACACACACACACACACACACACACACCAGTAAAAGATGCCTACCTTTTAACCTGAAAACTGAAAATAGAGACGTGGGGAAAAAGAAGTGAAAGTTGTTTTTAGACCACAAAGCAGAAACAGATTTATAAAAAAATCCATAATATGACCCCCGCAAATCTCCATCACATGCTCTCTCTGTCTTTCTCTCTCTCCCTCTCTCCTGCCAGACACATTAAGGAATGTATCATTCTGTGTGCTTTGGCAGCAGATCAACACTGGCTGGCTCAGCGAAGTGAGCGTGGCTGCAGATGGCTATCAGCCTTATCTGCTGCTAATAAATCTCACAAAAGGATCTTATGCTCTGACTAAACTCTGTGCCCTTTAACCTCTCTCTATCACCCACCCACCCCCTCGACAGTTTTTAATGCATTGCTCGTAAGACTGGCATTTTACAAAATCATCAAAGCTGACTGGCTCGCTCGCTGGGCGCATATCTGGTTAGAAGGGGCCTCAGAACTTTTCATTTTGAGTCTTTCATAGTTTACAGAACAAGGGGCAACAATCACATCTCTCTAAACCACATACAGTATACTGTACTGTATAGTCTGTCGTCTATCTGACTGCTGTCAAACTACAGAGGACGCTGCTTTTTATACAAACTCTGCTCTAATCAACGATAGACTCACAGTTGGGGTACAATAATCTAGTACAAAGAAAGAAATAGAATGATGGATTATATACAATTATTTTATCATTACGGTTGCTGTCTATGTAGTCCTGTTTAGTGTTTAACACATTGCCATAGCAAACATGTTCTTCCTCTTTGTCTTGATATGATCTCTCTCTCTCTCTCTCTCTCTCTACTACTTGTTCCATTCCACCATATTTTAAAGGAATAGTTTATAATTTGGGGAAATATGTCTGTTTTCAGTCTTGGCAAGAGTCAGACAAAAAGATTGATCCGACTCTCATGTAGTGTTGTAAAAAGTACCCAAAAGTCAAGATTTGCTAAAACTTTAGTCTGAGATGTAGACATAGAATAGAAATGCAAAGTAAATGTAAATACAAGTATTTAGTATTTGTGCCTAAGTAGTACTTGAGTAAATGTACTTGCATTCCACCCCTGCTCTCCTGTCTGTACTGTAAATATAAATCAACAGTCAACAGGCAGTTAGCTCAGCTTAGCAAATAGTCTGGAAACAGGGAAGCAGCAAACCTGGCTCTGTCCAACAGTAACAAAATTCATCAACCAACACCACAAAAGATGACAGTTGGGGTGTCCGCTGGTTGACTGGCAATCTCATGGTGACAATAAGAAAAAAAGTTATATGCCTGGCCGAGAAAAAGTCCAGTATATGACCCCCAGAACACCACAAATTATTGTTTTTACACTTTACAATTTTTGCATAAATTAATATGTTGATTAGTAGAGGTGCACAGAGACAACATAATCTGTATCTGTTCAACCAATAAAATTATCTGTGTCTGGATGGAAGACTAGAGGTGGGTGTGGTTTATACAAGAAGTCATATTAAATTGGGCAAATGTTGTATTTTCAATATTCATTGGCAATGCATATGTTGTGCCTGCAAAGCATCAAGTTGATTTAATGTTGGCATATCATTAATTATGAAACACATTTCCAGACTATATTTTTCATCTCTCTCCCCCTTTTTTTATTTTTAACTAAACTAAGTTTTATGAACAGTCTGTCACCACCTCCCCTTTAACTAGGGGATATTAAAATTTTTTTAATAATCTTGGTGCATTAAATCAATGATTGACTGAGGTAGATGTGACCTTTTTAACTATACAGAGGTAATTCTGGAGCTGACTTTTTATAAATAAAATGAGCAACAGAATAAATATCTATTTTCATGGCATTATTTGTGTTTCATATTCAGCTTTGGGTGCATTCATATTGATTAATGAGCTTCAGAGGTGCTGCTGTGTTAAGCTAAGTTACCTGGCTACAGGTGGTACCTTCATGTTTACTGTACAGACATGAGAGTGAAATTAATCCTCTCATATAACTCTCTGCAAGGAAGCAAATAAATGGAATTCCCAAAAAACAGTTTCTTTATTATTCATATAAAAGACTAGTGTGTGATTTAGTGATATCTAGCAGTGAGCTTGCAAATTGTAAACACCTCGCATAACCCATATCTTCCAAGCATGTACAAGAACCTATGGTGGCCCCAAAACTCACGAAAAATGCCAGGGCCCCATAGAACCGCTATTTGGTTTGTCCATTCTGGGCTTCTGCAGAAATGTAGCAGTGTATTTCAGGGTTCTCCAGGAAAAAGAATCTGTAAATATAAAGGGCTCATTTTATGCTAACAAAAACACAACGATTCTTATTTTCAGGTGATTATGCACTAATGAAAACATATTTAATTTCTGCCATATTCTGCCAATAGATCCTCATAAATCTTACACACTGAACCTTTCACAGAATATTACTCAAAAGAGCGCAATGCTGCTTCACATCGTCTTATTGGCTTTTAAATTTAGTATGTAATGGTGTTTTTCTGTCTTCTGAGAGGGAACAGATGAGACTCATTTCTTATTAAGGGAACATCTGCATCCCAGATAAGGCGATGATCAAAGAGTAAACTGACCATCACCTTCTCATCACACAACACACTGTGATTTGGCCTGGAGGTGTTTACTCAGGCAGACACATCCATACCCACACATGGCACAATCCACAGTCTGGAGCTGTGTACTTCCACAGACAGTCAGACAGACAGGGTGGGCTGGATACCACCTCTGCCCTTTCAGTCCTAATCACAAGGAGGAAGAAGACTCACTTTCACCGCAACCGCTGAGTGTACTCACACATACTGCTACAGTCACACCAGAACAATGCCACTACAATCCAAGCACAACATCTGTTCCAGTCAGAAAGCAGGCCACTGCCAGAAACATGTTCAAAAACGAAATAGCATAAAAGCAATGGAGTAAAAGAGAAATAAAAGAGAGACACGTGAAAAGAAAAACAAGAAAGTCTGTATTTCCATGTGATATTCAGTATTTTTTGTGGCACACTGTGTCATTTTCCAAGCAGTTAGGCTCTGACACAGGCTTGAGCTCTGAGTCCTGGATCTTTTCTCCTAGGTGATAAAATCACATTGACATTAAAAGGTGCTAATTGCCAGAAATTTGAGTGAAATTAATGAAAAGAGAAAGGATAAATAACATTAGAATTTACCGGAATGAACATGAATATTTACTCAGTACGCGTGCATATGTATGTATGTGTGTGTGTGAGAGAGAGAGTGGGTGTAAAGGGAAAGTATACATTAAAGTGTTTTCCTTATAGAGCATTCCAAAAGAAATGCAGTCTTCATTAAAAAATTTTTTTTTAAATGACCCTTTTTACAAAGTTTCTTTCATAAGAAACTACATAGGCACATACATGGTTAATTCTTTCATTTTATTATTTTAATTTCATTTTATGAATTGATTGCCATGTTTTTGTTTTATTTAACATACATAATTCAAACATTCATTGTCAAACACAATTCATGCCATTTATTTGCACGTTTTGGTCATGGCTGACCAAACCAGAAGCACTGTAAGCAAATCTTATAAGAACACAAATTCCTAAGCAATGTTTTTTTTTTAAGTTGTTATTTTTTGTTTTTTAATATTGCATTAAATATCATATTGTGGTCCCTTTTTTTTTATTGTCGTGTTATTGTACCTTGAATTTTTGGTATTGTCACATTAAGCAGCTTCTTTAATAAGAAAGGGTCTTGAAAATATTGAAGTAAACTGTTTTAGGGTCATTATTTCAAAATAACTTTAAGTGAGTTGGTTCATTTTGTAATGAAACTGTATTTATATGCAGGCCCACTTGAGGTTTATACTTTAAACTATGGAACCTCAAATATGGAATAAAGAAAGAAAATGATTATGTGTATAATATTATATTAAGTATTTGCTGAGTTCAATAATCTATGAGGGCAATTAATCAATGAGACATCAGTGGCTCTAAAAATAAGATAAACAAAAAGGGCTTTAGATGATGGATTTTAATGGTGAGGTGAATAAGTGTAGCTGCGGTCAAACAGACTGAATTTAGAGACATTTTGTTCACATCTTCTTTCAAGTTAATGGCAGCACTAAAACCACTGCTGGAATGCTAATGAAGTAAAAAAAAAAAAAAAAAAAAAAAAAAAAAGGATTGTCAGAATGTAGCATTGACATTCAATAGCATCTCTAGCTTTCTTCTTTGTTGTTTTTTGTCAGTATCATGTGTTTGCAGAATTGTATGGCTAGCTACACTGTTTCCCCTCTAAAAGAATCTGGGGGCTTTAAATCATTCAGATCATGGGCAAAACATCCAGAAAGCTCTGCAGCAGCAGTCACAGCCAGAGACAGACCAAGCTATAGGTTTACAGCCGGCAGAGCCTTCTCCCACACTTGGCAGGAAAAGTTAAAGGCAATTACAATACATTAAACAAACAGTTTCTTAAGGCAGGCATGTAAAAGAGGCTGTTAAAGTCAGGTAAATGTTCCTCTGGTGTCAACCTCTTTAAGTCTTCCCATCTCCTCCCACTGGAATCTAATTCACAACATATGGACACAATAACTGCCAAGGACGAGAGGGGGAGACACACAAACTCTCTGCAATAATATGCAAAGTCTAGTAAATAATTGGCCTCAGCTTTTAATTGTCACACACAATTAGAGCAGCTTTGCAAGGATAACATTTTGCTCAGGCTAATTTTCTTGCTATGTTTGAAGTTTCGCTGAAAAAGCAAACCACTTTTAATCTGGATTGCTCACACAATTCCTCCCTCCCCCACCCACCCCCACACTCAAATGTTCTTGTGTTGTCTGATGAAAAAATAAACCATGTCTATCAACACTCTTCACAGTAAACAAGGTCAGAAAACACTCCCAGTTATAGAAAGTCAGGAGAAAATTAAATGAGCTTTGAATTATGCATCAGAATCGCTCTATAGAGGACACCATATAGAGAGGCTGTACTGTGTTCTGGTATCAGGATTTCCTCTGTATCTTTGTATTACTGCTTTTTTAAAATTAAACTTTCATCCATTTTGCTCATCATGTTAAAACCTGATGGATTCCAAGATGCTTTTTTGATGAATAGCAAATTTTAAAAAAATACTGTAGTAGTATAGTTTTGCATGAAGACAAATAAAAAGGTATTAGACACGCAGTTAACAAAACTTGGTCCTCTTTGTGCATTCTGGGCACTTTTCCTCTTACTGGCTCGGCAGCCAGCTTTTTAAAGACCTGCGGTGAGTCTGTCCTAATGACTCCAACCGTGTGTGCATATACAGTGTATATGCACACACGGCCACAGAGTGCACTTCAGGACACATGGCTTCTGTTAAAATGCTGGCTGTGATCACAGGGACGGGCACTTGATTTGGAGGAGGAAAAAGACTTTGGAACAGGAGCTGGGAATGAAGATCGAGCTGCCCAACTCCTGGCTGCTTAAATTTAAGAGTTTCAGTGTAATCAGGTGTCATATTAAAAAGAAATCAAGAAGGGAAATTGAGAAGTTTAACAGAGGGGAGAAAGAGGAAAATAGCGAGAGTCTGAATTTGAAAGGAATAAACTACCACACCCAAACAGTGTCTGCTCCCACCTCTGTGAGATTTGTCAGCAACTTAATTTTCTGTCCCTGCGGCGTCAAGTTAGGCAGCACATGATGTAAGTGGATGCCAGTAATCAGTTGTTTTTCTTCAACTCCAAAGGACAGTCAAGGTGATCCTGACTGTGATGGAGTCATGGCTCGAGGTAACTTAGGAGTGATAAGTGTGTGTGTTTGTCGGGGTTATGCTGAGTGCATGCTTGAGAAATTGTAGGTGTCACACACGTGAGACAGCAAGCTACCGCATGAGACCAAAACAGAAAACTGAAAGCACAACATTCTGAGAAAAAGACACAAAGATATACCCCAATTCCAAAGTAGTTGGGAGATTGTGTGCGTACGCAACGTAAATAAAAACAGAATGCAATGATTTGCAAATCCTTTGCAACATATACTGGATTGAACACAGTACAAAGAAAATAGATTTAATGTTCAAACTGCATTGTTTATCGTAAATATACACTCAGTCTGAAAGACCATCAAAAAAAGATGAGACAGTCGCAATAAAAGAAAAAAGAAAAAACCTCAAAACAAGCCTGTCTGAAACATTCCACAGGTAAACAGGTTGACTGATAGCAGGTTAAGGGGCTGTCCACACTAACCATAACTAAAAAAAAAAAAAAAAAAGATTTTAAAAATAGTTCACATCTATACAACTATAAAGCTGCGGTCCAGACGCCACCATTAAGTTAGAGACTAAAATAATATTTTTATATTTATACTTCCCTTAATTGATAACAGGTTGATAGCATAATTATTGGGTACAAAAGGGGCATCCTCGAAAGGCTCAGTTGTTCACAAGCAGGAATGGGGCAAGGTTCACCACTGTGTGACAAATTGTGTGGGCAAATAGTCCAACAGTTTATGAAAAATGTTTCTTAACACACAGCTGCAAGGAATTTGGGGATTTCACCATCTACAATCCACAATATAATTAAAAGATTCAGAGAATCCAGACAAATCTCTGTATGTAAGGGGCAAGGTTGAAAACCGCCACTGAATTTCTTTGACCTTTAACCCAACAAGTGGCAATATATTCAAAACTGACATGATTATATAGAGGATATTACTACATGGGCTTGGGAAGACTTGGGAAAACTGTTGTCAGTAAACACTGGATCTGCAAAGTCAAGTTAAGACTCTGCCAAGCAAAGCGAAAGCCATATATCAACAAAATCCAGAAACACTGCTGACTTCTCTGGGCTCAAACTTTTCTGAGATGCACTGGAACAGTGTGGAAAAGTTTGCTGTGGTCTGATGAGTCTGTACATATATACATATATACTGTACATGTCATGTTACAACAGTGTAGCACTAGATTCACCATCTCTGCTACTGATACTGTAAGTTTTGGTTATTTAAAAACATAACCTGGGATATTCTGTTGTGCCTTTCCTGGCATTTGTCACCCATTACCCGAACTTACATAGCCGGGTCATGCCCTCTCCCTTCAAAGGCCTTCTTGCTGCAGCACTCATTATTACTCCTCTCTTCCCACAGGAGGGCCTGCTGTCATCTGCCAAGTAGCCTCTGCTGACCACCATCCATCTATACACCCTCCCACCAACAGGCCTTTCAGCACACTCATAAAAGTTCAGGATCTACGGCATCAACACCACTGTAACAGAGTCTTTGTTTGGTCAGAGGACACAGGGCTCCACAGACTCTACCCATTTTTTCACTTATAAGATTTTTTCTAATAAGATCCTTCCCTCATGTAGAAATTTCATAAATAGCATCAATCAAAAGCAGCATTGAACACATCAATTGGCAATTTTCTACTACAATAAACCTCAACTTTATAAAACTTCTTGTAAAAAGAATTTTCCCATGATTGTTTTTTCCTCTTTTTTTAGACTGTGCATATGTTAACTGTACAACTATTGGTGTCATCAGTAGGCCTACTGTGGGTCTCCTATAGGGAAAAAACAAAAACAAACAAAAACATCTTTGACGATGCTAAGCCCAGGGTGTAGTGACAGTGCTGCTGCAAAACAGTGTTGAGGGGAGACTTTTTTTGGTGGAACATTTGCATGTTGGGAGCTGAGCTCTGGCATTTAAAATGACTACATCACTGCAAGAAAAGGTAACAGCTGTTAGCTTGTTTATGTTCGTAACATTGGCATCCCAGGTGTAAATTTAACATTTTCAGTGTGCAGGTTGCAGCTCGGAGGTTGTTCTTATTTCCGTGGCACTGTGAAAATGCGTTTGGCTTATATGACAGCAGTTTCCCAGCAGGAAAGAGCTTTCTGACGGCAAGTTAAAGCTGTAAAAATATTGTAAATATAGCATACACTGAAACTGACACTGATTTTCTTTTAATTGGACCTTTTTTGGTGGCTAAAATACATTTTGGTCTTGATCCTGTCCACAGCAGTCCATTGCTTAGCTTCCTACATTGGTACTCCTGCTGTTTCTCCAAACTGAGGGCATTTTGACTGTGAGCAATACACCAACTATAGACAAGTAGCGCATATGTCACGGGTTGATGGTGTGTGTGTGTGTGTGTGTGTGTGTGTGTGTGCGGCCGGTCCTGGTGGTGGCACTATTTTTAGGTGAAGCCCTCTCAGCTTTGGAGCATTTCTTCGCATGACCTGGAAAGACACTGTGGGTGAGGGTGGAGTGATTGGTGGGCTGGACTTCCTGGGGGTGTCCCCGACCTGGCCCAGCAGGGCTAATTAGGTGATGCAGGGCAGGTGCAAGGGAGCGCGGAAGGGAGCGGAGCTCATAGAGACGCGGAGTAGCGTGGTCAACACGTGTGTGCAGGAAGAAGACCTACACGGAGAAGAACCTCCAGCCTACGGCCCGGTTCAAACGAGTGCCACAGTCGAGGACAGCCCCCCGCCACGAGGGTCACCCGCGGGACGCAGAGGGAAGCAGGGTCTGGCGCACAGGCTGTGCCCACACGTCGCTGCAGTGCGGGGAAGAGTGAGACACGCTTCGTGGGAAAGCGGAGGGGTGAACGTGCGCTTCACCCCTCCTTCAGTTAAGTCTCACTAACATATTTTACCCCCTTGAACCTGAGAAACAGCGCTAGTTTATGCCGAAGCTCGGAGACGTCAGGATTTGAAGCAGCTATAAGCTCCATAGGGGGAGAGCCTTTTAAATTATTTCCTGCCTGCTTTTATTTGCTTGCTTTTTAACTTGAACGTGTGTTTTATTTTGATTGCAGTGTTTTTAAAGGAATAATTCGGCTCCCCTTGTGGCTTTTATAGCTTGATTTTGTGGACTTTGATTTGATGAACTCTTGATGTACCAAGAGACAAATCTGCTGACGTCTGTCTCCCTCTGATCCCCACTAGTGGAAGGAGCCTCTACACAGCAAAGGACTGGAGACTGGCGTGAGCTGCAGCAGGAGGTTGGGAGAAGACCGCTTTTACCTGGGCTAGGCCCTGCATGGACCCTTTTTAGAAAGGAACTGGGACTTGGTGACGTTTTAAATTTGTTCACGGACTCTTTTACCCCTTTTTTTAGAAACTGCTTTTAACTTGTGTTTTAATAAATTGTTTTATGATTCACGTTAAAAGTCGTTGTCTGCAGGCTGATTTGGGTCAGAAATACTCCCCAGTGGCAATTATTAAAATTCACCTTTAAAAAGTCACACCCCTTACCCGTGACAAATTTTGGCGTTGTCGGCAGGATCTGCTACTGGGTTGAGTAACTGGCCTGTTTCAGCATGCAGGGGGGAGAACCACAAGCCACAGGGCCGTCAGTAATGATGATGCCATTTATTATGGGGGGCCCATGGATGCCAAAGTTTAGTGGCATTGGTTCTGAAGTAAAATTGGGAGAATGGAAACTCCAGATAGAGACTATGCTAAGCTTCCAGCCCCTTAGTGACCCTCAGAAGGCAGATTTTGTGTTGGGATCATTAGAGGGGGAGGCAAAGAGGGAGATTTTGACTCTGGAGCTAGTAAACAGAAATACTCCCAAGAAAATATTTGATGTACTGCTTACATTATATGGCGATAATACTCATGTCTCCACCCTCCGAACACAGTTTTTTAACTGTAGGCAAGAACCACAACAGTCCCTAAGATCTTTCTCTCTCCGTCTGCGAGAATTGTTTTTCAGGCTGAAACAGAGAGATGACACTGCCCTTGGGCAGGGTGACGTCCTGTTACGGGACCAATTCATAATGGGGCTGAGAGAAGGCCCCATCCGCCAAGACCTACGGCGACAAGTCAGGAAGAACCCTGGGCTGTCCTTTGACGAGGTCAAGATGGAGGCGCTAGCTCTGGAAGAAGAACAAGATGAACAGTGGCCGCCGTCTACCTGCTTGGCAGTGAATAAGCAGACACCTTGCTCAACACCTACGGTAACAGACTGGAAACAAGAGTTCCGGAATGAAATTCTCAGGGAGGTAAAGGAACAAATGACTGAGATGACAAAGACAATCTTAACCGAACTGAGAGACAATGGCAGACATGACACTTACACCTCACAGCCCTCACGTCCAAGACCATACTCAAACAATTTTAGCAGGGACAGGCACAGAGCCAGAGCTGTAGACGGCTCCTCCAAATATAAATGGGACTCTCAAGGACGTCCAATTTGTAATACCTGTACTGAAGCTGGACATTTTAGTCGTAGCTGCCCCTCCAAATCAGCCACTCAGGATTTTTAGTTTCTCCGGCTACCGTGGGTCAGGTGTCCGGACCCCCCATAACTGACCCCACCAGCTCCCATTCTGAGGCAAAAATAACAGGGACCTGTCCCCAAGTCACTGTAAAGGTAGATGATGAAGATGTACAGTGTTTACTTGATACTGGTTCCCAGGTAACCCTCTTTAGTGAGAATCTTTGTAATGCGCTCTTTAAGAATAAGGAACGGGGCGGAGTGTTGTCCTGGCTGAAGCTTAGGGCAGCAAATGGGCTGAGCATCCCTTATACAGGCTACATAGTTGCTGATTTTCAGGTTGGGGGGATCCAGGTCCCAGCCCGTGGTATAGTCGTAGTCAAGGACGATTTTATTGGGGACAAAAAGGCAATCCTGGGGATGAATGTGATTTGGGATTGCTGGGAGGAAATTTTTAACAGACGCAGGCCAAATTCCCCCCATTCCAAAGACTCCCCTGTTAAAGATGGGTGGGATAGTGTTTTTATCGACTGCCAACGCATCCAAGCCACTTCTGCTAGGGAGAACTGGCAAAGCACAGCCCGACTGGCATACCGTTCCGCAGTGTCTGTCCCAGCCCAAAGTGAGGTTTTGTTGTGGGCAAAAATCCCGCCCCGCTCCTGCAAACCAGAATGTGCATTGGTAGAACCCTTAGCAGAGAAAGAGGGAGTTGAAGTGGCTAGGGCTCTGGTGACAGTCAAGAAGGGCAGATTCCCCATTAGGGTTAGGAACATCAACCCCTTCCCTGTGGTCCTTAACCGGTCCCAGAGAATGGCTAATGTCTGTGCTGTCTCCCCAGAGAATATTAAAGAGGAGAGAGACATTTCCATTGCAGAAGTGAGCCCAGGAGTTGTGGAAGTGGACCTTGTTGATGTCAGCAGGGACCTGAACGAAGCCGCTGGAGGAAACCTGGCTTTCACCCCCATCAAAGGTGATGGCCTGACAGAGGAGCAACAGCTTCGACTGGACCAGCTCATCCAGAAGTGGGGACATGTCTTCTCCAGGCACGAGGAGGACTACGGACACACCAGTGTGATCAAGCACAGGATTCCAACAGGTACTGCAGAGCCCATCAAGGAGAGGTATAGGCCTGTACCCCCTACCCTTTACAAGGAGATCCGCAGCTTACTGCAAGGTATGCTGGAGGGTGGGGTTATAAGGGAGAGCAGTAGCCCCTGGGCGGCCCCCATTGTGTTAGTCCAAAAAAAATGTGGAGCTTGGCGCTTTTGTGTAGACTACCGAAAACTCAATAGTGTCACACACAAAGATGCTTTCCCTCTCCCCCGGATTGAAGACTCCCTAACCAGCCTTACACAAGCTGAATGGTACTCTACCCTCGATTTAGCTAGTGGGTACTGGCAAGTTGAGGTTGAAGACAGTGACAGGGAAAAAACGGCATTTACCACCCCTTTTGGCTTGTTTGAGTTTGAGAGGATGCCATTTGGCCTTTGTAATGCCCCTGCAACCTTCCAGAGACTAATGCAGCGATGTTTAGGTGATCAACTCACTGAATCAGCTCTTGTGTACCTGGATGATGTAATTGTGTTTTCTAAAGACTTTTCAGCCCACCTTGATGATCTTGAAAAGGTGTTTCAGGCCCTTGGTCGCTATGGCCTCAAGCTTCGCCCTGACAAATGCCGGCTGTTCCAGAAACAAGTCAAGTTCCTGGGGCACAAGGTCAGCAGCCAGGGGGTCGCACCTGACCCAGAAAAAGTGAGTGCTGTCCAGAGTTGGAACACCCCCACCACAGTCCGACAGGTGAGATCCTTTTTAGGGTTTGTGGGCTATTACAGACGATTCATCAGAGATTTCTCAAAAATTGCAAAACCACTGAATGAACTCCTGAGGGGCACAGGCCGGAGCCGGGGAAGGCACTCGCAGCCCATCCAATGGACTGAAGAGTGTGAGATGGCCTTCAAACAGTTGAAACAAAACTTGGTTGAAGCCCCCATTTTAGCCTTTGCAGACTACACACGGCCCTTCATTGTATACACCGATGCCAGCAATTGTGGGTTAGGAGCCATTTTGGCCCAAGAACAGGATGGTTCGGAACGAGTCATTGCATATGCTAGTAGAAGCCTTCACCCATCTGAGCGTAATGATGCAAATTACAGTTCCTTTAAACTCGAGCTGCTAGCTATGAAATGGGCAATTGTGGAAAAATTTAAAGATTATCTGTGGGGTGTAAAAATTACTGTTGTCACAGACAATAACCCATTGGTCCATCTGCAAACTGCAAAGCTCGGAGCAGTAGAGCAAAGGTGGGTGGCTCAGCTGGCTAGTTTTGATTACACCATCAAATACCGCCCAGGGAGAGACCATACTAATGCTGATGTTCTGTCTAGGCTACCACCCACTCCTGCAGATCCAACATCAGACGACCAAGAGCACGACGATGACCTGCTGGTGAGAGCGGTGGGAGCCTCAGACACTGGAGGGGGCTGGTTTGCCAGCTGGGGATGGGACCCTGACCGGTGGAAAACTTTACAAGGGGAAGACCCTAACCTCTGCCAAGTCCGACAATATCTGGAGCAAGGTGGGTTACCTGACCCTGGTCAGAGACTGTTACTCCCACAAGCAGTAAAGGGACTGTTGAACCAGTGGAGGAGATTAGAGCTCAGAGATGGGGTTGTATGTAGGAAGATACATGATTCACTGACTCTTGAAACTTTAAAGCAGGTAGTAGTCCCTGAATCCAACATCCAGGCCCTGTTGGAAGCATGCCATAAACATGCAGGACATCCAGGGACAGAACGGATGCTATCCCTGCTGCGGAGGAACTTCTACTGGCCCCAAATGGAACAGGTAGTACAAGTCTACACCCAAAAGTGCCCTCGCTGTGTACTACACAAAACAAAAACTAATGCTAAAGCTCCTCTCGTCCCCCTAACTGCTAAGGCCCCCATGCACATCCTGGCTATGGATTTCCTGACACTCAGCCGTCCAACAGACAGATACCAGAACATTCTTGTCATAACTGACCTGTTTACCAAGTATGCATGGGCAATCCCCACCCCAGACCAAACAGCAATAGCTACAGCTCGTGCATTGTGGACCAATGTCATCCAGCCCTTCGGTTGCCCCGAGGTCCTTCATTCTGACCAAGGCCCAAATTTCGAGTCCAAGTTGATTAAAGAACTCTGCCAAGTATACGGTTGCCGTAAAAGTCGCACAACTCCTTACCACCCGCAGGGTAACGGAGCCTGTGAAAGGTTTAACCAAACACTTTTGAACCTGCTAGGAACCCTAGAGGTAGAGCAGCATAATAACTGGGTGGGATATTTACCTGGGCTTGTTCAGTCCTATAATAACACCATCCACAGCTCCACATGTTATGCACCCGCCTTCCTGATGTTCGGTCGCCACCTTAGGACCCCAATAGACATGTTAACTGGATCAGTGGGCCCGGAAGTTTCTGCTACTACAACTGAGTGGGTTGGGAACCATCACAGGCAGCTCAGCTATGCTTACAGCAAGGCAACAGCTCACTTAAACAAGGCAGCAGAGAAAAACAAAAGGATCTATGATCAGACAGCTCAACAGGCCCCACTGCTCCCAGGAGAGCGTGTGCTGGTTTTAGATCAGAGGAGACAAGGCAAGGGAAAGTTGAGTGATAGATGGGAGAACCAGCCTCATGTGGTAGTAGCCCAACCCTACCCCGACCGCCCAGTGTACAAAATCAGACCCGAAGGCAGGGATGGCCCAGAACGTGTCCTCCATCGCAATAATTTGCGCCCCTGCCTCCCCTGTCTAGCCCCAAGGGCAGCTGAAAGCACAGAACCTTCCACCATGGAGACCAACGAAAATCCGCCACTTTGGGGTTTTGCACTCACCTTCGGTCCTGCCAATCCTGGGGATGCTGCTGAAGGTCAGGTCCCTGAATTAAGACGTTCCCAGAGGGAAAACAGGTGTCGCCCTCTAAGATATAGGGAGTGAGCTGTTCTAGGGACTAGAACACTTAAAGTTGGGGGGAGTGTCACGGGTTGATGGTGTGTGTGTGTGTGTGTGTGTGTGTGTGTGTGCGGCCGGTCCTGGTGGTGGCACTATTTTTAGGTGAAGCCCTCTCAGCTTTGGAGCATTTCTTCGCATGACCTGGAAAGACACTGTGGGTGAGGGTGGAGTGATTGGTGGGCTGGACTTCCTGGGGGTGTCCCCGACCTGGCCCAGCAGGGCTAATTAGGTGATGCAGGGCAGGTGCAAGGGAGCGCGGAAGGGAGCGGAGCTCATAGAGACGCGGAGTAGCGTGGTCAACACGTGTGTGCAGGAAGAAGACCTACACGGAGAAGAACCTCCAGCCTACGGCCCGGTTCAAACGAGTGCCACAGTCGAGGACAGCCCCCCGCCACGAGGGTCACCCGCGGGACGCAGAGGGAAGCAGGGTCTGGCGCACAGGCTGTGCCCACACGTCGCTGCAGTGCGGGGAAGAGTGAGACACGCTTCGTGGGAAAGCGGAGGGGTGAACGTGCGCTTCACCCCTCCTTCAGTTAAGTCTCACTAACATATTTTACCCCCTTGAACCTGAGAAACAGCGCTAGTTTATGCCGAAGCTCGGAGACGTCAGGATTTGAAGCAGCTATAAGCTCCATAGGGGGAGAGCCTTTTAAATTATTTCCTGCCTGCTTTTATTTGCTTGCTTTTTAACTTGAACGTGTGTTTTATTTTGATTGCAGTGTTTTTAAAGGAATAATTCGGCTCCCCTTGTGGCTTTTATAGCTTGATTTTGTGGACTTTGATTTGATGAACTCTTGATGTACCAAGAGACAAATCTGCTGACGTCTGTCTCCCTCTGATCCCCACTAGTGGAAGGAGCCTCTACACAGCAAAGGACTGGAGACTGGCGTGAGCTGCAGCAGGAGGTTGGGAGAAGACCGCTTTTACCTGGGCTAGGCCCTGCATGGACCCTTTTTAGAAAGGAACTGGGACTTGGTGACGTTTTAAATTTGTTCACGGACTCTTTTACCCCTTTTTTTAGAAACTGCTTTTAACTTGTGTTTTAATAAATTGTTTTATGATTCACGTTAAAAGTCGTTGTCTGCAGGCTGATTTGGGTCAGAAATACTCCCCAGTGGCAATTATTAAAATTCACCTTTAAAAAGTCACACCCCTTACCCGTGACACATACAAATCCACTTCAGAAAACCTGAACGATTCCTTTAAAGAAGTGTGTTTAGGCCACTGTGGGCTTCATGCAGATAATAACTATTTGAGGCCTATGTGCAGTGTTAAAGGATGAGAAAGGTTTTTAATTTGATCACTCAGTGAAAATGTTTACTGACCTGTAGTAACTCTGAAGCCTAATGGAAAGATGTGACAGGTCTCCAAATAGTGAAGAAGCCATCGAGAGGAAAAACTAAGATGAAAATATTGCTTTGGAAAATTTGTCACTGTAACCTGAGAGCCTGGGGTGGATAGTCATCTGGAAGCTCCGTTCACCTTTTTCTCTGTTTTTCACTCTCTGTTTTTATGTGTACGTCCTTGTGTGTGTGTGTGTGTGTGTGTGTGTGTGTGTGTGTGTGTGTGTGTGTGTGTGTGTGTGTGTGTGTGTGTGTGTGTGTGTGTGCTTATGTGTGCTTGTGTGTGACCCAATGCTTTCCATGTGTGCACAGTGCAGTCCACAGTGTCGTTTTGTTTTGATGGGACCAGATAGATCACCCATACGCCGTGGCCAGAGAGCAGCACTACTGCTTGCTGCTGACGCCATCCTTCACCACAATATCAATATCAACAAAGTAGGGACAGTAACCAAGAGAGGCTGTGTTTTTGACATTTGATTTTCCACTATCTTTCACTTTTTTTCCCCCAAAAAAATCATCATTTAACAATTACAGAGCATATCCATAACCACTTTCCTTCTGTCTACCATTAATCCTCTAAATACTGAGACTGGACAGACTCCAACTACAGTCCCTTTGATCTATTAAATTGAGCCTAACAAAGGAAAATTCCATGACAACAGATGAGCAAATAAAACTTACTTTACAATCAAACTCCCAAGCTGGGAAATCTTGTCAATATTTTAAATATTGATCAAATATAGTAAACAGCCATGGTATTGTTAGCTGATCACATTATTTCAAACATAACAAAGCTCTGAAAAGTAAATCCTTTGAATTAAACAATGGAAAGCAATCGAATCCGCACAAGGAGAAGCATACGCTGTAAAAACACTGACAGCCGACTTACTTATGACTTCTTTATGACTG
This sequence comes from Lutjanus erythropterus, assembly GCF_056507025.1. Lineage (NCBI taxonomy): Eukaryota > Metazoa > Chordata > Actinopteri > Lutjaniformes > Lutjanidae > Lutjanus > Lutjanus erythropterus. The sequence goes on along the minus strand of NC_139329.1, from coordinate 16,625,043 downwards.
TCATCTGTTGCCTGCAAGGACAGAACGTAAAATGTATACAGTGACTGATTCCTCTGCTGCGTTAGACTAAACAAACAACAGCAATCTTGTCAATTTTGTGGTTTTAACATGAGGTTTTCCATGTTGTTGTAATTCTATTCATCCTATTCTGATCCCTGGCTAATCCCAAAAGTCATCCCCCCTCTGCTTCATATACGTCCCAGTGAAAACAAAACCTTTACTTTTTTCTTGTTCTCCATCTCACACACACACTCCTCACTTTCGCCAAAATTCATCCACATGCGGAAACAGTAGTGAGGTTGATGCTGTGGCTGAGGGATCCTGGTCTGTGTGATGTGGAAGCTAAACGTCTACTGTTTCAGAAAATAAACATAGCAGGATTGTCCCAGAGTAACACACACTTGCCGGCAGACAGACTCATAATATTTCCCCCCATCTGATGACAGCTGGGAGAGTTTTCCACAGTGATAACAGGAATGTTTTCACACCCTCTGGACACATTCAGTCTCCTCATTGTGGCCGGCTTCATACAGAGAATCTGTGTAGGGTCCAAGATGCATACAGTTAAATGTAAACGAAGCAGGCATGCCCACTGGAGACAGTGACAGAAGATACGTCTGTCGGTCTGGCTGTGACTTTCCCACTGTCTCTCAGAGGGACTTATCTTAGATTCTTCTTTGCTCTGTTTTAGATCAACTTGTAATCCCCCAACTCTATCATTTAAGTTATTTCTGAGCCAACAGTGTCCCTAAAAGAACTCTAGCCAGGCACAAACATCCTCATACTGCAGCACACAAGCTCATACACAGATGTAATATAATATACACACACACACACACTTGCGTACTGTATAGCCCTTGGAGTTGTGAGGAGCAGTGAGGCCTAACACAGCGGCAGCCATTGATAATCCCAGGGATAACACAGACCGGCCTCCGTCGGCGTTTCCTCCCAAGCCAGTGCTGTGATTTTACACACACACACACGCTCCATAATACACAGAGGCCATTCAAAACCACAGATGCATGATATGTCTGTGTGCATTCAACAGCAAGGTGAGAAATCCAACTTCTTTCCTTGGACTCTGTCTAGGAATATCAAGCTGACTTTTTTACAGTACGCTCTCCCAGCATGAGCATGCATATCAAGTGGGGGAGCCCAGAAAGTGTTGTAACACCTGATTGGTTGTAGCATTTTCAGCGTGACCAATCAGAAAAATGTTGCAGTGATGTCATCAATATCATTGTTTTCCTTTTGAGCTCACAGGAGAAGTGGCATGTCTCTGTGAGCAATATTGTGGATTTTATGACGAAAAAACAAGATTTTCAGGTAAGAAAGCTTTTTTTTTCTCGTGTTCATTCTTTGTAGATACAATGGTTTTACTTAGATAATCAAAAGTGGGAGTTTCTCTTGTTTAATTTGATGCTTTGCATTAATGCTACCTTCCACATGCTAAAACATTTAGCTATATAATGGCTGCTTGGTGTGGGGACAGCTGTAAGAATTTTTGCATTTTGTGCACTGAATACTGCTAACTCAAGACAAAAAGAAGTATGAGTCAAGTGTGTACGTTGTCAGTTCTGGGTCCACAAAGCCTGCCCCCCAGGCGCAGCCAACTACAAATGCCACAACTGTGACAATGATTGAACCCTTATGTGACTTATGCAAAATACAGTCCACACACATTTTCTCACTTTAAATTGTTTACTTCATTCAAAACTATTTATTCTTTATTCTTCAATAAATTTCTTTATTGGATAGTGTTGATCTTAAATCAGCGGATTTGTTCCCATCTAGTGTTACAACTCACAGCAGTAGTGGGGTAGGTTGTAATAAAGAAACTCTTTGTATTTTACACTTGCTCACATAATTTATGATAGTGTAGCAGAAGTGAGTTTGTAGTTTGGAATAGACAACTATGGTACATCAAAGTTTGAGAAGTTTAGCACAAACAACCATAGAGTTACTGATGCTCAGACTCAAAATGTTACAACCATCCCCAGTCTGTCCTTCACTCACATCCACAAAAATGTATGCTCATAAGCGCACACTAAATAACCTCACAGTTGTATTTCCTCTCTGTTTCTCTGAGTTGGGGCCAGCAGTGACAGTGGGTTCAGTTGCCGATCAAACGCAGCGCTGCATTCGCCTGAGGCGCTTCAGGAAGACCTGAATACTCAATGAGGACCGATGGGGTTCAACCAGCTTCCTGTGCGTTCCTCAAGCCCCTGTCCCAGCAGGTTTGGAGCAGGTGGGAGGGCGGTATTACACACACCTGATTGAGTTCATTACTCCTTTCCTCACGGGGGTAAGAGAACCATTACCACATTAAAAGACACCTGAGAGAGCATATACACACACATGCACGCATGCTAAAAAGTCCTGGGTTCACATGAATGCACACAATTAACACATTACCAGACATGCTAATACACTCTACACACACACATATACATACATATATATACACACACACACACACACACACACACACACACACACACACACACACACACACACACACACACACACACACACATACGTATACATATTCCTCCTATATTGTCAGCTCTGTGCATGTTTGGAGGGAAGATGTATGGGATAATGTGAGGAAAGAATTTCCACATCTGATCAGAATAATCCTGCAGTGAGGCCTTTGTATTCCCCAGAAGTTAACGATAAGATAAAGGTAATCTCGAGATAACCATACAGTGTCTGTCAAGGCCAAAGCTTTGGTATGAAAATTATAGTGGTTAAAGCTGGGACAGGAAACAGCAGGTGCTGGTAACCAGCAAAGTTTTGGCTCTCATTTCTAGGCCTGGAAACCTGCTCCTCATCTTCTTTTATGTAACAAATAAGGGATTGATTTACAGCTGGTACACCAGGTTATTGAAACTGACTGGAACTAACAGGGTTGATGGGATAGAAAAACAGCAGTGTGTCCTGAAGATGAGGATCTTTTAATTCAATAACCACATGACCCCGAGGCAGTGATGTCATGATGTTGGTTTCCAACCCGAGTCAAAAATTTCAATGCTCAATACTTTTTCTTACTAAAAAAAAAGTAAAATTAAATCATACAAATGAGCTAAAATGTGTCTCTCCTTTCATTTTGAAACCAAACAAAAGAAAAGGCTAAATTAGACTTCATCCCTCTTGATTTTTTTAGGTGGCAGTGTTTCTGTCATCTCCTTCAGTCTTGTCTGTAACATTTGTAGAGCTGCAACTAACAATTATTTTAATTACCGATTAATCTGCTGATTATTTTCATCATAAATCAATAATTGTTTAGTCTATAAAATGTCAAAAAAAGTGAAAAATGCTCACCACAATTTCCAAGCCCAAAGTGACCATATACTACCATGTTATTCTAGTACCATATCTACTGTACTCACTACATCACTATACTAAAGCAGACTATCCCTTCAGTGTAGACAGTTAAGACAGAAGACTGATGTCTCTGTAAAGCATTGCATGCAGATAAAGCATGACCACGCTGTCTTAATGGCACCACAATGAGCTCAGTTACAGTGGATCATCCAGTGTCTGTTCACTCACAATGATGGCAGCTGAGTGCACTGACACGGTCGAGCAGAGACCTTATTGTGGAATAAATTGCACGGTCTGAGCTGAGAGAGAAGAGTTTGCCACATTTCATTAACCTCACATTGAGCTGAGCAGGTCTGATGAAGTCATACGTTCTGAGCTCCATTTTGCTTTAATTTAAAAGACTTTCACCACAATACACAAGTAATCAATCATGTCCTCGCTCAGGCAACCCAGGGCCAAGATATGAACACAGCCACACACACTCACATCTACTTAACCAGATGCATACACTCAAAAGCACAAACACCCTCTTAAACGCAGCAGGACCACTACACATACAGCCATTCTTTACTCCAATTTTTCTCTTATACATTTACTAATGCAAAACACATCTGTGAAGCAGCAACATTTGTCAATCAGTGAAGCCCAACGGGTTTAAACAAAAGCAGTGATAAAGCCTCTTCATTCTGCCGCAAGCTTGAGAAAGCAGGTCACAGTCAGAAAGAAGCCTCGAGCCCAAAATAATCACTGAAGCTTGAAGTGTCTAATCACATCTTACCAGAACATGAGGAAGAAGAAGAAGAAGATGTTGAAGGGCAGGCAGACAGAGATACACACAACAAAAAGAAGAGTGTAAAAGGAAAGGGTGAAGGAGAAAAAGGAAGGAACAGTAAAGGCAGTGCAGTAATTTCACTGTTTAGTCTATCAGCGGAAAATGAATCAAATACAATTTTTAGACCTTAATCACACAAATGAGAGAGAATACACCTCTACAAGTCTGCATATTCTCAGCCCAGGGCTATCCTTTACAATGTGGAAATTGCAGTGTGAAAAGGATTACACAGGAATTTCTCAGCCCTGAGATAATCACACAAACTGTGGGTGAAGTTTACTTAGCCTGGGGCTAATAGCTCCTTTACCCTGGGGCTAAAAGCCCGGTGGTAAGAGCAGTGTAAACAATAAACAATACCATATATACATATATATATATGTATATATATATATATATATATATATATATATATATATATATATATATATATATATATACACATATATATATATATATAAACATAAACATATATATATATATATATAAACAGAAAAACAGTCTTCATATCTAAAAATATCAACACTGTCATTGACAAGGAAAGTAACACATAGTTGCAGCCTCTTATATGAGGAGCTGAGTGAGAAAACAAGAAAAGCTGCGGTACCAGAGGGGATTTAGAAATATTAATATGGGGGAAAAAAACAACTCTGCTTCTTAATGAGGACTGTAAATTGAAGTATAGTGTGGTTTGAACTGGCAGCTAACTGAGCCCGTTGAGTACATGGAAAACAAGATAACTGCCGGCTTTAGCAGCCTTAAGATACAAGAGGAGTGGAGAAGCTTGTCAGGCCCTTTAAAGCCCTCAACATCACTCACTCTAAGCAGTCTGTCTGCCTGCAGGAAATACCTCCTTACAGCAAGCCATCTCGGGACATCCACTGGACTTGTCCATTTAATAAAGTGTCCAATCTGTGGCCAGTCCTGGACCCACTTTCATCATAATTTTCTTCCCTCAAAGTCCTAGCAGAAATAGTGACCAGAGTTCCTCATTTTTAATAATAACTCAGTATATGAACCCAAGAACAAAGATAAATCCTGTGTATTACTCCAGTTCTCTGGTTAAAGAGAACAAATGCAGCAGCTGAAACTTCCCACCACCCTCAATTATAATGTGGAACCTCCACCATAGTGCCATCTTTACTGCTACAGCTTCTCAGTGTGAGTTGGATGACGTCCCAGAAACATTAAGAGGAGCTTTGCATTCATAACCGCAGAAAAATATATTTTAGAACAAGCTCCATACTTTTTCTGCTTTGTCAAAGAAATATCACTCCAGCGTTGGTAAGATTTATTGCAGATCTTCCGATTTAACTTCAAATTCTGCTCTTCAAACAAGCAGTCTGTATTACATCAAGTTCTGGCAAACATTTCTGTATATATTACAGTCACTGATCTCACCACTATTCTCTTCGCACTACTCATCGCCATCATTGTTTTTAATATAAGTGAACTATGTCTAAAGTGAGGTGGAAGCGCAGACTGAGAGAGGGAGCAGTCACTGGCCGTATGGGGCTCTCAAGCCAAATAACCCCGATCTTGTACTTCAACCGTAGCCCATAAACATTCGGCTGTGTTTTCATTTCTGAGAGGAAAAGCTGTTTTTACCAGACTTGCCTCATCTTTGGCAGATCTGGCCTCTATTATATAAACATTTACTCTATCAAAAATATATTCTTGGGTACAACATTCGTTCATTTTTTTATTAGAATTTGGTGAACAATTTACTTACATTGTAGCACTGGGATACATATGAGAAACCATTAAATATCCTGGAAGATAATTAAATGGATAGTTTGAATTATTTGAAGTGGGGTTAGTACAAGGTATATATTGATACTCAGTGTATTTGCTATTGTATACAGCCTCAGTTTGAAGAAGCAGAGAGGGGCACTGGTATGGGAGCTATGCGATGAACTGCTGTGGTCAGGGTCAGCAAGAAAAGGCATTTTAGCTTAAAAAAGGCATCAGACAGCCTTTTCTGATGGGAAACTGCCATTATATAAGTCAAATATAACGCTCTCCAAACCTACCAGACTACATAGATTAAATCAATATTTTTACAGAATTTTAATAATTATATATATTGTATAATAATAATTATTTGCAGAACATCTTTCAATTCCTGGTCAACAGCTGTCTCAATTCAGCTGCCTTGGTTAGTTTGTTTGTGTTGTTGTGCCACTTCAGTGAATACAAACTATCCTTTGAAAACACAAAGTCACACAATACAACAAACAAACTAACAGATTTAGGCAACAGTAGACTAGCAACTCCTGTGTTCTGCAAGATAAAATTACTGATTTCATCTGTGGAGTTCAGTTGCTTTGGAGAGAACCGTATTTTACAGTTCCTGTCACAAAAGGCTATCTGACAGCCAGGTAAAGCAGTTAAAATATTCTAAATATAACATACACATAAAAAGATACTGATTTTTTTTAAGGTAGCACATTTTTAAGTGGCTATAATACCTTTTGTTGCTGACCATGTTCTCAGTTTATTGCTTAGTTTCTGTGCTGGCGCCCGTCTCTGCTTCACCAAACTGGGGCTGTTAATGACCAGCACTGACTGCCTCATACAGCTCTACATCGAATAATTCAAATTATCCATTTAAACTTCGTTGAAAAAATGACAATTAAAGCCCTTCTCCTTGTCAAAAGAAACTTTTAGAGGTACTGTGTAAAAAACACAGTGTTAACAGTGCTAATTGGGTGCTAACAGCGTTCCTTGATTGTTGTTGCAGTAAACTTTCTCATAAATGTCACACAGCAGAATGGTATATATCTGTACACAAGTATCACACCTCCACATTTTTCAGTCCCTAAGAGACCCTTATTAGGAAAAGTCTTCAATTTTCTTTCTATAGCAATATAATGAGTTATTACAGTTGTGATTATGTAGAAGAGTAGAGAGAGAGATTGGGGAGAAAAAAAGTTGATCCAGACGTCGCTTGGGATTCAAGGCCTTGTGCTGAATAAGTTGCTTAAGGATACAAAAGCAACTGCAGATGTCTTGTTGGTCACTCGCTGCCATGTTTAGACTTCCACATGGCTGTTCAAGTGTGTCAAACTGTCAGGGGAATGTTATAATATTGTTACAGTGTTTATATATAAGAATAGGGGTTTCCGTGAGAGAATAAAAGCAAAACAAAGGGCACACGAGTATGCCACAGAGAAACAAAAGACTCGAATGGGGGGCAAAAAGGGTGATGTTGAATCTGGTTTGGTTTACTGCACACTTCATAAATTAGTTCCATCATAAAGCTGGACCCACACTAAATTTTACAGCTTCCAAAATTTCTGGATTAAATTGCAGGAGACAGGAGTATAACGTTGTTGCTCTTACAAAACACAGAACACGGAGAGCTGAAAGGCTGGAAAATAAGTCAAACATATTGCTGAAGTTTTGATAGCAAGCAGCTCATATTATACAAGGAGATGAGATGAGGGAGAGTGGAGATAGGCTGGGAAAAAGTGGATGGATCGGGGGTTGGAAAAGAGAAAACAATTGATTTGGATCACTCATACATGTAACAAAAGAGGCTTTATGAATTTATCCAAAAGAATATTAGTTGCATTCCTTGTGTCAACCACTGGCTTTGTGGACACTTGAAAACACAATTGCAGATCAATAAAAACTACTGAAGACTCTTCCAAACCCCTGGTGGAGACGTGGATTAAGACCCGAGGAGGGATGGGAGATGGATGAGACACTGATGTTGTGGTGGCGGAAGGACAGCGCCGGGTGCCAGGGGGCTCCATGCCACAGGGACGAGAGCCAGTCTGGCCAGCGGGCTCTAGAGTATACAGTACTCTGCCGCTAACTAACCATCATCAATGTGGTAGCAATCAGCTGTGGTGCTGGAGGAAAATGAAGCTGAAGGAAAAAAAAATCCCCCACACCCGCTTCACCCCCCACCCCACCCCCCACACAAGGCGCCCCTGTGTTTTTCGTCCTCTCCTCCCTACCTCTCCCCAAGTCGGTGGTGCAGACTGTTCGTTTGGAGAGATGAACAAACTAACATGGCTGTTCTGGGCAAAGGGACAGAGACAGACATGCCAGTGGTCGAGGCAACTGGCAAGGCACAAGACACCACAGTATCCATCCCAAACTTTCTTTTCCTTCTGCTTCCACTCCAATTACCCCAGAGCAGACATCTGAATACTTTCTACTGGTATCAACTATTCTTATGGTATTTTATGTTATAAAAGCATAGTTTGGATTATTTCAAGTGGGGCTGTATGAGGTACTTATCCATGGTAGGTGTATTAGCTGCAGTAGATAAGAAGCAGAGAGGGGCCCCAGGATGGAAGCTAAGCAATACTGCTGTGGGCGAGGTATTTTAGCCACTTTTCCACCTAAAAAACAGTATCAATTTAAATGTAAGCTATATTTAGAATATTTTCACCATTTTATCTTGCAGTTACAGTCTTTTCTGATGGGAAACCACTGATATATAAGCCAGATACTGCTTTCTCCTAAACTCCATAGATAAAATAAGTAACTTTACCTCACAGAAAATGTGAGTTTTTAGTCCTTACTGCCTCAGTCTGTTAATTTGTTTGTGTTACTGTGTGACTTCTGTGTTTTGAAAACATAGTTCGGATTCACCGAAGTCACACAATAACGCAAACACACTAACAGATGTGGTAGATCAGCAAATTGTACATTCTATGAGGGTAAAATGACTGATTTCACCTATGGAGTTTGGTTGATTTGGAGAGAGCAACGTTTGGCTTATATAATGGCAGTTTCCCATCAAAGAAGGGTCTCAGATGCCTAGATAATGCGATGAAAATATTCTAAATATAGAATACACTATATTGATTTTTTAGGTAGACCTTTTTTAAGTGGCTGAAATACCTTTTGTTGTTGCCTGTATTGATTCATTCACTTCATTGCTTAGCCTCTGTGCTGGGATTCCTCTCTGCCTCTCCTGACTGGTGGTGTGTTACTCGCCATGTATTGTGCGTAATACACTGACTATCGATAAGCACCTCATACATCACAACATCAAATAATCCAAACCATCCCTTTAAATAGAATTTAATTTCTTCATTTGGCTTGTAACTGTCTTTTTAAGTTTACAATGCAGCACAGTTGTATAATGCAATGTTTATTTTCAATGTTCCAAACTATCCCTTTAATGGCTTCACAAGGTTGTTTTTCCTGCCTGGTATACTGTCCAAAGCATGAGGTGAAGAGGTTTTCATGTTCGGGTGTTGAAAACCTTCAGCCAAGTGAGAAAGGTCTGACTTATGGGCGCACTAAATCAAATCTGCTAGCGTTTAGATCAAGGAATCACACTGCTGTTAAAAACACACTTGCAGCCACAAACAGACACAGTCTGTCCATTAACATAGTCCAAAACACATCCTTGCCAAGGAAGCACATGATAAATCATAACCACACACACACACACACACACACACACACACACACACAAAGATAATTCAGATCCGGTGATGATTATCTTCACAGATGAGGATCTGCATGCTGTGGCATTTCTAAAGCTTTAGTATACATACTGTAGCTTGAACAGAGTGTTTCTGCAGCACAGTTTCCACTGCGGAGCAATTTGAAAATAAACAGTGAGTGCTAGAGACCTTCTGTATTGGTGCTTTTCTCCATGAGTGTGTGGACAGCACGGCTCTGCGATTTGTCTCTCTTTAATAACCACTAGAAAAGCACCCACAGATCCAGTAGATGTTTTTCAAAACCAGCGAGTTATGGTTTTACCACACTGATGTCACCCTTTAATAGCATGCGTTTTGCTGAATTCTGAACTTTCCTCTGGTGCTTGAATCATCTGATCAGGCCGAGAGTCGAGGACAGACTGTCTTCATTACTCCTCACTGCCCCTCTGCTTTCTACGCAATCAGCAGGCCATTTATCGAAATTAACTCATTCAGATTGTGGGCCAGAGCTAAGACCATGGGTAATGAATAAATAAAAAGCAGAGCTGTATGGTCGGTCTATGGTTTTTCTGTCATTGTGTTTGTGTTGAGAAATACCAACCCCAACCAGACACATATGCACACTCGCCCATTTTTATTCATGAAAATGAACTTGAGCAAATTGCAGCGTAGACCTAAAACTATGAGCTGCAAGTAAATAAAAAGCAGAACTATATGGTTAGTCTATGGTTTGCCTGTCTGACAGTGTTTGTGTTGACTAAGAAGCCCCTGATCTCTCTCTCTTCGTCTCTCTCCATCTCTTTCTTCTTCTTCATCTTCCCTCTCTCCAGCTCTGACTCATTCTCCATTACAAGTCCCAGGTCTGGCGTCAGACGAAGCACTAAGTCAAAATGCCTTAATCAAATAAGCCATTTAAAGCAAGTAAACGTTGCCTCTTAGTCTCCATGGCCTCCTATTCTGTTGGACTTTCACAACGTCTGCCTCTACTGGAAAGTAAACCACTGGAGTCTTTAATAGCGTGGGTTGTGCAGTATTGTTATATGTTTGTGTGTATATGGTTTTAATCTTTAACAAAAGCATGAGCTCATATTTGGTTGGTATAAATAAGAGAACAGCAAAGCAAGTGTTCATATCTGTGACCGTGTGAATGTGCTGTTTATGGACAACCAAATTAAGGACCCAGGATTTCAATTTGAGTGCACAAACACACAAAAACAGGAGACGTCTCCATGCTGACATCATTAGTTTGTGGGTGAGGACACTGAACGACTCATCCATGCATGTTGACAGAAATATGCAAATTATAAAAATCACATTACACAACAAGTAGTTCTGACCAAGGAATCTGATTGATCAACTAGGCATTTAGAACGTGATCATGTTTTTATTCACAAAACCACAGTGGGCCTACATATATATAGACTGAAATCCTGTTACTCTGTTTCTAGCACTTGTTAAAGTAACATTTGTAGAATCATCTAACTTTAATACAGGTGCTGCCTGCCTTTGTGCGCAGCAAGCGGGAAAGCAAACTATTTTTAGACCACAGCGAAAATTATGTTTTTGAAAGGCTAAATGCAAACAAATATGGACTGAAGCAGAATATTGTTAGATAAACCATGTTGTGACTTTTGGAAATTGTTATATCTGTCTTTTTTCACTGCATTTTGACTTTTGGACCTTACAAGGCTCTGGAGGTATTGAAAATGTTTGGATCGCACTCTTCAGCTTTGATTTTTACCAGACACTCTGACATCCTCCATCAGCTATACCAGTGAGTCAGTGACACAGTGTTACCAGCTTAAAAATACATGTGTATATGTGGTAGCTAAATCTGTCCATGGAAATCTTAGTTGCAACAAGATTGAGCAAAGGTGATCGTGTGAGGCAGTTTTGTGTTTGTAGGTGATATTTCTTCAGCTTGATTCAACAGGGCCTAGAAATCGTGTCTGTTGATCGGTCCTTTCTACGGGTCAGTCCTCTTGCCGGAATAGTAAAGTGGCTTTCATTACATGTGAGTTCTAATGATGCAACTGATTGTTTTCCAGTTATTAGTCTGTTTTCAGGGAAATGGAGATAACACTAGTGAAAGGTTTTTATTTTGCATGCAAATTGCCCCACAATACATTGTGATTTTATCTTTTATTTTGTTGGCAACCTGTTGTGCAATGTCAATATCCCAGTTGGGGGTGAACTTAATGAAGCACTTCAGTCCTGACCACATCACTAGTGATAGTAAAGCACAACCTGTTACGTAATATTGCTTAATTTGCAAGAAATTATTTTGTTTTCAACAGTCTTTTACACACCAGCTGTAATGAAAACTGTTATACTCACTTTCATAATGCTGGAAGAGAAGCAAGAAGTTCATATGTAAACAAAAGCTAATAGCTTACCTAATCTTCCTGTGACAGAGGTCATGCACTTTAAATATGTTAAGTAGTCTATCCATCTCCGTTTTGGATTTGGCTCTGGCTCCATCTGTCCTGAGTCTAACCTTCCCTCCGGCAGCTCGCTGCCCTCTCTGACCACCTCGGCTGCTGCTGCTACTTCAGGACACGGCAGATCAAACGTGAAGCTACCTTTACATTACCATACTTTCTAATTACTGACATTTTTCAGCCTGACAGTTCTGGAGATGAGAGGGAGAGTAAAGATCGTCCTGGCTTAGCTTGCTGCTTTCAAGGGTCGCGGGGCTGTCTATTATTTCCCCCATGGCCTTTAAAAAGAGGCTCATCCATCACTCGCTGACAGCATCTGTCTCTCTCTAACCTCTTTGGCCTGATATGAAATAATATTTTTTAAAAAGTCAAGTCTGTCACTGTAATGGACAGCTCCTCCCACTGGGTGGCAGGAAGTCAGAGCTGTGAAGCATGTCACTCAAATAGTTCAACTCTGTGCATGTGTGCGTGCACGTATGTGTTTGAGTTTAGTGGAAACAAATACACAGGAAAATAAGGCAACAAGAGCCCACTGGGCATTTTTCCATTGAAAAGACATTTAATAAAAAACAACTATGCTCACTGGTGAAAAGACTTTCAGAGTTGGTTCAAAAGTTGAAGTTTTTTCACCAACTTTTTGAAGATGTTAATTGAGCATGCACATTGACATGATATTTCACCAGGATCTGCAGTAGTGACGATTTTCATCCTTTACAGTGTGTAAATAATACCCATCTTCACTCTGGACCCTCACTAGGAAAAGACATCCAAAATTTCTCAGCTGAAACCAGAAAAAACAAATTGCTACACTGAGGACTTGAGCTGTGTCTCTATCACTCTTTATAATACATCCTGGTGGGAATACCTTCAGGACAACTGTAACCAATATGCATAAGTATTCGCGCATGCGCATTAGGCAGCGGCAAGAGGGGCAATTTCTTTATTTTACATCAGGAACTTCTTTCCTTTACTTTGTTGGCAGCACACTGCATATGTTGTTTGTATTTATGACATTTTATATGTAATATAAAATCCATTCAAATTGTGTCTCCATGTAGACCAATTTTCTTCTACCAGTGAAATATGAGTAATGATATGAGAAATTCCTTCACACCAATTAACTTCATCTCTCTTTCAAACTACAATTGACCAAATGATCAGAATGGGTAAACAAATTTGTTTTTTGTAACACACTGATGTTGTAACTGCATTTTAGCTGGTTGAAAAGATGATGAAAAGAGGTTTTAGACATCCAGACTGAATATCCTGCTTGGTGCTCACTGAGAGAGACATGAGTAAAAACACTGCAAACACATTAGAAAAACAAAAAAACTGCATATGTTTTTGTTAGTTAGTGGGCTACCCAAGCCCAGGATTCCCTCTCTGGATTGCATGATTGTGCGTGATGAAAGGTCTGAAGAGGAAAACCCCAATAATGAGGATCTGCAGCCATGTTACCTAATGCCATGTGTGGTGCCTACTGTAGGGCCCACACAGAGCCCAATCTCAGTGTAATTAATGCCCTCAGGGCCTGTGTTGCAGTTCCTATATCATCTAATGAAAGAAAGATGGCTCTCTGCAGCACTCAGCACTCTCTCAAAGTCTTTAGCTAATAATCTGTCTGCTCATTATTCATCTCTGCCACAATACCCCACTATTATATTCAAATGATGCATGCAGCGCATGTGTGGGTGTGCATGACTGCGAGTTAGTCCATGTGTACTGCTGTGTTTGTTTTCTTTTTATGACTTTTACTTGCCTTGACAGCATGAGCATGTGCATGTTCTGGCTTGCAATGTTGTGTACTTCAGCGACCATGTGCATCCCGTTCATACAGATCTGTCTCTGTGTTTGTCCATGTGTGTTTGAGTGCACACACACACATAGGTTGCCTGTGGTGCCCTCAGGCCCTCCTCTGTGCTGTTTCAATAGGTTCCTATTTAAAACAGACAGGCAGAGTTCACGGTGTGCCAAGCTGGCATGCTCCCTGGGATAATGAGAGACTATGCTTTGGTTTGGATTGTTGATTAAGGATTATTCAGCAACACAAACAAGCTACTGTTCGGCCATGTGTGCACACGTGAAGCGTAATGCGTTCTAAAAAGCACAGCCAGATCTGGTCTTAACATACAAAGAAATGTGGGAGGAAAAATGTACTGAGAACAAGAGGAAAGTTAAGACTGGAAATGTGCATTAGTTATGTCTGTGTAAACACTGGATGACTGGGTTGGCATCACTTCATGCCTGCTCTCTATTTCTTTCTCTCTGCTGACACAAGTGATAGCAAAAGTTGCATGTGTCCTGCAATTTACAAGGTAATTTACAAGGCAATATGGGATTCAGTCCTGCTTATATAAACTGCAAACTGTAGACATACAAAGGTCTTACAGTACCTATCACTGCACATACAGTAGTTCATTTCTGATTTCAGTTTACCAGCCTTTTGGGAAGTGCGTTGGCAGCTGTTAGACAAATAAAACAGAACAACAGAAAAAGTGAACAAGATACAAAACCTTCTATTTTGCACAATTTTAAATGGACAAACTGATACTGAGGAGAAAGTCAGCTGAAAAAGATTACAGTTTCTGAAAAAAAAAAAAACTCACACACACATTAAAGTTATTCCTAATAAATGAATAAAGTTAAAAGACAAAAGTCTCTCAAAAGATTTAAGGGCTTCGGTCCAAATTCAAAGCAAAATCTGAGCTATGCATAAGATTCAGTGCTGTGATGTGGTGGTGGTGTTTTTACAGCTTACTAGTGCTCCCGCAGAGGCTGTGTAAAAACATAGATCACTACAAGGTACCACCCAGAAAAAATAAATAAACCAAACTGTGACCAACCATTAATTGTGAGCTGAGAATGAGTTACACTTTTGTTTGCTGCTGCAGAAAACTGTATGTTGGGTCAGAGTGATCCTATTTATCTAACAGTACAAACAGCACGCATACAGCATCAATCATTAACTCCATAAACTGTTCAACTGCAATAGTTTTTTCTTTGACTTGCATGACACAGTATATATGGTAATTTACACAAGAATCCTATTTTGCAGAAAGTTGTTTTGTTAACCCTGATTTTATTTGTGCAAACTGCGTAAAATGTCACCATATGCTAACTATTACAAATGCAATTATTTCTGCAATGATGATTACAATTATTTACTCCGTTGTGGAATCTCAGCCAGAACCACAAAAGCAGCGAGGTGAGACTGTGGAAAGCTATTGAGAAGCAAAGTGGATATTCAGAGTAAATAAAGCAAATAAGAGTGAGTCTCACCTCTGGTGGAGCCGTATCAAAGTCCATTTCTCCCCTAGATTTATTCCAACTGATTCACCGACCAAAAAAAGAGACAAAAATGTTCAATGTTTTACCCATCTGCTAGTTGCCTGTGTTTGTCAAGTGATGTGTAGTTACATCAGACACAGTGCAGGCTCCATGGCATCCAGCCGCAGTGTCTCAGAAACTGTGTACAGTTTGTCTAGATTCATTAATGTCTGCAAACTGATTAAATTTGTTCACTTGGAGTAGACATTCTGTTGATTTATCCAACTGTAGAATCAGATATCATTAGTGCGGGACAAAAATACAATTATTCCAAAAAATCTACTGAATTTTTCTAGTCCACATCCTGAAATGTGTCCACTTTTGTTCAGACAGAGATAATATGAGCTACTGTACTGACCAAGATGGGGCACAAGAGAAGAAGGGACACAAAGGCACCCAATGAATCCAATTCTCCCAGTTTGCAGCAATAAAATGGCAGGTTCTGCCAGCTACCCCGAGAAGTCTTGGTACATTTTTGAATTTGCCTTATAAATAAATAAATGTCTAAATCTTTTTTTCAGCACACCACCTATATGACCTGACCTTATTTTTTCACTTTGATATATTCTATCAACATATAAGACCCCAAAACACAAAAAACACTTAAAATCAAATTTATCAGGTTTATATGATCATATCTCAGTTTTTGCTTGGTCATCAAACATCAAACAAAACAGAAGGGAGTTTCAATTCCGCACTTTCGAGTGATGTTGATGGCAATGCTCAATGTGATGTCATTTTTATGTTGCCACATCTCGAACCTCTCCCGTGATTTGATCACACAGCGTGATTGAACACTTTAGAGAGTTTTGATCCTTTCTACAGGACTGAGGATGCTTTCACACCAGAAAGTCTGGGGTTGTGTTTTTGTTACATTATATACATTTGATCTCATTCATTTGGTTTTACATTGCAATTATGTGATTGCACTGAAGAACTACACTTGATGAACCTACATCCTGTCGTCATCAAATGACCTGCATCTCCCTATACTTGCAATTGATTGGTTTGGATGGATGTGTGTGTTCTCAGCCAAACTCAATTCCTCCCGCTCTCATCTACTTGGAAAATGATTTCTGTGTTAGAAGTGTTAGAACTTTTGTGATTTTTTTTCCAGCTGGCTCTTTATGGTCATTGAAAGTTGGTCACTTCTCTTCATGTGCTGCCGTGGCTCAGTTTGTTTTACTGCGTTGTTTTCCCTTTTTCCAGTGCTGATGATAGCCTGCCAGAACATCATGTAATTGGTCCAAAAGTCCAAACCATCAAGAAATAACATTTTCATGCTAGAAACGATCCAAATCATGGTTCAGTTTGTACAGGACAGATACCACCTGTTTTGGTCAGACTAAGGTTTAGCTGTTTGGTCTGGGGGGAGGTGTCACAGCAGTAATCTGGATTCAGATCAACTGGAAAGTCTGAAATCTGGACCTAACAATATAGGTGTGACTTTCACTCTGAGCAGAACAAAATATGACTCACATCCCATCCACACATGGCAATTGTTCAAGATTTTGGGAAACAAGCTTTGCTCTCTCAATGCAAAAACTGACCCCACTGTCACTAAATTTAAAAAAAATTGCTGGTATGAAGTTCATATTTATGCACAGACATCAAACTCTTAGCAAGGAAGTGAACAAGCATATTTCCTATAATCAAACTATTCTTTTAATGCTAACCTTAACAGGGGTAACTTTGCAGTGTGAACTAACCTGGATAGACAGTCCAGTGGAAAAGGTGTGAGGCTGAGACTGATCAAGTCCGAAGGGAGTTGAAGCGAGAGGCAGCAGACAGAGAGAGAGAAGGAACGGGAAGGCAGGATGGTATGAGATGAACTGTGGCATGAGCACTTCATGCTGAGCCATATGCACATATTGAGAGAGCGTGTGGCCAAAGCAAGGCAACAATTTTTCATCGAGGAAAATAACTCTGTTTACATTCCTCATGCTTCTCATTCCCAGAGTCATGTAGTCCACACGTTTGTGTCAAAATGTTTATTTAGATTTTTATATTCAGCTTGCTTATTTATACACCTGAAAGCAACCTCTGGTTAGGAAAGATTCACAGTGCAAATTAAAGAGGAAGGAGTCTTTGGTACAGTAGCACACTGCTCCCTCATGTTTCCATCCCACTGTCTATTTTGGCTTTGCGTAAGGTTACTCAGCTAATGATGTTAACATTCTTCCAGCTGCATATTTGTTGTAGTAAAATACACCTGGCACTGGAGCTGAAATCAGTGGCAATTGCCTTTCCAAGGTGTTCTTTTAATTAATAAACATCATGTTCTTTCCAACTTCAGAAATGCTGTTTTTGCTTTTAGGTGAGTGAAAGAGCCTTTAATCAAACCTATGAAATGTTTTTGAATAATGGAAAAATCAGTTACATGAAAATGAAACACTATACTGTTACCATCTGACCATCTGTCAAACACTCCACATAGAATATCTGCCAAAATGAGGCCTATTCTGCCAGCATCAATCAGCGTGAATTTGGTTGAGACATGCAAGGCGAGGGTCCAACAAGACGCAAAATGGGTCCCCACTGACAGGGCTGGCTGACGTGATGCTCAAGGTCAACGAGGAAATACATTCAGAATAACAGTGTAACAAGTAACATACCACAAACCCTCGCCATGTCACCGTGTGACAGCTAACAACATACTGCTCTGCATACAGTGAAGTGTGGCTGGTCGGATCTACAGGGGAACGTTTACACAGGTCACCATCCTCCACATACACATATTCCAAAAAACAAACTAAGTAGGTCACACAAATCTCAAATCAACGTTTTCTCTCTCATCATGAGCGTGTATCAGATTGCTTTTTTATTGTACTGAGGATTCCCCATTGATTTGAATGTGCTCATTAAAAAAATTGTGTGAAATTTCTGGTGCTTTAAAACTGCATCAAAATGTTATACAGTATAGTATTTGTTGCAACCATGTGCAAGTAATTAGAGAAACCTTTCCACTTCCTCCTTATAATTTTGTAATTACAAGCATGCACACATACTGTATAAACACAAACCCGTGAGAAGGAGGCCCTATGTTGACCTTGTCCTTAAAGTATCCCAGAGTAAATCTACAGTACATATTAATGTCACGCAAAAACCAACAAGCCTGTCAGATCTTCAATTTGAGAGAGCAACACAGACATGCACACACAAACACACACTCTGTATGTGAAATTCAAGCCAAGGGGGATCTCTACCTTATGCAAATGGGAGTAAAGAACTTTTCACACGTGCAGAAAATTAAAATTGATACTACTGGTGTTGGGGGAAAAACATAATTACAAACATTTTGTTGGCAACCTCAGCCAAAACCTGGTTGCCAAATAAAAATGATTTGACAGTCAAACAGCCAATAATTGACTGATGATTGATGTGTTTAATATGAAGAATTTTACATGTGGAAAATGATATAAATTCTCATCTCACTCATTCACATGACTGTCATTGATTATGATTACAAACACATATTTTCTATTATTATTTTGAATATTGACAATATTTGATACAGGTCATGTAAACCACATACTCAATCTGGATATTCAGAATCAGGCATTATTCCGGATGTAGACATGTAAACTATGCTGATATTATTCTAGTTTTAGGAGCATTCTTTGGACATATGTGCAGCATATTTAGAAACAAACTTATTGATAGCTCTGTGCATTGTAAACAAACCAACTAGCCATCAGTTAGCAAGGCTGGGATAGAGACGCAGGCAAAGAAGAAAAGCCCACATTTCTGGCCAGAAGGAGAAACACACCTACTTTTAAACATTATGAACGACTTGGATATCAGCGGGTTTTTGAATATGTGCAAATATTGCAATGCTGACCTTTTCAAAAGGGTGGTTGAATGAATAAAGGAGGGAGGCTGCGTCCATTAATCTGATTATGCACATGTGTAAATGTGAGTATTAGTAAAACATTTTCTTTAGCCAAGTAAACAGGTTAGCAGGAATATTGTTTTCTTCGGAATAAGGGCCAAAATCTGAATATTTTGTGAGCGTAACCATACTCAGTGCTGCTCTACATTATTTCACAGCACAAGCTTTTCTCACAGTGCATTTTGACTTGTCACAAGTAATTAATAATATTAGCAATAGCTGAAATCATATTTGTAGGTATTTAGTCATGAATGAAGTATTGGACAAATAAAAGAAAACTGACTTGATGATGATACTAGATTAACAGTCCAGTGATCACCAAAGCTGATAGTATTCATCCACTGAGGAGGACCATTATCTGTAACAAATTTCATGGCTACCATCCAAGAGTTGAGACTTTCACTTTGGACCAAAGTGGTGGACCAAATAAAAATTGCAAGACTTCGTGGTTTCTTACCTTCATCTTACCTGTAGTGCTATTTATCCATCTATATTGTTATTGTTTTGGTGTGAGTTGTTGAGTTTTGGAGATGTCTGCAATCTCTTTAATATAATGGATCTACATGACACTCAAAGTGCCATACAATACATTTGAAAAACTCAATAGCAATGTCTTTTTCCAGAAATCATAACTGGTCACTCAAGATGATCAACAGATCATGTTGTCAGCAGTTTTATGTGGGAACTATTTTCTCGCTGCCCAACTACACCCACCAATTATATCCGCACACAGAAGGAAGCATGCATCTACTCATGGATGAGAGATTACAGCTCAGCTGAGGAGGACACCATTAATGTTTACATCCTGCACTGCATTATAGTGTGTTCTTCTCACTGTTGAGTTTGTTAAATGTATTTTAGCACCACAAGATGAGTGCCAATAAGTTCCATTAAAGCTGAAATAAGTATCTGGCTGATATCTCCAAAATAATCTGGATGGATAAAGAGCAATACAGGTGAGAGGAAAAATATGTATCTTTGGTTTTGGGTGTGAATTGTCCCTTTAAAATGTAGCTGACTGTAGGTCTTTATCATTAGTCACAATAGCTAATACAGTTCTGTTTATATAATGATAACATCTCTTTAAACTGTTTTTCCTTTAACTGCATGGGGGGTTTTTTTTCGTGTGGGGAAAAATGAGTGAAAAGGTTAAGGATTTTTCATTTCCAGCTGTTCTTGGGTCAAGTGAGGTAACTACAATATAGAACTTAATTACTCAACCAGCTTTCCTATGTGAGGAGCTACACCATAAAAGCAAAAGAATCTGTCATCACAGATACTTTACACTACCTGGTTTATGCAGATTCATGAACAAACAAACACAAAATAAACCCCGGCAGCCCCACCCCTGACCTGTGCATCCACAGCTCCAGTGTGACATTCCTGGTGGGAGTACCAGTGGGAACCTGCCAGGCCCAGCATCCTACGAAGGGCTGGGGCCGGCTGAGAGAACAGAGCCGTCTCAGGGACCGGGACAGCAGCATCATTATGAGACCCCAGGATAAATAAGCCAGCCTTAATGCAACACGGCATAGCCTGACCGGGGCTAGCCAAGCCATGTCAAACGGGCCTCAGATAGCACGGCCCACAGCGCCCAACATCTTGACAAGGATACAGGAAATCCAGATAAATACATAAATAAATAGGAGTGTTATAGTTGGCAAGCCTGCGTTGTTTGAGAATACCTCTGTATATTTGGATTGCTACTTGAAGCACCCTGCACTGCTGGATATTCAATGTCTATATGGGTCTTTCATAGGACGAGAGTGAGGCTGAATGTGGGGTTTGATGATCAGGAAGGCAATTAAAATGAGCCACACTTTAGGTGTTGAATGTTTAGCCTGTGAAAATATAGAATTAATATGTTCTCTGCATCACTATGCATCATTAATGTTAATGGTGGTGGTGCTGCTACACATGTTTAAATTTACATGAGCACACAATCTAAATATATCTGTACATACAGTGAACTATCACAAATTAAATACATGGAAACAGAGTGCTATCTTATCCATATCCTGCCTACAGTCTGACAGGCTTTAATTCAGTTTTTAAAGGGCCAGTTCACCTGATTTCTGGCAATGTAGATATGTTTGAATTTATTAAAGGTCCGATGTGTAAGATTTACAGGAATTTATTGGCAGTATATGGCAAAATTGAATATAATATTCAGTATAATCACCTGAAAATAAGAAATGTTGTGTTTTCATTACCTTAGAAGCTAGGTTCTCAACCTGTGGTACGTGTACCACTGGTGGTACACGAGCTGCCTGTAGTGGAACATGAAGTCAGGAGATTCGAATGACAGAATGAAAGAAGTATTTGTGAAAAACTAAATTAGTTATCAAAATACATCAAATTTCAAATCAAAATACATAAAATGTGAGATCACTAAATGCAATTTAAAATAAGTTCTGTCTCTGTATCAGCCTCATTACCAGGAGTTATGAGCTAAACTGTGTTGGTAAGATAGTAAGTGGAGGTGAAACCTAGAGACTGAAAATGGATGATGCAAAAACGCTGAAATCATGGTTCCAAACATGAACAATTATGAAGAGAAATGCAGACCAGGAGGAGAATATTTCGAGCAGCTGTGTTGAAAATAAAGTGGACAACAGTGAACTGAGCACATGCGCTAGTGGTTATTTAAGATGCACCAGTAAAGTGTCCCCAGCAGCTGTTAGCACCAAGTGGTGTCTTGGAGGGCTCAATATTTTCTGAAGTGGCACACGGTGTAAAAAGTTTGAGAAACACTGACTTAGAATGAGCTGTTTAAATCTACAGAGGGCACAGGTCAACTTCCATAGGTTTGCCATGTTGCACTGCCATGTTTCTACAGTAGCCCAGAACGTCAGACATCAGTTTGTGCTTTGAGTGAGTTTCATGGCCACCGTAAGTTCTAGTGTTGTCACAATACTGGAATTAATCATTTCGATACAATACTTTGAAGAATATTAGTCTTCAATACCATTTTTCAATAAATTGACTCAAAGTTGAGTGAATACCTTTTAGATTTTTATTTAGAGACAAATATAACAAGGCTGTCATTGGATATGGGAAATTAGACAAACAGTGGGCGCAAAACTCTCAAAGAAACCAAAAGGCCATATCAAGAGCCAGTGTTTGGTTAGTTAGTTCTGAGCTACTGTAGAAACACGGCAGTGCTTATTTTCAGGTGATCATACACTAATGAAAACATTTCCAAATATTAAAGCCCATTTCTACTGTATTCTGCCAATAATGTTATGGTTTGGGGTTTCATTTTTGTTATTTCCTGTTTTATTTTGAAAGAGTCAGTCTTTGTATGTCTTTTGGTTGACTTTACTTCCTGCCTTCATTCTTTTCCAGCCTTCTTTGATTTCTCCAGTCCCTAGTTATTAGTTATTTGTGTATTTAGTCCTCCTGTTTCTTAGTCCCTGTGCCAGTTCTTTGTTGTCCTTTGTGTCAAACATCCCAGTCCTTTCAGCCCTTTTCTTTGTTTTCCTGGTGTTTGTGGACTTCTACCTTGTTTTATTTGTACTTTTTGGATTTTGTCTGCTTTTGTTACCTATCTTTGGACTGCCTCTTTATCCCTTAAGCCCGTTGAACATATATTTTGTATATTAAATAGTGCTCTGCCTTGTCTGCATCTTTGGTTCCATCCTTTTGTTTTGCTACTTTGCTTGACAAACTACAACATGAATGTTACACGCTTAAGTTTTTTTTTTTTTTTTTTTTTTTGAGCTTTTTGCCCTTATTGCGATAGGACAGCTGAAGACATGGGGGGAAAGGGGGCAGAGAGAGGGGGGACCACACGCAGCAAATGGGCTGCAAGCAGGAACCGAACCAGCAGCCGCTGCAGAGGACCGACAGCCCCAACACACGGTGCGTACGCTCCACGAACTGAGCCACAGATATCAACCTCTAAAGCTGCCTCCACCACAATACAACAGATATAAATGAAACATTCTTTGTGCAGCTCAAAACATTGAAAAAAGCCTTTGAGAAACTCAACAGCAGTGTGTCGTTCCAGTAACAATGTCCCAGTTGCTTTGGATAATCGACAGATCTTGCTGTCAACAGTTCTCATATGAACAGTTTCTTTGGTAGAAGATAGTTCCAGTGAAAACTGTTGACAGTGAGGTCTGTGGATTATCCAGAGAAAGAGAGAATAAGAGCTGCTGCTGAGTTTTTCAAATATCATTTTGAGCACCACAAATAAAATGCTGTTCACCTCAAATGTATTAGGAAGGCAGCAGCGGATATCTCAAAAACCCATCAGATTTAATTGAAAATATCTGTATGGCTAGACATCAGTGGGGCTAAGTAGAAAAATATGTGTTTTTGCAATTTGGCTGACACCAAATTTCTGCAATAATGCAATCACATCAGCCTCTTGCCTTTGTCTCTGTGTGGCACCCACTGACTGTTTTATCCACCACATTGCCCAGCTTTGATTAATTGCAGTGCCCCATCTTTAACACTCTAAAAGAACAGTGCACATGATGTCTCAGACTAACAAAGTCTGCATGTTGGGAACGTGCAGCCTGCCAGTTTCCCCTCTCTGTTGTTCTATTCTTTTCCTCTGCCAAAGCTCTGGAGTAGAGAAAAAAAGGGGGGGCAAGAAATCCCCTTTGCAAACGACAGCTGAGACCTGGGACATGTTTTAAATTTGGACACTAATGTTGGCTCTTTTTACAGCCCTTCTGTAATATGTTTTATGTGCCTCCCAAACACTGGAACGGGGCTCGCATCCCTCTCCCCTCTCTATATCCATCTCGTACATCACATGGAGGAGCTGGATGTCAACGCACCCTGGATCCCCTGCACTTTCTCCCGTTCACAGCTACAGTCATGTGGCTCAATATGGCTGTAAGGAGAGAAATGAATAGATAAACCGAAAGAGGGAATAAAAATCTGAGAAAGGTAGAGCAAAGAGCATAAATCCTCATTTTTATGTCATTTTTGGTGAGAATTAGAGGTTTAGGGAGGAAAAAATGGAGCAAAGGGGGAAGAAAAGGTCATCATCCACTGAACAGATCCAATGTGTCAAAGTTTTTGCTGACCCCAGCAGCAAATCACTGGTCCTTTAATTAACAACAGAGTATATTTGTGGACATGAAATGGAATATCTAATCTCCAATTGTGGTTGGAAAGAAAAGAGAATGACTCAACCACCTCTATTTACCAATAATACATTTAAGTTTGTTTCTCTCAACAGCACAAAACGTTCCCCCATCTTGGTTTTTACTCAGAGAACTTTTGTACATCTGTAATCAAAACTTCATCAGTAATATTTCAGTTTAATTTAACATTATTCTTTTCATATTAGAAATTTAAATGATTTCTTGCTCATAATGTGAGTGTATATGAAAAGATACAGATGATGTTTTCCTTTTTATAAATAATGTCTCATATCATATTTGAAAAATATGTGCACATACACAGACGCACATGATGCACATAAATATGGTGTGAATAATACAAGGGTTGAGGGGTAACTCCTCTCCTGTCTCCTCTTTCTTTCCCAGTGAGAACAGGCCTTCTCTCACCACGGCTCGATTAATGGTGAACACATGTTAAGAGGAGGTCACTGTCTTCCAGTGGCTGCAATTTAGGATTAAGAGAAACAGTCATATGGAAACAGCTCAGCTCCCACTCTGCCTTTCACTTAACCCCCTCCTTCTCCCCTCATTTTAAACCCCCTCATTCATTTCCCTCAAATCACCAGTTGAATTGTAGGCCTCACGCTCCTTCCAATGAGGCCGGCGTGTTTTTTTTTTGTTTTTTTTTCCTCAGAAGAGGAACATAAACAAGGCAGAAACACACATGAGATGAAGGGAAAGATGAGTCTCTGGATGCTGGAGACCCAAAGTGCTGTGGCAGGGACATGCACTGGCAGTCAAGCACTTTGCAACTCCAATATTAACAATGACAGGCTGTATCGCACACACATAATGCGTAAATATACATTTTCTGTGCTCGAAGCGAGTAGTGCTGCGATGGCGGATGCACACGCGCACATGATATCATGATAATCCCTCGCAATCCAGGCTACTGTCATGGAGGTATGAAAGCCTGCCAAGGACATGTGAGAACCGACACCAAACCAGAACAAATAAACCGCACCGTAAGTTTTTCCCCCACCGCAGGAACTGGGAGAAAAAAGGGAGGAAAAAAGAAAAATGGAGTGAGCAAAGAGAAAAGCTACAGAGGTTTAAAGGGGAGAAAAGCCAACAGCACGCGGCCCAGAGTGTGCCTCGCATGCAACTGCCTCCCACCCACTGAGCAAAGTCTCCAACACGCTGTGCTGGCTGGGCCTCGATGCAGAGAGCTGAAGCTGACGCTGTAAGACTAGCATAATGAGAGGAGAGAGGAGATAAATAAAGAGAGATCATGATAACAGAGATCCACACTGTAGTGCATCAAACACAGGCATAGACAGAGATCAGGAGAGCTGATTTAGGAGCAAAAGAAAGTGAACAAGACATAGATCAGGGAGGAAATAAAGAAAAACAAGGAAACAATTGAGCAGTAAAGGAAGCAACAGAGATGAGGTCCACATGCAAACAGTGAAAAGAGAGAAGTTCTCTGCTACATTTAGTGGTGATGCGTCAGGTATTTTGCTTCGACTTAAACCTGCAACGATTAATATATTATGTTAACAATAGAAAAGTGTAACATTAAAGGGGAGTCTCACAGAAGATTATCACTTGCCTTCAGCTCATTGTTTGCAGTTTTCAGCAAAAAAAGCTAAAGCAACTGTACTACATGTCCCCAGCAACAAAGTGACAGACAGACAAAGTAACTGACTAACGGGAGAGTATAGTGGAGCATTCAGCAAAGAAGTTTTTTTTTCTTCTAAGGAGTTAGTGAAGACCAAAACAAATCATAAAGGGAAAGTGAATACTGACTTAAAGTTCCCATGAAACAGTGAGTGCTTATTGTGTACATGTTTCCTTTAAAACTCCCATTTAGGGAGAGACTTGTAGCCAATAGTACTGTGCGTTACACCCCCAACCTACTATGCAGATAACATTGGCCAGTGATGTACCACTTGAAGTGAGTGTGGTTGTATTAGCTGACTCTAGCTCTATGCAAACACAACCAGACTGAAACCAAAACAGCCCCTGAGACCAACTGAGGCTAGTTTGATGACAGGGTATAGGCTGAGATTTTCCCAGCACCCGAGGTTGAGTCATGGCTAACTGAGTTAATAACAGTTAGCGATTAGCTAAGTTGCTTTAGCAACAAGTAAGCCAATGTTTCCATGAGGAAGCTCTGTAACCGACCACTATACTGTATTCCCCGATGACCTTGGAGGATGTGTTAGTCACGGTGACAGGCTGTGTTCAATGGGAGGATGTTGACCCTGGTAATGGCTCCACACAGCTAACAGCTAACAGATATGGTTAGTTACTTTAGCAACAAGTAAGCTAAAGCCACCTCTCCATCAGGAAACTTGAGAGAGAGTTGAAGCTGAGCAGCTGGAGACCAGAAACCAAAATATTTTCTCCATAAAATATTCAGTTTCTCCCAAATCTGTGAATAAAGAAATAAGGTGCTTTGGTACTGTGAGGCTGGCTCCCCAGAAACAATACAGTCCGTTCCACTGAATGGACGTTTTCTCGTACCTCTCTGCATTAGGGAAGCTTTTCATGGATGCAAATTTAGTAATGCCCCAAGTGCAAGATGAATCATCAACAGTTTCAAATCATTTTGCAAGAAAAGAAAAACTCTGGAACTTTGCTGTCATTGTTGAATCTGATACTGACATATAGGTGATAAAAACACTTGCACATTGATTTTGATTTCATGGGAACTTTAAATTCATCAGACAGCTGGAGACAACACTATGGATGAATACTAATGTTGGTTCATGTCTGCCAGATGTGTAATGAGATAAATGCTTGCTAAAACGTAGCCATAGCAACTTAGGCAGATAACATGTCAAGACTGTGTTTTCAGCTTTTTCTGCTGCCTTCAAGTGATCAAAAGAAAACAAATTTTGTATTTTTCATATGATCTAAACTTTTTTTGTAGTTTTTGTTTACTCTTAAGTGACAAACTGAATATTAACAATAAGAATCATTTTGCTTAACTTAAAGCTTAGCAGAAGTTACACTTTTTTATACCCCACAGCCAAAATGTTGTTACCATTTAGCATGTATCTCAATCTACTGCAATCTGTGAGTACCATCAAAAGTTCAGCAAACTGCAGCTGCAAATTTGGACCTTCTGCCCGGTTCTTGGCCTCAAAGTGCCAAGTGATCACCATTAAGAGGCACTTAGTTTCGCTCAGAAGGGACACATTGTGTATTATCAAGCCAGTTCTTAAACTGTCTGGCTCTTTTCATTTGTGTTTCTGTATTTACATGGCCACGTGTTTCCAGTGTGCTGTGGACAAATTATTCATTTAAACAGTTCAGGTCAAGAGTCTCTTTTTGGGACAAGAGGTCAGTCCTGAACGCACCTTTAGAACAGCCAGCGACAAGACATTATCTGCAAGAAATGGCCATAACTCCACAGGAGAACACCATTATAGACCAGAATGGGTACACATGAGGTGAATGTGGCCAAAAGTTGGGGCGAACTGCGGAGGCAAGGGAAAAACTGCAATTAGACGAGATGTTATGGTGATGGAAGGAAGGGCAGATGAGGGGCTCAGACTGTATATGTGTGTACTGTGGACAGTGGGGGAAGGAGGCCCATGCCTGACCTCAGCTGCCGCTACGGAAATTATCCCACCAATTATCCAGGACGTATTCCTCTAGCGCTCCAAACACTCAGCGGCCAGCCTTTACGACCTTAGGAAACTTTCTGTGTTGTTTTACTGTGGTGACCTCACTTCAGTTAGCGTGCACTACAGCTCTGCTGGGAAGAGGGACTGCTACTTGTCACAGCCCAAAAGCATGACGTCAGGGGGAAAGAAAGTTTAAAGACCCATGCAACCTATATACAGTAGTCAGCGTGGGCCACGACGAGTGTGCCTGCAGGAGGCAGACTAATGAGATGTATACGTTCAGAAAAGAAAAAGCAAGAGAGTAAAAACAGCTTTTTAAATTATGGTAGGGAAGGCAAGAATGTAATACAAGTAATATATAGAAATAGTTGATGTTCCAACCCATGAGTGCTCAATAGTCATTGCTACATGATAACACAAGCACTCATAGATCGGACCAGTCTGATCAATTTCTGCCTTCATTTTCATTTCCGCTACATGCCTGTAAAGTTTTGTGACTCCATCTGGCACAGTGGTGACATATAAACACCTGGAAAATTACTAAAAACATCATCTGCAGTAGTTTCTGCTACAGCACTTGTCTCCAGGACCACATTTTGCCATGATGACATGCACAAACACACAGAGTGAAAGCAATGCCAGCCACCCACTGTAACGACTGGTAAACATATACCTACTAAGAAAATAAAGAAATTTTATACTGTTGATAATGTCCATTGGTTAAGGACCAGTCACATCATAGAAACAAATGCAGTTCTAACTGATCATACAAAAGTCCTTTAAGAACACAAGACTGCTTCCTAAAGTAACACAGATAAGTAGGTTGAGTTGCCCGAACACACCAATCCAACTTTGGTATCGAAGTATGATTGAAAGAGAGAAGACACGTAAAGGGTTGTTGGGGATAAACAAAGTTAAGATGTCAGAGCTGTGATGATACTTGTCCCAAATGGAGTTACTACTACTACTTTAGGTCCACATGAAAGAGACTGGGGATGTATCTGCCAAAACAAAAACTTGTGCCAAAAAAAGAAAGGAACTACTACAAGCTTTTATCATCTGATGCATCACTATCCAATAAAGTATGAAGAGTGCAAGCACGTACAGCAGGGATACTCAACTTGCTTTGCCAAGGGGCCATTTATATAAAATGACATGAGGCCAGGAGCCAGTTAATAAACAAATATTAATTTAAAAATGTTATTTATTATAGATGAGAAATAATATTTTTGCAGTGCTACCAGGTGGGAACACTGCACTGAATCTAACTCATGGTGGTGCCTTGTGAAAACCATGCATGCAGCAATTGTTATTTGGTAAATTAAACACAGTGGTTTATGAGCGCTATGAGGTGGCAAAATAGAGGTAAATTCATCTGCCCATTTTTCACTGAACTACCTGTTTTCAGCCTTTCCATTTTGCTGTCCTTACTCATCTTGGCCCACCGGCAAATCCAACTACAGCAGCCCTGTGTAGGTCATCTTAACGCAGAAATCAAGCGTTACCATAGGTGGAAGACGTGGGTGACAGGGGGACTGAGTCCCCTTCATGGAAAAAACACTGTGAATAAATTTATATTCATTGTGAAACAGAAAATGGTTGGAGGACCAACCGGCACCATATCAGGGCCTAAATGTGGCACTCAGAGAAACACCCCTGCAAAACACTATAAACCGAACAATACCTATTTTTTTTTCCAAATTTCCATTTTATTTATTTATATGGATTTTCTGTTTGCAGCTCATATAATTATTGGTCATTCTTTGTCATTTTTTAGGTTCTGAATCTTCAATAAGACAAATTTAAGCTTAAAGGTACTCTGTGAAGTTTCCTTGTAATGTCTGTTGACGTTCAGTGTTTTCTTACTAGTGGAACATATTGCACATTACTGCCAACAGAATAACGAGACCTACTCTTAAAAGCATTGTGGTCAAATGTTTACCATGCATTTTTAAGGGGATTTTAAAGCTTTACAGAAATCTTCACTTAATTTATTTTGTGATATATGTTGCTGATTGTCAGCTGATTGTGATAAAAAGTTTTGCCATATCACTATATTTGCTATTTTGCCATGTAAATTGTGGGTGAAAGTAATGACGGGTCTTTCACACACACTCACACATAGCACACACATAGGGCACTTACAGCCAAACAGGGGAAAGGGGAAATGGGTAATGGTTGTTGGCAAACTACAAGTCACGCTTCTAAAACTCTGAGCCAATCACAATGATGTAAATAGTCCATCAGAGCCAATCCAATGCCTCAGTGTCAGAACAGGGGGATATCCTAGTTTTATCTATTTTTACAACTGCATTTGATAGAAGCTGTTGGCTCACATAGAAAGTGAATCCTGGTTTGAGAGCCAAGCTGGAATCAGTTAGAGACTGATGTCAGCCAGGATCAAAGTAAATGGATGCCCACATTTAAATTAGCCAATCAATTCATTAGTCAGTTGTGTAAAAGTAAAACAAATGAACTGTAGATCAATTTGTCTTTGTCTTCTGTAATAGGGAAATACAGACAATGCAGTATGTAAGTACATGACACACGGGGTACAAGAACCTTGATTTGGTGCAAAAGAAAAGTTATCAGATACGTTTTGTATCACTACACATATATCATCATCACTCAGTTTCCCAAGGGCCTTCAAACAAAGGCCGCAGAGAATACCACCTGATGACTCTGGAAAGTCGGGAAACAACCTGGTGCAGTCATCCACACCACGTGTTCAAGACATTTCACTCACCAGACCCTGTTGTAATACAATAGGAGTATCACTTTCATTTTTCACAGGCAACAGAGCACGATTAATAATCTTGATCCATCCCAGTGAAACCATATGGGTGTACAGGATGGGATCCAGCAGTCAAATTATTAACATCAGTCCTTCTGTGCCTACAGGAGGAGAAGAGTTAGAGAAAGACGCAGGGCAGCTCTGCTGTGGTGGTGGAAGCATTAAAATGTGCCAATGAGATCCGGACAAAATGTGCATTTGTGAAATCCACTTGTCTGTATTTGACTCAGTCAGCATGTGAATGAGAAACAGAGACATAAACATGGCAGCCGAGCATTGCCGAGGAAACTAAGAAAAATAACAGCCAGACGAGAAGAATATATGTTCCATCCAACAGCCCAGAAAAGACAATATAATTCATGTTACACTGCTCCTGATCAGATCAATATCCTTATCTGCACCAAATACAGCGACACGTAGCCTTCAAGATATCTGCAGAGTTGTGTTTGCATGAGAATGCATGCGCAAGCAAGCATACCTGAGGAATATTCTGTTTGTGTACTGTAGTGAAATCGTCTGATGATGTATCGTGTCTGTAAATGTGTTCCACCCAATATCTCTCTTGTGAGCACTGGAGGAGGACAGATCCTCTGTGACCACTGAGCACTGACATCATTAAAACAAGAAAGACAGCAGTCCAATAATATCAGTTCTATCTTTTGACAAACACAGTGTTAACAATTTTAATAATGTCTTGATTCCCGGCAGATTCTCTCCCAATGTAATAAAACAGCATCTGAAAAACCTGCACCTCATAAATTGAGCCAGTGAAGCGTTTTTCCATCATTATGTTGCAGAGATTGTCTGTGTCAGCGTGTTGGTCACTCAGGAGGAGACACTAAAATCTACAGGTTTCCATGTTCGCAGTGAGAGGAATATGTATAAACTGTGTAGATTTACAGTAGAAATCATAAAACATGACATCAGTAAAATGTGCACTCCATGGACCTTAGTAATAAGTTTTTCTTAGTGAGGGGCTGGAGTGGAGATGGTGAAAAGGTCAAGATGTGTTTCATCACTTGTGTGGAGAAGGTTTCCCACCACTGAATAAATGTTCAGCTGTGTTTTGTAGGTTTAAGATAAGATTGGTGTAAAACTCTAGTTTTACAAGTGTGGCTCAAGCTGCAGATAGTGGCTGAAGACAACAAAATAAATAAATAACTTAAAATAACTCAAAATAAATAAGAAAGTGTTGCACAAAGTTTACAGTTTCTCTTCGCTCAACAACACTGAGCATAGTGCAATCTTTAAGGGTGTCTGGGGTTACTAGTGTGCTCATAAACACCCACTGCAGGTAAGTCCATAGGTAATTAACATCATAGTGGACCAAATGATGTACTTACAGGACATCAGTTGTGTAGGCAGTCCTTCAGTGTGGCCCAGGACACTTCAGGCATACACTGCTAAAAAAAAGTATGTCACAATGTCACATGTGGCCCAGACTACGTCTGAGTGTGATCTGAGCAATTTGATCTCAAATGCATCCTGAGCGCGTCCAGATTTGTACTTAGAGCTGCTCACTTGTGATTGGATCACCCAGGACGTGTGTTAATACCAGATCTGAACAGGCACTAAGACTCTCATAGAGTAGAAATACAGTGTATATACATATACTGTACATATGTTACTTTATTTCAATTGAATGCAGAATATAAAATGTATCTATTGTATTCCATTGAGTTCTTCCACGAATTAAACTTGAAGGGTGTAATCATCTGACAGAAAAAAAAAAACACTAGTAAGTAGTAGAAGTAAATATGAAATGGTCTTAAGCATTATGGCTGCTAAAGAGTTAAAGTAAAGAACCTGTAAATTTAGATTAGTAACTGTCACTGAAGACAAGAAATGAAAGGATAGTGTGGGACCACCTGCAGGTTTGTATGCACTGGGCCAGTCAGACCTTTAAATCTCAGCAGTAATATTTGGACCAAAGAGCAACAGATTTAAACCCCCACAGACAGACTCCCACCCTCACCTATACACCAGCTCTGTTTGCTTTCCATTCCTATCGGATGTCAGCAGACATGGCAGCAGTAAAGAAACAACCAGCACTATGTAGGAAATAGCTTCAAAAATAAATGCCTTTAGGTGTATTATTAGTTGACATAACAGTTCCAGTCATATCAATGTCATAAGCGAGATCTAGTGCAGGAAATGGATAGGGTGGTAAAACTGGCAACGATGGATAAATCCAAGGATTCATAAATGTGGATTTATGAATGGCTTTAGCTCGACTGTGGTTCTGCACACTCCCTTTAAATGCTTTTGGACTGTGTGACATTTTATATACTGTAAGGTGTGCTTAACTACATTTCATAATGGCGGTTTTACTGCAGTACATTGGGCGTTTCATTGTCAGGTCTTTTACTGAATGTTGCACCTGGCAGTGCATCGCAGGCTGGTAGTATGATCTCCATCCAAATATCAATCAAACAAGTTACAGTTTGATCAAACTAAATTGAAAACACCCTAGGAAAAGAGTCATAAAACAACGTTTATGAGCATATGTATAAATAATTCCTTGTCAGTGTTGGATTGTTGTTCATACAACATTTTTCTTTTTCCACAGATCTATAGACAATAACCCACAGTAACAAGAAACTAATTGATTGATTGCTTTACTGTGAGGAGTGCAGTTCTTTTTTAATGGCCTGTTTGATAGATGGCCCAGTCTTCTTTGACTACTTTCCCACAAAGGTTGGGGGGCAGAGGGTGGAGAAGAGGACGATGAAGCAATGGGTAGGAAAGAGGGAGAGACTGAAGCAGAGAAGAGGAAGCAGACATGGAAGTGCAACAGTAAGGAGTCATGGAAGGCTGGAGAAGAGAGCTTCATTTATAAATGCATCCAGTCAATCCCAGCATGGGGGGAACACAGCAGCCTGACCACTGACACACTCCCAGCTAAGGGGGGTACAATCCATAGGCAGAAGGGGGCAGTCCAGGGGGGTAAATGGGGGTGTATGGATCCTCTCCAAAATTCTGATTCCAAGAAAAACACAAACTGGTCATTCATTTTCCTACTCCTCCTCCTCCTCCCCTGATGCTCCGGCCCTCACTCACTCAGCCATGGAAATGATCAGTGACTGCTGTTTAAGTGAAGGCAGAGGCAGGCCTAATCTTGTTCATATTCGGCTATGGCGTCATATGGAAAATGCATATCCATCCAGGGTTTTAGTCCTGCATCGTATCAGTGATTCAGAGCCTCTCAATGGCAGCAGTTACACGGGCAATATTTCTTCAACTTAACTGAAACCATTCTGATTAGAGACTCTAACTTTATTGTCTATATGAATGCTAACAACCAAGTCTCTTCTAAACCACCTGAGTATGTTGATGAATGGAGCTACCATATTCAAGATACTGTGCAGCACATATTATATATTACATTTATTTAATGGATTTTTCCCTTTTAAGGAGGGGCAGCAGACGTGGAGATGATGTCTTTATGCACATGAGTGCAGCGGATTAATCTCGGTCTGCTAAGCAGCAGTATGTAAACTGAATGAGTTGTGGGGTCAATTGGAGAATTTTGGGAAGCACACAACATGTCATGGTGTCCACAGCTGCCAGTGTACACTTTTAAGGAGTAATCCAGCCTCAATATCAGTTTAATAGTGGACTGGGATATGTCAGAGGTAACATTAAGTAGTGCGTGGTACAGGACAGCACAGGGCAAACACACTTTTGTTATTCTTTTTGTCAAGTTTATGAGGATGCAACTGTTCACACATACATTTAGTCATAAACCTCATTGTATAGACGGGTTCCCACATGTTTGGAGATGTTTAAAAAAACAGCTGGGCCACAATCACTTCTCCAAGGGGGATTAAGGTCACTGTTATCTCCTTATAGACACAATCATATTTGATAAGTGAGATAATTTTCCTAGATCATATCCTCATTTTCCCTAAGTAAGCTACTCTTCCATATTTTTCCACATTAGTATCCATTTATGAATATGAATGAAAGCTTGTCAAAGAAATTCCATATCACTCCATTTTCCACGCTGATTGCAGCTACTGAAGCATTCCAGACGAGTGCATGTCATTACGTCTGACTAATCCCACATTAGTCTCCATTACTGAGACATGGCTTAATGATTCCACTATCTCCACAAAAATTAGGATACTGCTGTTTTTCTCCCTCTCTTGCACACACACCCATGAAGAGTCAGATATGTGTGATGAAAAGAAAACAAACCTGCACACAATGTCACACACATTTTGCTGTTGAGAACTTCTTCCCAAGCCATTTAATGCATGCATGACTTTCAGTAGCCAGTAATGTATGTATATCTTATAATGAATAGCTTCTAATATCAGCCACATATGACACACACTTCACTGGGAGATTTACTGGTTAACAGTTCCTGTTGAAACCCACCCAGCAATTCGGAATGAATGGAATGAAATCTAAGCATAAATCAGCTCATGGGGTCACTCTGTAAGGCTAGACTCCAGCTCAGGGAATTGAGACTGTGCACACATACACAATAACACACACACTCAAACATGCACACACACACACACACACACACACACACACACACACACACACACACACACACACACACACACACACTGCTAAGGCCAAGGATGGATATGTTGCAGAGAAGACACGTCTTGCCAGATATATTGTGGCTTTTACTGCTGTTGGCTTGTGTTCCACTTAACGCCCTTTACTTTTACACACACAGTATATCACTCAGCTGCCCCTCAGCTCACTGCACGGCTAATCCAGTGCACCACTGGGTCACCATGGAAGCCCTGAATGTCATTAGAGGAGGGGTCACAAGGCAGGGAAAATATACAGTACAGTTAAATCACACAAACCTTTTTGACTGTAGGCCTACAAAGGCCTAAAAATGTGAATGCTACAAATTCCAATACAGTCTGATATGCACATAATTTGTGCATAAAGCACAGATATTTTCATATCCTAGTTTCTGCAACAAGCAATTCATTTAACTAAGTTGCAACATAAATATGTTTTCATTAGTGAATAATCACCAGAAAATAAGAATTACTGTGTCATATCTACAGAGGACAAGTTCACTGCCCTTACAACCTACACTCTGGGCCTTCAACAAGAAACTTTGCCTTTTTGCTTAATAAATTAACAATTAATTAATTATCTACTTACTGACAAATAATTCTCTGCCAATCAAATCAACTTACTTTTATTAATTTATTCAGATTTCCCATGTTTTTTTTTTTCATTTAACAAAACAGGT
Organism: Lutjanus erythropterus; assembly: GCF_056507025.1. Taxonomy (NCBI): domain Eukaryota; kingdom Metazoa; phylum Chordata; class Actinopteri; order Lutjaniformes; family Lutjanidae; genus Lutjanus; species Lutjanus erythropterus. Next base: position 16,589,061 of record NC_139329.1, on the reverse strand, counting down.
TCTAAAATATTAAACACAATTTGCCATAGTAGAACAACGCCAAGATCAAAATGAACAGAATGTCCAATTAAATCAGGAATTACAATAAATCTACAGTCATAATTAGTTAAGTGCAAAGGAAGTATTGAGATTTGATACCTAACATACAACCATGCCAGTAAGAGCATTACTCACACAATGACATCCAGTACACCTGTAGTGTGCCATGATATTTTGTGACAGCCATTTATTATTGCAATATATAACAATTTTTAAAAAAGTTTTTTGTAAATTTTATAATATATCAGTACATTGTACACACTAATTTCCTAATACAAAGGCAAAATCTATACTCTCATGCAGTTGCCGTGCGGTGGGAATTATTAGTGTTAGTCTCTCCCTTTTTTCGGTTCCATTACCTCAGTTTTTATTTTGTGACGTGTCTAGTTTAAATGTGTTCGTTGCTGCTTTGATGTTATTTAAAAAGTTCAGAAAAGACCTCTTTAATTATTTTATTAATAAATATTTCATGATTACTTCATATTTTTCTTTTGGTCAAATTTTGTGGGACACTAAATAAAAGTGATAGCACACATTATAGAGGTTATTGTGCACAGACATGAGTGAGTGAGATTTTGGCTTACCATTTGGTGTGCCTTTGGCACAAAAGCCCCCACGCTATTCTATGCCATGAGCTGTGTCATATTAGATCTCGCCATCCATTGCCATACCTAGGACAGATGACATATGCAGTTTACAATATTTTCACATAACCTCAAAACTAATTCATGTATGTAGTCCAAGCAGGGACCTCAGCAGCAGTGAATGTTTGATGGTTTGGTGGCACATCCAGCGGGACAGCAGTTGAGTGATCCTGAGGGAAGGCTTGAGTCATCCAGCTGAGCAAACAGCTGAGGCTGCAGCCCAGACTCTTTCAATAAGGCTGAGCTCTGAGCTAACACATAGACTAATGCAGTCCGGGAGGCAAGGACTGGCACGTTGTCTCAAAATGCACAATCCTAATGAAGGTTTGCAGGTACCACAACACCCAAAGTGAAGTACAAATAACTGTAGAAAAATCAGCGTAAGAAAATAGTCTGAGAAATTATTTTCTAGTATGTTAAAGGCCTATTTTTCATCAAAGAACATGTTGTGGAAAAACTTGCATTCAAGCTTTCTGTGTCCTGCAGGCATATTTAAATTCTCTATTGTTGCACAAATTCTGTATTCAAAGGGTCTCATGAATAGACATGATGGAAAATTACTACTTGCTTTCCGAAAACGATGCCATTGTCAAACAATTTGTCTTTGGAATAAACTTTCTACAAATGCAAAAAGGTCCATCTAAACAATAACACAAGCAAACCCAAGCTGAAGAAAGCCAGCCTCAATACCATGGGGTTAGCACTGCATCCCCACACATCATGCAGAATGGTAAAACCCACTTTTGGGCAAACGTGCTCTTATTAGGACCAGTTTGTCTGTTCTGGCATGAGATAGATTGATGCTGGACTTTCCTTCTGTAGCTACAAGGCATGGCTGGTTAGTTAAAAACATCTCACCTTCCAGCTGGCTGCACCCAAAAGACACACAAAAATATGTTCACACACTGTGGGAGATCTGTGACACAGGCCTTATATAAGACGGCCTGGTTATGAAAGAACTGTCAACACTATAGCTCCTCTGAGCTTAGGATGATTGCCGCTCTGCTCCTACAGACCATCAGAATGGTGGCTCAGAGACCAATAGTGTTGTCAGTGACCGATGTCTGAGTGTGTGTTTCAGACGTCCCATATTTGATACTAATGCAGCAATCGGACTTAGCATGTGGAATTATCTCACCCAAATGGCAGAATATTTTCCTTGTTTAATGAAAAATAAGCTCTCAAGGCTGAAACTAAATGACTTGTTAAGAAGTGGTGTTTTTTGCAGTGTGGGCAGCCTTGATGGTAAAGTGAAAACAGCTGAGAGGTGATACAGTGCAATCATCACCAGGGCTGGAAAATGAATCTGGAAATGTAATTTTTTTAACTGATCTGTGAATTACTGCATTATACGTGTATAACAAGTCTGTGTTTAATATACAAATGACACTGCATAAAGACATTACCTGATTGCATAAGGGAAACAGGGGACTGTTACTGTTACTCCTTGGACTAGACCAACCAAATCTTTATATATTAAACATACATCTTTCTGCCAATTACTCATATTATTTGAAGATGATTACATATAGTACATCATTACCAATATTTCTTTGAGCAGAAGAAGTCGTTCTTCTGACTGACCCCAGGGACTGTTGCAACATACAACATAAAACAACTTTTACTCATTAATTTTTTCTTTATGAATAACCATGGTATTCTGAAAATATGCATTTTTTTACATTTAACAATAACATTATAGTATTAATAATCTATTTAGTAATATTTATTAAATAATGGTTTTGGTAATGGTTTTGCTTGTGTGTGCGTAGAACATAGGCCTACCTGTAGTCAATGTGCAGATGTTACAGATGCTTTTTATTTATTATTGCAATGCAACAAACATTTATTAAAGCATCTATTTATTGTGGAAAACTGCAACTGTTTTAATTTGATTTTTGTCACACTCCTATTTCTACAAATGGTCAGACAGTATGACAAAAATAGAGCTCATGAAAAAAAACCTTTCATACCTCCAAGGTTGTTTTTAACAACTGCAGCAGCAGATGTTGAATATATTTTCTGTCTTCCTGATGGGGAGAGGGATGAACTGAGTGTGTGCAGCTTGAGTATCATCATTCTTGCATCTGTTGATTGGAGGAACAAGACTTGCTACAACTGTCCCCTGTTGCAACCGTCCCAAGTCTACCATAGTAAGAGTGACTATAACCTCAGAGTTTCTATCCCACACCTGCCAAAAATTAAAACTACATATCCTAACAAAGAAGTGCACTCAACTAATTTTACTCCCTGTAAGATGTTTAAAATTAGAGCAGTTAAACAGATTAAATTATTATTTATTCCTTGTCCTTGTAGGTCAACGAGTGGAGACTGCATCATTACAGGTTTGATTCCTTCTAAGAGAGTGGAGCTGTATGTATTATTGAGTCAAAAACACTTCATAAAAAGGTTTAAAGGTGTTAAAGTTGACAGATTATTACAATAATCAGTTCCTGTCCAGAGAACAGAGAACAAGCTGTACACAAGCATGATTACAGTAACAGCTAAACCCCTCTTTATGGAGAACTTCTGCCTGACACGTGCGAAGTGAGGAAAGATTTAGTCCCGTAAGAAATCTCAGAATCTCCTTGGTAGCAAATAAGCCATAAAATGCAGAGGCAAAAATCTCCGGCATCTGCTTTTCAAAAGGGCCATGAGGGAGTCTCGACTTTCTCTTGGTTACATAAACAATGAAGTTTTAAAGTCCAAATGCCTTTAGCAGTACAGCTACTGCCTGGCCACTAAGACTCCCTGGCCACTTCCTCCCCTCCTTCTTTGCACAAAATCATCCTATAGGCCATGCTGGCTGAGGAATGTCCTAAGATGACCAAGAGCCCAAATTCCAAAAAGCATTCGTAACTATACGCTTTGTTGAGTATAAACATAATCATCATTAATTCAGGAAACGTGGATGATGTGAGATATACATGTCACTACATCAAGGTCTAATAAGGTTGCAGGACTGACTAAATTACAGGGGAGGAAAATAAAGGTTAAAAACAAAATTAATGTTGACAGAAAAGGCTAAATAAAGGATTTACGAGAAAAAAGCAACAGAGAGGGTGCGAGAGGAAGGACAAAGTCATTCTGCAATGTTTCCAGCCTGAGAAAAGACAACACCAGCTCTTGTTAAATTTGTTTACATCTTTCAAGCAACTCATTGTTTTTAACAAGGCCAAGAACTTTCTCAAAAGCAGAAAAATGAGCTTTGTTTTTATTTGAGAGCAAAAGGGAAAGTGAGCATTTCCCTAAATGTGAGCCAGCAAGCATTTTATTAGAAGTGATAGTACATGTGTCTATGTATGTGTGTGTGTTTGTGTGTGTGGGTGGGAGAGTGTGTGTGCATGTGAGTGTTTACACAGCTGGAAGTAGAGAGCGGAATCACTTCACCTGGCGGTGGTTCCTGGGGTGTCTGCTGTGATCCCATTAAAAGGCAGACAGGCTCTGGCACCCACTCCAGAAAACAAGAGGACTTCACTTACCAAAATATCCCTGCATTAGAGCTCAAAAAGCAGGCCAAATCCCTACAAACCCCTGCTGAATTTACTTAGGGGGCAAATGGTTCCCTCTCTAAACTCCTGATAGCTGATTGCTCTGGCAGGGTGTTCAGGTGGATCTGCTGAGTGGCCTCAAGCCCAGTTTCCACTCCATTCAAGTTTCCACTCAGACCCAGACTTGCCTCCACACCTCCCTCTCGTCTCTCTTGCTCTCGCTCCAACCCGCCCTCTTCACATCCTCCTCCTCGGGCCCAGTCCAAAAGCCAAAACAACATTCACGCCAGATTTAGTGTAACCTCCATATCAGTAGGTGTTTGAGTATCTATCTGTCTGACTGTCTCGCCCTCTTTTCCCTTGTCCTCCTTCTCTGCTTCCCACCAGTGACCTGTGCTGTAGCTGCCCCTGGAGCCTCCTGCTAGATGTGATTCACCAATGCCGAGATATCACGCCAAGCATAGTTGTGGTGGACATCAAACCAAAGTAAACAACCTCACCCCTTGATTTATCCATCTCACGATTATTTCTTCTGAGTCATGGAGTTATGGACAGAGTTTTCAGGTATCTATACTTTACTTGGGTGTTTAGTTTTTTGACAATTTTTTACTTTGCACACCTTATATGTTAACACAAATATCTGTACTTGTACTGAATTATTGATGTTTTTAGGCAGATGCTATTTGCCTAGGCATCAGTCATCAACAATGCTATTTGCACCTGTGATGTAAATAGTAAATGTGGCTATTTACACCCAAATGTATATGGCCTAGCAAACCAATAATGCTATTTACACCCAGGGTGTAAATAGTCAATCTGGCTATTTACACCTGAGTGTATATAGCCTAGCATGGCAAAGTCAAGCACCTATGTATCTGTAATCAACAATGATATTTTCACCCAGGGTGTATGTGGGTAAATGTGGCTATTTACATCCACATGGCAAAGACAAAGCATGATCTTTTCCAAAACCTAACCAAGTCTTTATACTTACACTAGGAGGCCGGATACAAATAGCCAAATCGCTGTCATGTGACTATTCTCAAATAGTGCAAATAGACACTGGTTTTTAAA